>NW_025423255.1:0-300000 GCF_020497125.1 Mauremys mutica
AGAAGCTGCTGAGAGAGAAGAAAAAGCACGTAAGGATCCTGCTGGTCTGCTGAGAGAGAAAACTCGACAGATGCAACAAGAAACTGCTCGGAACCCCAGCTTCAAGTCAACAAAAAGCAAGGGAAGAACAGCAGAAATTGTATCACTCCTTGAAAAGTCCAGTTTGTAACCGAATGTTAGGTATGTTGTATAAAACTCTTGAGCAGTTGTCTGGGGGTAACCAAATGTACCTCCAACCATGCCAGCCCCTTTTATGTCCAAGTGCTGTTACTTGTGTGTTCAGTAGAGGGTGGCCCCATAAAATTGTGCCATGCTTATGTATGGCGTGGTAATGGAAGATTCATAGAGATGTGTACAAAGTCAATGGTAAAAGCGTTGTGTTATAGGGCAAATTATGGCTTCTAATATCACTCTTATGTTAAAGCAGATCTGGTCAAAGAGGAATAAAAAGATTATTTACCAAATCAGAGTGTGAATGTTGTGATCCTCTGTGAGTTTTACTATCCGTGTGCCTTTAAGCCAGAATCCACCCTTGAATGGAATGGGGCTCAGCATGAAGTGATAGCTGGCGTCAGGAAGTTTATTGCCTAAAGATCTTTTAATTGGGGAAAACGTTAAAGCTTTGTTCAGTCCAGGTAGCCAGTCACAGGAGAGGAATGATCTTAAACCTGTGTCTATTGTGGGCAATGATTTGCCTGAGGTGGGTTGCTCCAAAGGTTTGTCTGTGCCAAAAAGCAGTGTGTCTGTGAGTGGAGTTTCTGAATGTCTGTCTGATGTCTCAGAAGGAAGTCTGAAGTTAGATCAAGTGCAGAAAGATCTCATTGGTGAGGAAAATGTTTCTCAGGAGCAGGTTAAAGTAGATGGTCAGGTTAAAGCCCTAACTGAGGAAGGAGAGGGTAGATCTGTAATGGGTAATGGATTGTTGGCTAGTACAGCTTGTAAAAGTGAACCTGAAATGGGTAACTGTGATTTGCTGGAAGTAGCTCAGTGTAGTGAAAAAAGCAGCAGCTTATCTGTTGGGAGTGGCAATGTGCCTGGTAGGAAAAGTCTGGATGAGCCTAGGCAGCCTTGTGAGCTGATGGCTTTGTCTAGTCAGCAGTGTGGGAAGACAGGGATAGTGGAAGAGGAGTGGCCCTGTGCCTTACCTGTGTCCTGTGTGGAGAAATGTGACAGTGGAGGGAATGTGCCTGTGTCTGTCAGGGGTATTGACTTGCCTATGGAGGAAGTTACCCCAGTCTCCAAACAGTTGTCTGTGAACAGCCCTGTGTGCTGGGACAAGGGAGATGAGATCCCAAGCTGTGTGTCTGGGGAAGGAGAATGTGTCTCAGGCTCTTCTGTGTCTGTGGAGCAGACAGAAGGTGCCTTTCAGCCTGTGATGGTTGAGGGTGATTCAGTTGTCTCGGAGTTGGTTGTAAATACAGCTAAAGCCCAGGAAGGGAACGGTCCTAAGTTTGTGTCTGCTGGGGAGAATGGCACTGTAACAAGGTTGCATCCAGTTAGTGTCATAGCAAGATCCCAGAGACCAGACAATTCTGGTGCTTGTAGTTTGCCAGTTGCTAATGTGTGGTTGGAAAAGGGTGTAGCAGCTCTGTCTGATCAGGGTGATACTCCAGCTGTTATATCCTTGGGGCAGCCGGTTTAGGAAGAAATCACTTGAGGCCAGAGAGCAGACAGCTACAAAACCACCATTTTATTTACAGAGACAGAGAGCTCACTCAGCCGGCTGAAACCGGCTGAGCTATCCCCTAATAGTCTAACTCAGTTGCCATAGTAACAAAAACCATGACAGCCAAATACACAACATATTCCTCCCCCCCCTAATAAGAACATCCCCTAAATAAAACACACACTAAACTAGAGAAGGAGGGTAGACTGCCTCCATTCCCGGCTAAACCCTGGGGATTATTTTGCCCCATAACCGTGGGTTCGCCCTAGCTAAAGATCCAGCCGATGAGGAGGCCTTCTGTCTCTAGGTGGATTACGGCGAACTTCTGGTGTTGTTGCACCCGAAAGTACCATGGGCTCAGGGTCCGCAGCACAAACAGGTGAGGAGGTGGTATCAGCTCGTGCTGGGCAAAGGGGCATCTCAGCCGCCGGCAGTAATGGATGAGAACAGTCAGGAATAGGTGATTCGTGATTCGGTGTCTCACCAGAAGAGGTGAAGTCAGACCCCTCAACTGCAGATGTGTCCTGAGGACTGTAATGACCTGGCAACAGCTGATCTACATGTCGCCGCCAGGTAAGATTCTCTGCAGTCCGGACTGTGTAGGAAACAGGTCCTGTTTGAGTGATGACTGTGGCCGGGACCCATTTAGCTCTGGAAGTATAATTCCGAGCCAAAACTGGCTGTCCCGGGCTAAAGGTTCGATCTTTTGCTCTGGGTGCCCGTCTGATGACTTGATATTGCTGCTGATTTTGCACAGTTTGTCTGGGTTCAGAAGGTTTCAGCGATCAAAGCAAGTGCGCAGCTGTCGTCCCATCATTAGAAAGGCCGGAGATGCCTGGGTCGTAGCATGAGGTGTGTTTCGGTAGGAAAGTAAGAAGGTATCCAGACGCTTTTGAATGGAGTGTTGTCCCCTTGCTGATTTCAAAGCGTTTTTCATAGTCTGCACAAATCTTTCAGCTAATCCATTGGTGGACGGATGATATGGTGCTGACATGATGTGGTGTATCCCATTTGCCTTCATAAAATTTTGAAACTCCTGAGAGACAAACTGCGGTCCGTTGTCGCTCACATGTTGTTCTGGCAGACCAAAACAACTAAAGAGTCCTCGTAGTTTTTGGATAGTACTCTCTGCAGTAGTGGACTGCATTATAGAGACTTCTGGCCATTTAGAATGGGCATCTATTGCCACCAAGAACATGCTTCCTTCAAGGGGGCCAGCAAAGTCAACGTGAATACATTGCCATGGGTTTTCAGGCCAGTCCCATGGGTGTAGGGGTGCCCACTGGGGTGCATTCCTCACACCCTGACATGACATACAAGCTTTTGCCTTCTCTTCAATAGCTCTGTCCAATCCAGGCCACCAAAAATAGCTTCGTGCAATTTCCTTCATGCGCACTATTCCACAGTGACCAGAATGTAGCTGTTCTAACATCTGTGATCTCAGTGGTGGTGGAATAATGACACGTCTCCCCTACAACAAACAAACAGATTGGACCGATAACTCCGTCCTTCTGGACATGTAGGGAATAAGGTCAGATGAGACCGGAGAGGTTTGTCGAGATTTTCCATGCATCACCAGGTCCATAACTTGGGACAATACTGGGTCAACGCGGGTTGCCTTCTTTATCTGAGTAGCAGTGATGGGTGTATTCTCTACCTGTTCAAAGTAGAAGATTTCCTTTTGGGCACTATCTTGATGTTTGACCGGCAAAGGCAACCTTGAGAGGCCATCTGCATTGCCGTGCAGAGTGGATTTCCGATATGTGATTTCATATGTGTGCGCTGAAAGTAACAATGCCCAACGTTGCATACGACTAGCAGCTAATGGGGGAATGCCTGTGTAGGGTCCAAAAATTGACGTCAGAAGTCGATGGTCTGTGAGAAGAGTAAACTTTCGCCCAAACAGGTACTGATGAAACTTCCGAATTCCAAAAACAATTCCTAATGCCTCACGTTCGATTTGGGCGTAGTTAGTTTCTGCTTTGCTTAGAGTGCGTGAAGCAAAAGCAATAGGTCTCTCTTCTCCCGAAGGCATAATGTGTGACACGACTGCTCCCACTCCATAAGGGGAAGCATCGCCGGCCAATTGCAGGGGTAAGGATGGATCAAAGTGTGTTAGAACTTCAGAATTTAACAATGCATCCTTAGTTTGTTAAATGCAACATCACAGGCTTCAGTCCACTTCCAGGCCTTGTTCTGCCCAAGGAGCTCATGAAGTGGTTTTAGCAGTGTGGCTAACTGTGAGATGAACTTTCCATAATAGTTCAGGAGTCCTAGAAACGAGTGCAGCTGGCTTACATTTCGAGGTGGGGGAGCCTCCACAATAGCTTTAACTTTTGCAGGGGCCTTATGAAGACCCGCAGCATCAATGATGTGTCCCAAATATTCAACCGAGGGCTTGAAGAATTCACACTTGTCTTTGCGAACTCGTAGGCCATACTCTTCCAGTCTTTGTAGGGTAGCCTCTAAATTCTTTAAGTGATCCTCTTCATTTCTTCCAGTGACCAGGATATCATCCAGATAGCACTGAACTCCTGACAAGCCACACAAGATCTGGTCCATAGCCCTCTGGAACAGGGCGGGAGCCGATGTGATTCCGAAGGGTAGGCGACAGTATCGATAAAGCCCCTTATGAGTCACAATAGTCAACAGCTCTTGGGACTTTTCATCGACGTGCATCTGTAAATATGCTTGACTCAGATCAATCTTACTGAACTTTTGTCCCCCAGCCAGGCCTGCGAAGAGGTCATCGATGCGGGGAAGCGGGTATTGCTCTGCACACAACACTGGGTTGACAGTGACTTTAAAATCACCACAAATCCGGAGAGAGCCATCTTTCTTCACTATTGGAACGATAGGAGTGGCCCATGAGCTATGGGTAACTGGTATTAGGACTCCATTGGTGACCAGGCGCTCCAGGTCTGCTTCAACTTTTGGCCTGATGGCATATGGCACAGTTCGGGCTTTCAGATATTTTGGTGGACTGCCAGGTTTAATGTTCAATGTCACAGTGATTCCCTTCATACTTCCCAAATAATCTCCAAACACAGCAGCATGTTTCCTTAGTATAGGGGTTAGACTGGTTTCTTCTTTAGTCATCCGGTGCACTTCTGCCCAGTTCAGCTGAATCTTCCCAAGCCAAGACCTACCCATTAAGGCTGGGTAGTTACCTCTCACCACAAACAGTGGCAATTTAGCCGCCTGTCCATTGAGCTCCACCTTAACATCAATAGTGCCCAACATGGGCACAGCTTCTCCTGTATACGTCTTCAGAACAGTTTTTGTTGCCTTAAGTGGAAGATGCTGTAGCTTTTCCTTATACACAGTCTCAGAGACCAGCGAGACAGCTGCACCGGTGTCTAGTTCCATGCGTATAGGTTTGCCCTCCAATAAGGGGGTTACCCAGTATTCATGTGAGCCCGCTGCCAAAGACAAAACATGCAGTGGCACTTCCTCTTGCGAGGAGGTGTCACCTTGATCATCCTGGGTCTGCTCTAGGGTATGCAGGGTTCCTCTTTTTGTCGGACAGACCACAGGCCTTTTTTTCTTTTGTTTACAGGCACACTCAATGTGTCCCTTTTTGCCACAGTGTCGACACACCAGGTCCTTGCACCAGCATTCTGATGCCTGGTGACCCGGCTTACCACAGCGGTAACATTCTTGACTCTGCACCGTTTTGTGGGTTGGTTCTTGTGACACTTTTTGCACCCTAGGGGATGCACCGATGTATTGTGCCTCCCTTGTAGCCAGTTCCATGGAGACAGCAATATCAACAGCCTTCTGTAATGTAAGCTGAGCCTCTGTCAGTAGGCGCTTCCGTATAGCTTCACTGCAGAGGCCACACACTAACCTGTCACGCAGGGCATCATTTAACATCTCTTTAAATTCACAGTGTTCTGCTAGCTTTTTTAAAATTGTTACAAATTGTACAACTGTTTCATCTTCCTTTTGGTCTCTTTTGTGGAACCTATATCTTTCAGCAATTACCAGTGGTTTTGGGGAAAAATGGGACCCCAGGATTTCCACAATGTCACTGTAAGATTATTCTCAGGCTTAACAGGGTGTAGTAAGCTGCGTAGCAGGGAGTAGGTTTTAGCCCCTACAACACTTAAGAATATTGGCACCTTCTTCGCTTCTGTAATGTCATTTGCAATACCAAAAAGCTCAAAACGCTCAGTATACACATGCCACTGCTCTGTATTCTCATCAAAAGGTTCCAGTGGCCTGGTCAGAGTAGCCATGATTTTTACTTTCACTTTCACAGTCAGTGCAAACAAGCAGTATTTTTCTTTGTTTCGTCTTTACCTTGACTTCTACTTCCTCTGTTACTGGAGCAGCACCAGGATCCCATCCATCGTCGCCACTTGTTATATCCTTGGGGCAGCCGGTTTAGGAAGAAATCACTTGAGGCCAGAGAGCAGACAGCTACAAAACCACCATTTTATTTACAGAGACAGAGAGCTCACTCAGCCGGCTGAAACCGGCTGAGCTATCCCCTAATAGTCTAACTCAGTTGCCATAGTAACAAAAACCATGACAACCAAATACACAACACCAGCCAGGGCACAAGGACAGCATGAAGGTGATTTAATTGTGTTACCTACTGACAATTTGGCGACTTGTAGCAAGAAGGAAAAGATTCCTAAACTTGTTCCTTGACAAGGGAAGGAGATTGCTTCTAACCTGTTATCGAGAAAGTCTATGAGTTTGCCTGAACGGGGATTGTGTAGGACTCTGCCTGATGGGCCAGAGGTGATTCTGAATGTAAGTAAGACCCAGCAAGAGTCTTTGGTTGCTCAGGAAAGTGTTCCTTTAGAGCAAGCCCTAGGTGAAGAGGGTGAGAGCAGAATTTCTGAGAGGGGTGAATTGCTGCTTAGAAAAGCTCCTAGGGAAGGGAATCCTCATGGTAATCTGTGCAAGCAGTTTACTGCAACTGAAGGGTGTGAAAGTGATTTAATCAAGAAAGTTTTAGTTCCTAACAGCCAGAAATGTTCTGTTGCGAATGGATCCACTGACTTTCCTTTTGAGAGATCCAGTGTGGGCAGCTTTGAAAAGGTCTCAGAGGGAGGAAAAGCTGTTAAGAAAGTTGAGCAGCCCTATAACCACGTGGCTGTGTGTGGCCAGCATGTTGGGAAGACGATGGTGTTGGAACAGGAATGTCTCCATGCTGAATCTGGGAGTGAGCAGTCTGTGCTTCAGGGTCTGAGGACAGATTCAGTTACTGGTGTTTCAGAGCAGAACAGTTTTATGGCTGAATACTTGAAGATGCAGGGGAGAGCAAGCCAGCTCTCACCCTCAGACCCTTTGGAGTTGTGTGGTATCTCTGTAAGCCAGAGTCCAGCCTTGGAATTGGTAGCAGCTAAGAAGTTAAAAGCTGGTGTTTGTGTTGATGCAAATTACCTGGCTGGCAGGGAGAAGAAAGACTTGCTAATAGCTGCTGGCACAGAGAGCCCACCCCATCAGCCAGTGACTTCTGTTAGGAAAAAGCAGATCCAATCCACTGTTGTTCAAACCAAGTTTTACCGTGAGTTTGTAAGGAGATTCAATCATGTTATTGAACATGACTTTGATAAACCATTTCTGTTATACGCTGGTACGGCCTGTAGCCCAACACTAGCTGTAGTGAGACAGACCCAAGGATGGGGGGCTCTTGGGATGCAGTCAGTGATGTTTTGTCATCCCTTCCTGCATCAATTTTGCATTGGGGGTGTGACGTTATTGATATAAACTGGGACCATATAGAACATGGTTTGCAACCAAGGTCCTGTAGTGGCACCAAATCTTATTTAAAGGGGGTCATCTAAGGTGTCTAAGACCAGGTTATGGGTTGCTGGTTATGATTATGCTGTCTATATGTATGTATCATTTTGTAGTTGAAGTTATAAGTATTGGCTTTATACTGTCTGTATTTTGTATTTGTGCTCTGCTTCTGGGTGACATCCCAGACAAGTTGGTGTTAGCTCTGCCTAGCCTGCTTGATGGCCCATTAAGGACCATCAGCTACACAATTGATCCATGGAGAGAAGGCAGACACGCCTTGTAAGTCAGCAAAGTGCAGGGACTTGTCCATGTGACTCCAGACTCCATTTTGCTGTAATTTTCCACAGTAAGGACAAAGAGGTTCTTACACCTGGAAAAGCCTATATAAGGCTGATGCCTCATCTCCATCTGGTCTTCAATCCTGCTTCTTACCTCTGGAGGGACTTTGCTCAAGCTGAAGCTCTGCACAAAGGACTGATGACCCATCCCAGCTGGGGATGTGCTCCAGAGACTTGATTTGAACCTGCAGTTTATGCCATCACTGCTACAAGCCTAAACTAAGAACCTTGCCATTACTGCATGTAACTGATTCCATCTAACCAATTCTAGCTCTCATCTCTACCTTTTTCCCTTTATGAATAAACCTTTAGATTTTAGATTCTAAAGGATTAGCAACAGCGTGATTTGTGAGTAAGATCTGATGTGTATATTGACCTGGGTCTGGGACTTGATTCTTTGGGATCGAGAGAACCTTTTTCTTTTACTGGGGTGTTGGTTTTTATAACCATTCTTCCCCAGGATGAGTGGCACTGGTGGTGATACTGGGACACTGGAGTGTCTAAGGAAATTGCTTGTGTGACTTGTGGTTAGCCAGTGGGGTGAAACCGAAGTCCTTCTTGTCTGGCTGGTTTGGTGCCTTAGAGGTGGAAAAACCCCAGGCTTGGGCTGTGACTGCCCTGTTTGAGCAATTGGTCCTGAATTGGCACTCTCAGTTGGGTCCCGCCAGAACCGCCTCGTCACACGCTGTTCTAACTAATATTCTTTACTGCTGACTTCCCTTTTCTTCCTTATATTTTATTTGGAGAGTGTTTCCTACCAGGGAGCCATTAGTAGGGTCCAGAGCCAGCCCCATCTCCTATATCAAACTCTGGCTAGTAGGTATGTGATAAATGTGACGCCCCTGCCTGCGTCTGTCAGCTGGGAGACACAAAGATTCTCTCTTTCTACCCTCTGATGCTGCCTGGCTGCTCTAAGCTAGGTGAGGTGGGACTCTGTTAACATGTGCCTCCCGGAGCTTCCATTTACCTGGTGTTGCTGTTCTGTGAGTAGTGGGATTGTGAGTGGGGCAGCAGGTACTGAGTGTTGGACTCTTGCTCTTTCAGGGGCCGGTGACCTTCGAGGAGGTGGCTGTGTATTTCACCAGGGGAGAGGGGGCTCTGCTGGACCCTGTTCAGAGAGCCCTCTACAGGGATGTCATGCAGGAGAACTATGAGACGGTGACCTCGCTGGGTAAGGAGTCCTGTCTCCTGGGTTATTAGAACCTATGGGGTCTCTGAAGAACCTGAGTAGTAATAACTTTATACCTTTATTCGTCATACAAGTTTTGACAAGTTTCCTTGCCCCCCTTTTTTGCCTTATCTCTCAGCCACTAGAATCATTTTTGGACATGTGCCTTTTTGGTGCTGTCACACATTTTAAAATTGCATTGAATGTATCCTTATTGGCTACATTAGTAACTATATTAATAACTGTAACTTTCATGCCTTTTCCTCATTTTAAGAGGAAAATATGCTACCTGTAGAATTCTAAATTGAGTAAATAGGTGTGTGACTCATGCATGGCTTGTGTGACAGTCAGATGAGCTCTTTTAGGAGAGCGTGTAATGTTGCCGTTCAGGATCCCATGGGTGAAGGGATAAGCGAGCCGTGGGAGGGACGGAGAAGGGGGGTAGTAGATATGCCAGGACATGGGGCGGGTGTGTGCAGGGTTAGAGCTAAGAAGCAGCAGGGAGGTAGGAGGCTGTGAGAGACGAGGAGAAAATACAAGAAGTTCTCAAGGTGCCGGGAGGTGGTGCTGGCTGAGAGTAATGGGAAGAAGCGGAAGGCAGTGTGGGGGAAGGGCACCCAGGAAGTGGGCTGGGTGGGTCAGTGGGAGGGAGGAGAGGTTTGGGGATCTGGAGCTGTGGGGGATCCCAGAACTTTAACCCCGAATCCCTACCGAAACCTTGTTGCTGTAGAGCCTCCACTCCAGTTTTATTTCTGTTCAGTTTCACTTTATTATACATTTTTTTCCCCAAATATTATTATTTTAACTCTTGACCTCCCTCTCCCACTCATTACGCCCTCCCCATATAACCTCCCCATCTCTGTGCACAGAGACCCTGGCCACCGATCTTGAGTCCTTGCTGCATCATCCCGCCCAGAGCAGGGCCCCTACCCAGGCACAAACGGGCACTTCGTTGATGATGTCACAGGCTGGTATAGTCTGTACAATTTTTACACCTATAAGATGACATATTCCGAAGCCCTTCACACCCGTCGGGCTTATCTCTATACGCCGATACAGTCTGTTCCCTTCCCAGCTCTGATGCCGCAGAGCCTTGCCTGTGTCCCTGTTCCCGTTCTCCCCCTAACCAACATTCGACATTCATGGGGCCTCATCTGGAGCACTGTGTCCAGTTTTGGGCCCAACACGGTAAGAAGGATGTGGAAAAATTGGAAAGCATCCAGCGGGGGGCAACAAAAATGGTTAGGAGACTGGAACATGTGACTTCTGAGGGGAGGGTGAGGGAGCTGGGATTGTTTAGTCTGCAGAAGAGAAGAATGAGGGGGGATTTGATAGCAGCCTTCAGCTAGCTGAAGGGGAGTTCCAAAGGGGATGGATCTAGACTATTCTCAGTGGTAGCAGATGACAGAACAAAGAGTAATGATTTCAAGTTGCAATGGGGGAGTTTTAGGTTGGATATTAGGAAACACTATTTCACTAGGAGGGTGGTGAAGCCCTGGGATGGGTTCCCTAGGGAGGTGGTGGAATCTCCTTCCTTAGAGGTTTTTAAGGTCAGGCTTGACAAAGCCTTGGCTGGGATGATTTAGTTGGGGATTGGTCCTGCTTTGAGCAGGGGTGGGACTAGATGACCTGCTGAGGTCCCTTCCAACCCTGATATTCTATAATTCCAGTTTCCTTCCCCCCTCCTGTTTGACCCCATTTATAGAGTAATATTCTCAGCTATACCTTAACCAATCATTGTGCTGAAATTTAACTAACCAATTCTAACATATTGTGACATAATTCTCTACCCAGGCGTCGGCCACTTTTCAGAAGTGGTGTCCTGAGTCTTCATTTATTCACTCTCTAATTTAAGATTGCATGTGCCAATAATACATTTTAACGTTTTTAGAAAGTCTCTTTCTATAAGTCTATAATACATAATTAAACTATTGTATGTAAAGTCAGTAAGGTTTTTAAAATGTTTAAGAAGCTTCATTTACAATTAAATGTAAAATGCAGAGCCTTCTGGACCGGTGGCCAGGACCTGGGCAGTGTGAGTGCCACTGAAAATCAGCTCGTGTGCCGCCATAGGTTGCCTGCTCCTGCTCTAACCAATTATAACCCAGTACCCTAATTAACTTACACCTGGCAACATTAATTATACAGGAGAGAGAAACAATTAGAGAACCAGACTGATTAACAATGTAGAAGTGGTGGCCATAAAGATAAAGCAATACAGAAATGAGGGTTTCACAACCACAACCATTGATAAGTGATTTCTTCCTAGACACAATGCTATCAAATTAAGGTTTCTTTAACCATCTTAAGCTCCGGACAGGATTGTCTTCCTAACAGCCCAATAGCACCTTATTTCAGTGTGACTGGTTTGGGATGTGAGGATGTGACTCTTCACTTCCCAGCTTATGGCTGCCCCTGCTGCTTAGCCAAAGGCCTTAGCCTAAGAACAAGGCCTCAGACTATCCTAGTGAGAGAAGGCCCAGACACAGGCAGACTGTGATTTTGATTCTTTGTTTTCACACTCCTGTAACTAGCTAAGTGATAAAAATACACCTAAGTTCTTAAAATATAGGCTTTGCAGGCAGGCCTGAATATCGCCATTCTAACAGAGGGTTCTACCCCTTCCCCCATGCTGTGTCTGTCTTGTGTATTTAGACTGTAAATTCTTCAGAGCATGGGCCATCTACTATTCTGCATTTGTACTGTGCCTAGCACAACGGAGACACACGGTTAGTTGGTCCTTAGGCACTCAGATTATGCATATGATTAATAATAATTCTCCTGCCACTTGGAGCCAAGGAAGCTGGTCTTGGGATGTTACTGCTTAAAAGTGATCTGAGCTTAAAACCATGGACTATTCTTTGTGACAAGTATCCCACAAATTCCACTGACCTTCCTGGTTTTCTTTGCCTGGCATAGGGTTTCTAAATTCCAAACCTGATGTGGTCTCAGAGCTGGAACCAGGGGAAGAGCCGTGGGTCCCGGACCTCCAGGGTTCTGAGAAAGAAGTGCTCCCGAGAGCTGCCTGCAGAGGTGAGGACTTGGATAAAGCAAGTCAAAAACTGTCCGTGAATACAGGAAACATTTGGGATGCCCTACAAAGACCCTGTGAGCTCTCCAAGTTCAGGATTGTTCCCTGCAGATGTGGAATAATTAGGCAGATGTCACTCATGGCTTCCCACCTATCCTAACAACTGTCAGCAGATCCCTACCTGATCCCACTTTCCCCTGCATGTTCTGGTGAAATGCAGACCAAAACTGATCCCTTCCTCTCTCCTCTGGGGAAAATCAGCTCCTGATAGGTTTGATCTCTCCTGCACATATTTTGGTTTGTTCATCCCTTTTTAAATTCCTGTCTCTGAGATTTCCTTTCTCTCAGGCACAGGGAGTGACCTATGCCTGGATTCTCTGTCTCCCATCAGGTGATAGGATGGTGCGTGAGAATGAGGAGCAGAAACCCCAGCAGGAAGATGCTGAGCAAGGAGAACCACATGAGACATTATCAGGAAGACCGAAAGGGAATGTTTCCAGGAGTTGTGCACTCCGAGAAAAAGTAAAAACCTCTGAGACTCAGCAGAGGCCAGAGGAGAACTTCAGTAGCATCTCAGACCTTATTACACATGAGAGAATCAACTTGGAAGAGACACACTACACATGCCACGAGTGCGGGGAAAGCTTCAGTCAGCGCTCTAACCTTATCACACATCAGAGAATCCACACAGGAGAGACGCCCTACACGTGCTCTCAGTGTGGGAAAAGTTTCAGTCATCGCTCTTCCCTTATCACACATCAGAGAACCCACACTGGGGAGGTGCCCTACACGTGCTCTGAGTGCGGGAAAAGCTTCAGTCGTCGCTATTCCCTTATCACACATCAGAGAACCCACACTGGCGAGATGCCCTACACGTGCTCTGAGTGCGGGAAAAGCTTCAATCGGCGCTCATACCTTATCACACATCAGAGACTCCACACAGGAGAGAAGCCCTACACATGCGCTGAGTGCGGGAAAAGCTGCAGTCACCGCTCAAACCTTATGAGACATCAGAGAATCCACACAGGAGAGACGCCCTACACATGCTCTGAGTGCGGGAAAAGCTTCAATCGGCGCTCAGACCTTATCACACATCAGAGAATCCACACTGGGGAGATGCCCTACACATGCTCTGAGTGCGGGAAAAGCTTCAGTCATCGCTCTTGCCTTATCACACATCAGAGAACCCACACTGGGGAGATGCCCTACACGTGCTCTGAGTGCGGGAAAAGCTTCAGTCGTCGCTATTCCCTTATCAGACATCAGAGAACCCACACTGGGGAGATGCCCTACACGTGCTCTGAGTGCGGGAAAAGCTTCAATCGGCGCTCATACCTTATCACACATCAGAGAATCCACACAGGAGAGACGCCCTACACATGCGCTGAGTGCGGAAAAAGCTTCAGTCTGCGCACAAACCTTATCACACATCAGACAATCCACACAGGGGAGAAGCCCTACACATGCGCTGAGTGTGGAAAAAGCTTCAATCGGCGCTCACACCTTATCACGCATCAGAGAATCCACACAGGGGAGAAGCCCTACACATGCGCTGAGTGCGGAAAAAGCTTCAATCGGCGCTCACACCTTATCACGCATCAGAGAGTCCACACAGGGGAGAAGCCCTACACATGTTCCGAGTGCGGTAAAAGCTTCAGTCAGTGCTCAATCCTTATCACACATCAGAGAATCCACACAGGAGAGAAGCCCTACACATGCTCTGAGTGCGGGAAAAACTTCAGTCACCACTCTGCCTTTATCACACATCAGAGAATCCACACTGGGGAGACACCCTACACATGCTCTGAGTGCGGGAAAAGCTTCAGTCACCGCTCTTCCCTTATCACACATCAGAAAATCCACACCGGGGAGATGCCCTACACATGCTGTGAGTGCGGGAAAAGCTTCCATCAGCGCTCAAACCTTATTACACATCAGAGAATCCACACATGAGATCCCCTACACATGCCCTGAGTGCGGGTAAAGTTTCACTGAGCACTCAGACTTTGTTAGATATCGTAGAATCCACAGTGGAGAGAGACCCTACACATGCTCTGCATTTGGGAAAAGCTTCAATCAGATGTCATTCCCTATTAGAGATCAGAAAATCCAAATGGGAGAGAACTGTAAGAAATGCCTTTATTAGGGCTTCCCAAAGATTTGTTTTAAAAAAAATCACATTTGCTAATTCCAATATAGTGAACTTTGCACCATCTTCACTGTGGTCTCTCAGCTCTGCCGGATGAGTTGCCTGCTTCTGCCTTTTGCAGCTCACCCTTCTTTGGGGTCAGTCCTGTGATCTTTTCTATCAGCTCCTTTCCTTTTGACTTGTAGGAGCGTGTGTCCCTCCAGCCAGGAATTTCATCAGCTCCAGGTGCGGGAGAGAGGGGTGATGCTAACAAGCTACACTGGGGCAAAAGTTACCTGTGCCTTACATCCACTAGGACTGTACATGGAATTGGGTGCTCAAGTTAGTGATTTTGGTGTAAAAAGACAATTATAGTTGTAGAGCAGAAGCAGCCCAGGGAGTGAACCTAACGGACAATGATCAAGTGATCTCTCTCCTGCCATCCATCTCCACTCTCTGACAAACAGAGGCTAGGGACACCATTCCTTACCCATCCTGGCTAATAGCCATTAATGGACTAAACTTCCATGAATTTATCCAGTTTTCTTTTAAACCCTGTTATAGTCCTAGCCTTCACAACCTCTTCAGGCAAGGAGTTCCACAAGTTGACTGTGCACTGTGTGAAGAAAAACTTCCTTTTATTTGTTTTAAACCTGCTGCCTATTAATTTCATTTGGTAGCCCCTAGTTCTTGTATTATGGGAGTAAGTAAATAACTTTTCCTTATCTACTTTGTCAACATCATTCATGATTTTATATACCTCTATCACAGGCCTGCACAACATGCGGTGCGCGGAGCCTCACTGTGTGGCCCGCCGGGAGATTCTAAATCTTCCTCCCCCCCCGTCCCCCGGCGCTCTGCGAGCAGTCCAGAGCCCTTTGAATCCCAGCCGCGGCAGGGAATCAAAGGACTCTGGGCTGCCTGCAGGAGCAAGGAGCCCAGAGCCTTTTAAATCTCAGCGGGGCCCGGGATTCAAAGGGCTCTGCGCTGCCCGCTGTGGCTGGGAGCCCAGGGCTCTTTAAATTCCAGCTGTGGCCAGGAATCAGAGGGCTCTGCGCAGCCGGCAGCCACAGGGAGCCCAGAGCCTTTTAAATCCCAGCCGCGGCCGGGAATCAGAGGGCTCTGGGCTGCCGGCAGCCACAGGGAGCCCAGAGCCCTTTAAATCCCAGCCACGGCCAGGAGTCAGAGGGCTCAGGTCTCCCCGTGGCTGCCAGCAGCCCAGAGCCCTTTGAATTCCAGCCCCTGGCCGCTGATTGCCCCCTCCCCAGACCCCTGCCCCAATTGCCCCCCAGGACCCACACCCCCTATCTAAGCACCACTGGTCCTTGTCCCCTGATTACCCCCTCCCGAGACCCTTGCCCCATCTAAGCCTCCCTTCTCCTTGTCCCCAACTGCCCCCTCCTGAGACCCCACCCCCTACCTGTCCCCTGATAAACCTCCTGGATTCCCATGCCTATCCTATTGCTGCCTGTCCCCTGACTGCCGCTCCGAACCTCTGCCCCATCCAACCCCCCCTGCTCCTTGTCCCTTGACTGCCCCCCCCCCGGAACCCCCTACCCCTTCTCCAAACCCTGCTTACTGTGCCACTCAGACCAGCGTGTCTGGCTCCGTGCAGCTCCAGACAGTTGCTGCCGTGCTCCCCAATGGAGCCCCCCCCCAGCACCTGCTTTCCAGATTTGAACACCTCAAAATTCAGGAGTGCTCAAGCTCGGTTTGGGCAGCTGTTACTTCATTTCTTCCAAATCAAATATACTGATCCACTGTAACTTGCTGTAGAAAAAGTAGGATAAAATTGAGCAAGAAATGCTTATTAGGACTGGAATTGCTACTTTCAACAGCCATTGCCTTTTTGTTTGTTTAAAAGGAAGACAGTGATATTGCATTGGCAGATTGCCCATAGAAAGAAAGAGTGGAACAAAAGAATAATAAAGGCACCTCAACTTTTCCTCATTTATGGAGGACAGTCTTATAATATGCACCCAGATATCCTCCAATCACACAAGCTGAAAATTGTTCCACTTTACTGCAGCTCTGTAACCATATGGGAACCAGACCTGTCTGTGTTCTGTGCACATCCAAAATTCCTGCTGAATGACCCGCCCTGGGAGCGAGTTACCAGTGACCCAGGGCTGGGGCAGCAGGAGGGTACGGGGTGAGCCCAGGGCTGGGAAGGGGGACAGCCACAATTTTTTTTGCTTTGGGCAGCAAAAAACCTAGAGCCGGCCCTGCTGGGTTCCCCCAGCCGCCGGAGCCCCGAGCCCTTTAATTTGACCCTGAGGGCTCCCAGCCACCTCTTTAGCTGGGAGCCCCTGGTTGATTTAAAATAAAGCATCAGCTCCCCACCCCAACCTTCCTTTTTGGCCCACAGCTGTTTTGGTGGGGCGGCGCTGGGGAAGGAGGGTTTGTTTCCGCAGGGCTGGGCGGCGCTGGGGAAGGAGGGTTTGTTTCCGCAGGGCTGGGAGGTTTCGGCCCTCAGCTGTTTTCTTTGGAGGAATGTGGCCCTCGCCGCTTTACGAGTTGTGCAGGCTGATTTATTGTCTCTCTGTTCTCTCCTTCTTCTCCCCCCAATTCCTCGTCTCCAGTGTCTCTGCCTTTCTACTCTTGCTCCCTCTCCCCTGCCCTTTCCAGGAACTCTCACTCTGCAGCATTCAGGACAAGCCAGAGCTCCCATGTTCTGCACATGAGCCTGTGTCAGAGGACGTGTGACCCCGTCAGAACCAGTCACCAGATCAATATGACCCTTTATGGGCGACTTCTCTGCCTGCTCTGCAATTTACATCTCCCCGCCCCCCCCCCCCCCCCCCCCCCCGCAAACAGGGTGGGTACAGCTCTGACTGAGAGGCCTAACAGGAGAAATTTCAGCCCAAAGACAAATTTGTGTGAAATGCTGAGAAGTGAAGAGCCCCCTTCCCCTCCCCCAAATCCCCAGAACTCTAGTGTCACCCCCATGGCACCAGCACAGGGAACCCAGTGAAATGGGGTTACAGAATACAAGGGGGGAGGCAGGGAGAGAGCTGACAGGGACTCTCTCACTCTCCTCTCTTCTCTTTCCTTCCAGGAACTGCAGTCACAGCAGGGAGGGGTTTGTCTCTTTATTAGGGATCCCTCTGTGTCACGGAGGCTGCAAAAGTCATAGATTCTGTGACTTCTGCAGTGGCCACTGTGGCTGACTCCGTGGCTGCCCCAGCAGCTGGCCTGGGGCCAGCTTGAGCAGTGGTTCCAAGGGTGGCAGGTGCAGCCACAGCTCTGTGGCTCCTGGCACCTGTCCCGCGGTGGCCAGAGCAGGGCTGGCCTCTGGGGCTCCCCTCACCTGGCAGCATCTGGAGGGGCAGTGGGTCCCTGGGGCTTCTCCCCCAGTACGTGGTGCCACAGGCCCCCCGGACTCCCTGTGCCCACAGCTGGTGCCACAGACCCCCTGGGCCTCCCTCCCCACGATTCAATGAGGGGTATTTATGGTATAAGTCATGGCCGGGTCATGGGCAATGAGCTTTTGGTTTTTGCCCGTGATCTGTCCATGACATTTACTAAAAATACCCGTGATTAAATCTTCGCCTTCCTCATTATCGATCACATAAATCAAAACGCCTCCACCTGCAAATGGATTTAGTCCAGGATCCTCAGAGTCAGCAGCTGTTACGCCCCCACAGAGCTCTCTGGTCAGGTGTCCTAGCGCTGGAAGCCTCCTGTTTAGATCCTAAAATAGTGTTTTTGCACCAGGGAGGCTGAAATTTTGGACCGGACATTGTAGCTCCACTGTTATTTTACTGAATTGCTTCAAAACAGCAAGTCAAGAAAGTCTCCTAAGTGCCAGGCTCTCTGCCATGAAAACAGCTGCCCCTGCTCTGCAGGAGTCTGTGCGCTTCACACAGCACCGTACACACCTGCTCCGCACTGAAGGGGGGTCAGATAGCGACAGGGCTGGTAACACAAATACTTCAGACTATTAACTCCAGGTCCCTTCCTTTCTTTAACCCAGGATGTGCCAGTCACCTGGTAACCATGGTGTTATCTTCACCTTAAAATACCTCTCAGTACATTTTCAGCAGCCCTCCACCCCCTGCCCTCCCTGCAGCCAGCCCCTGTCTGCAGCCAGCCCCGCACGCCCCGGCTCCAGCCAACCCCTGCTGCTCCCCCCTGCCCTGCCTGCAGCCAGCCCTGCACCCCATGCCCTGCCTGCAGCCAGCCCTGCACCCCATGCCCTGTCTGCAACCAGCCCCGCACCCCATGCCCGGCCCTTTGCCAGCCCCTGCGTCCAGCCAGCCCTGCACCCCCTGCCCTGCCTGCCGTCAGCCCCTGTCTCCAGCCAGCCCCGCACGCCCCGGCTCCAGCCAACCCCTGCTGCACCTCCCTGCCCTGCCTACAGCCAGCCCCGCACCCCTTGCCCTGCCCGCAGCCAGCCCCTGCCTGCAGTCAGCCCCGCACTCCCTGCCCTGCCCACAGCCAGCCCCTACCTGCAGCCAGCCCCATAGCCACTGGTGCCCTGCAGTTCCCAGGGCAGTAACCCTGCACACCTGCTTCAATGAGGAGGGCAGGGAGCAGCTGGGACCCACACATGTGCACACCCTAGGGTGACCAGACAGCAAGTGTGAAAGGACAGGGAGTGGGGGGTAATAGGATCCTAGATAAGAAAAAGACCCCAAAATTGGGACATCTGGTCAACCTAGCACCCCCCCAGGACTCCTGGGTTCCATTGCTGGGTTTCCTATTGGTTCCACTGCTGGTTGTTTTCCTTTTCCTGGGGGACTCTGGGCAAGTTGCTCCCCCCTCTAGGGCTCTGTCCCCAGCAGGCAAATGGGGATTTCGTACCTTCCTGCTAGTGGAAAGTGCTGGGAGAATCCCCCAGCCACAGCTGCTCTGACAGCGCTAAGCAGCATCTGACCATTCCAGGTCGGAGCGCGCTGCCCAGGAGGAGTGTCTGGCTCTGGGGTTTCACGTCAGCCCAGTCTAAAGAGAGGGGCCCAGCCATGGGGTTTGGCTCAGGAAGACCAAGTCTCCAATTTGTTACGGGTGTTTTGAATTCCAGTCCTGAGCTCCAAAGTGCTTGGTGTCAGTTGCACATTTTAGAAGCTGCTCTCCACTCCATCTTCCAAATCATTCATGAAACTATTGACTAGTACCGGACCCCGGACTGATCCCTGCTGGACCCACTAGGTGCCCCCTCTCTGTCGGACAGCCAAACCTGGAGAAGGGCCCCTGGAGTCTGGGCTTTCAACCAGCTCTGCACCCACATGACACTGATTGCAGATGGACCACATTTCCCTTGTTTGCTTGTGAGAATGTCCTGTGGGACTGTGTCAAAAGCTTTAGTAACCCAGAGATAGATCCCATCTACTGTTCACCCACCTCCACTAGGCCCGGAACCCTGCCAAAGAAGGAAAGAGGATTGGTTTGGGATGATTTGTTCTTGACAAATCCATGCTCACTCGTCCTAAGAACCAAATTATCCTGTACGTGCTGCTGACAAACTGATTGTTTAAGAATGTATTGCAGTATCTCTCCAGCTATGGAAGTGAGTCTGGCTAGTCTGCAAGTCCCAGGGGGTCTCTTTGTTCCCCTTTCAAAGATAGGTCCTGTCTTGTTCATGGATGAGAAGATGTTCTTTTTCAGGGATCTCAGACGAGAACTGGGGCACAACACCTTGTTTGTTAAGGCCACAAAAATGGAGGCAGGAACCTCTTCTCTCCTGCTGGCAAAGAACCCCAGGTACCGAAAAGACAGAGACTCACATCCCTGAATGGGCTTTAAGAAAGGCAGTGGGTAAAAAGTTTGGCCCCGACCATTTCTTGTTTCCGCAGACTAGACATTTTAGCAAACTTTAGAATTCCTTGTTGCTAAACACCGTGAAACTCCCCTTTCTCCTTCACAGAGGGCTTTAACGTCCCTTCTCTCACTCAGGCTCATGACTGCCCAGAGCTCGAGAATTGTCCCTGTTACCATTGGACAGATGGGGAGGAGCCTGAGGCACAGAGAATGGAAGTGGCCTACCCAAGGGCCTACACAGCAAGGCAGTGGCAGAGCCAGAAAGAGAAGCCACCAGTTCCGACTCCTGTTCTAACAAACAGCAAACCCCCAGAGGCAGGGATGGAGCCCAGGAATCGAGATGGTGGGAAATTTCATTGAAACCATTTCTGTCAGAAAATCCCATTCAGACTAAACCAGTTTGTTTCTCAAAATCATAACAAGTGGGATGAAAGTTCTTTGCAAAAATATTTTGTTGCAAAACAAAAGCATCTCCTGTTTGTCACAGTGCGTTAAATTGTCTCGTCGCACACAGAGAGGAGGCACTTCGATTTCAAACATTAGATAAGATGCTTCAGTCTGAGCTAAGTCGTTGCTGCTCTTAACAATTTCAAAATAAAAAAAAAAACAAATAAAATAGACTATTTCAGCTACTCTATTATGTCATAATCTGCTCTGAGTAAACGTGATAGGACACCTCATATTATGCACTACTCCTAGTGACACTCTCCAATGGATCCCCATCCTCCACCCCCCGTGAGGTAGGTAGGAGCAGATCATTATTATCCCTATTTGAAAAAGGGAGAAGCTAAGGCTGAGAAAGGAGAATTGACTTGTCTGAGGTCACACAGCCAGTCAGTGGCAGAGTTGGGAATAGGACCCAAGAGCCCTGATTTTCAAACTAACCATCGGATCTTGAATTTCAGACATTGAATGACCTGAATAAAGTGCTCTCTGATGAGCTCCAGACCAACAACAGTGCAGCTCCCACTGTGGGAGGTCCACCCAGCAACTGTAGGCACCATGGCTTAGCTGGCTAAAACCACTGTTTTGTATACAGGGGATCCTGGGTTCAAGTTCCAGTGGTACTTTACTGAGTTTCTTTTGGGGCACCTGGTATTGGCTACTGTCAGAAGACAAGATTCAGAGCTAGATGGACCTTCGGTCTAGCCTAGTGTGGTTTTTCTTCTGGTTTAAATTACACTCACAGGCACTGATGATAGAGTTACTGAAAGTTTGGGAGTTAGGAGCTGATAGGTCTGTGGTCCAGTCCCCTCACAGACGACCCTGTCCCTCTGGGACAGGGGCAGGTCTGAGCTCTCACACCAAATGCTCATTGTGGCTGCCAGAATCTGTGGGCAGCTCGGTTAGTTTATGCCGAGGGTTGAGTCCTGTTTTGTGCACTGTGTCTGAAAATGAAAATCCTAACCTGCCCCTTGAAATAACAAAAGCAGCAGGACGTGTTTCTGTCCCTGCCACAAAGCAGACAGACCAATGGAGAAATGCCATGAGTCCAGGGTAATACTCCACTGCGGTTTTACCATTTCCACTTGCTAAACTCCCTCCCAACCTTCTGGGCTCCTGGAGCAGGGGACTGAGCCTGAGCCGAGACACGGACACTGCAACTTTACAGCCCAAGCCGCATGACCCTGATTAATGTGACACGGGCCAGTCATGGGTGTTTCATTGCACTGGAGACGTAACCTAATGTTATGTCTGCACTGCGATTAACACACCCAGGGCACCTGTCGCAAAGCCCGGGTCAGCTGACTCAGGGTTATGGGGCTTGGGCTGCAAGACTATAAAATTACAGTGCAGACAGATGAGCTTGAGTCCAATCTTTGAGACCTCACGAGGGGTGAGGGTTTCCGAACCCAGGCTTCAGTGTGAACACAAATATCTGCACCGCAGTTTTTAGCCTCTCAGCTTTAGCTTCATGAGCCCACGTCAGATGGTCCAGGCCAGCCGTGCTGCCATCTTTACCCCAGGAGAGATGGACTCTAAGGGTACGTCTCCATTGCAATGTCAGCCCAGGTGTGGCACGCTGTGCTCAAAGCAGCACCCTGGAAGCCCCATATTCACTGCTCTCATATAATGATGATATGGTTTGTACAAAGTCTGCCTGGTGAGGTATCATTTAAAAAATCTTGGTCTGTTGAACATTAATATTGTGTTGGATTGTGTGTGTAGCATTAGCTGGGAAGTTTTGCTCTGTGTGTGTTACTGAGATGAGGTTGGGAAATGCCCACCACCAGCCTTTCAGGTGTGACAATGGAGGAGCCAGACTCGCTGCTGGTCCATTAAAGGGATCCACACTGCCAAGGACTATCCCAGGAACCGGGTACAATGCAGACTTCTCCGAGATAGCATAGCGACAATGGACACTGCTTGACTCACATCCTAGCAAAGGGACTTCCTAGCAAGTTGGAAGAAACTATGAAAGGGGGGGTAGAGACATCATGAGCTGGCCTCTCTCCCCCACAACTCAACAGCTGGAAACACACCTGGACGACAAAACTGATTCAGAAATCAGAAGAGAATAATAATAGTACATTCAAACCAAAGTCCCCAAACAGACTAGTAGTGGTTTTTCAGCAGAAAATTTTCAGTTTGGGGAATTTTGTTTTCTGTCAGACTTTGCCAAGGGAAGCAGAGAGAAAATGGTTGAGTTGTCTCCTTCAGAACAGCTTGGCCTAGACACTAGCTCTGGTTCACTGTTGTGGCCTTGCTCAGGTTGGGGGTATTTTAATTATTTGGGGAGGTCCCAGGGTGTTTGGGGGAGATTATGAGGCTGTTCCCTTTTGAGATAAAAACTAAGAAATGCAGGACTAGAGAATTTTTTTAGAAATCTGGGATTTAGATATTTTATTTGAAGCAAGAGGGGAGGGGCAGCTGAGATTCTGAGAAGGTTTTTGTTTGCAAGAAGCAACATTGTTTGATCTGTCATTGTACCAAAGGGAGAGATGGTTGTCTGTAAAGGAGAATAAAGACTAAATGCAGCCCATGAGGATAGGATTTGAACCCTGCGTGCAGAGCACAATGGATTAACAGTCCATCACCTTAACCACTTGGCCACCTCATCTGAGCTGCTAAGATAGGGACAGGAGGAGAAATCTAAGGCCGGCAGAGAGGGACACTAAGGAGTTTCCCAGTACTGAGCAGAAGCAGGGGCTGAATGAGCTCCCCCCTCACATCTAGTGAGGAGCTGGGGGAAGACTTCAGGAACAGGCCGTGTTTGCATAGACACCCCTACTCTGCCTAGCTATGCAGCATGAGGGGGCTGCTTCCCCAAAATGACCAGTTTGGGATGGTGGTGGGTTGCAAATCACTTTCGGATTGAGTGGAATGAAATGTTATTCTCCTCCCTGTACGAGTGAAGGGCAGCGGAACGTACCTAGGCCGTCCTGACGGAGGGGTGGGTGGGGGAGGAATCGCTTTCATTGGACTGCAGAGAAGTGATTGAGGACGTCACCCTAACCCAGTGATCCCCAAACATTTCACACTGCGCCCTCGTATCCATGGCTGTGGCCCCTCGGAAGCCGCGGTCGAGAAGCGGGGCTGGGAGTGGGGCCGTTGCTTGCTGGGGACAGGGGTGCGGACAGGGGTAAGGGGGTCGAGGCCGGGCTGGGAGCCAGGGGCCCAGGCTGAGGGTGGGGTTGGGGAAGAGCTGGGACAGAGTGGGGCTGAGTGGGGCCCCCTCCCTGCCCTCCATGGGGGCTGGCTCAGGCCCTGAGGTGCCCCCATCAATCTTCCTCTGTGTCCCCCTAGGAGTCACGCCCCACATTTTGGGGACCACTGACCCCTACTCGCTAAGCAGGGGCTAGTGATGCCAAAGCCCAGGGAAAGGGAGAACAAGTGCGGGGGCCCCAGTACCAGAACCATGACCCCCCCCACTTCTGTGTGTGGCTCCGCCCCCTTCCACACCTTCCACCCACGGCCCCATCCACTGTCACCTCTGCTCCACCCCTTCCCCCACTGGCCCCACCCTGTCACTCCTTTACCCCGGCCCCGCTGCGGCCCCGAGACCAGAGAAGCTCTGTGCCCCTGCTGCAGCCCCCGGGCCGTAGCAGGGAGTGGGAGCTCCTCCAGCCCTGGGGCCACCGTGGGGGAGACTTTCCCAGGGGAGCCCAATTTGGCCAGGGCCCCTAGTCATGGGCCCCACTGCCCCCTTGGCAACGCAAGGTTTGGGGAGGCTGAGCCCCCCCGAGCCTCCATTACGAGCCGCCCAGGCTACCTCTGCTCAGTGGGTGGCCAGTCTCCCTGTGTCTCTGCTCTTCGTGCTGGGGAGCCCGGCCGGCCTTAGGGGTGGGGCCCCCGGCAGCCGCCCAGGGCTCCAGGGGGTCAAAGGGCACCGTGTGGCCGTGCAAAGGTGCTCACTGCTCTCCCCTGCCCCAATGCTCCTCCGTGGCCCCACAGAGGCTGGGGGGAGCGAGGAGCAACACTATGTGCTCCCTGCGTCCTGGTCACTTTCCCCACCTGGGCTGGGCTGTGAGGGGAGCATCAGAAGCTGCTGCTCTCTGCCCTCCCCTGACGCAGCCCGGCTGAGGAAAGTGACCTGGATGCAGGGAGCTCGGATGACGTCCCTTCTCGCCCCCCTGCCCCTGCTAGGGAAGGCTGCTGTGTGGTGTCTCCATGGCTGCACTGTCAGTGATGCAGGTTTCTCGATCCCATTGTTCCAGGGGCATCCTACTAGATAAAATTGAGCAAGAAATGCTTCCCAGTGGTTTTTAGGACTGGAATTGCTATTTTCAACAGCCATTGCCATTTTTTTTCTAGTTTTGTTTGTTTAAAAGGAAGACAGTGATATTGCACTGGCAAATTCCCCATAGAAACAAAGAATAATAAAGGCACCTCAACTTTTCCTCATTTATGGAGGACAGTCTTATAATATGCATCCAGATCTCCTCCAATCACACAAGCTGAAAATTGTTCCACTTTACTGCAGTTCTGTAACCATGCGGGAACCAGTCCTGTCTGTGTTCTGTGCACATCCAAAATTCCTGCTGAATGACCTGCCCTGGGAGCAAGTTACCAGTGACCCAGGGCTGGGGCAGAAGGAGGGTGCAGGTGGGGGAGCACTGGTGGGGAAGGGGGAGCCCAGAGCTGGGGCAGCATGGGGTGCGGGTGGGGGCGGCAGAGCCCAGGGCTCGGGCAGCAGGGGGATGAAGGTGTGGGGGGCAGAGCCCAGGGCTGGGGCGGCAGGGGGGTGCGGGTGGGGGGGGGCAGAGCCCAGGGCTCGGGCAGCAAGGGTTATGGGGGGGAGCCCAGGGCTGGGATGGGGCGGCAAAAAACCTAGAGCTGACCCTGCCTCCACCCACCGTGAGGTAGGCAGGAGCAGATCATTATTATCCCTACTCGAAAGAGGGAGAAGCTCAGGCTGAGAAAGGAGAATTGACTTGTCTCAGGTCACACAGCCAGTCAGTGGCAGAGTTGGGAATAGGACCCAAGAGCCCTGATTTTCAATATACCTGCCCCTGGCAATTTCCAATACATGCATCCGACGAAGTGGGTATTCACCCACGAAAGCTCATGCTCCAAAACATCTGCTAGTCTATAAGGTGTCACAGGACTCTTTGCTGCTTTTACAAACTAACCATCAGATCTTGAATTTCAGTCATTGAATGACCTGAATAAAGTGCTCTCAGATGAGCTCCAGACCAACAACAGTGACAGTAATTATTCAGCAAGTATTTGAGGAGAACTGCAATGTCAGAGAGAATCATGAGCTGCTCAGAGACAATTAATGCAGAGAAGCAGCAAAATTCATCAAACATAGAACTGGTTCTGACTTATTTCCTTGGTCTTGAAAGAGACCAACAAGGATCTGAGTCTCCTCCCTGTCAATAACCCCCTGCTCAGCCAATCAGGGTAGAGACTGAGGACGGGAGGCTGAAGGTTCTCACCAGAGAGCCCAAAGGATGGCCCAGGTCACTGGTGGGTATCACTGCCCAAGCACTATTTCAGCCCCACATTTTTGGGTGGACCTCCCACAGTGGGAGCTGCAGAGCCCTCTCCCGCAACACACACACAGAGCACTCCCCTGCAACAGATGGATCAGACTGAACAGCTTTCAAACCTGGAGGAGGCTCTTACCTTCTAAACAGGGACGGCTGTTTTCTAGTATAATCACTAAAAGGGAAGGAGAAAACTCCAAAGAGGTTCCTCCTGGCGCTCATGTCCGTGAACCCTAATACTCTCTCAGTCCTCAAAGAGAGACCTGGAGAAGGAGACTTGCTGGAGCAAAGCCACAGGGGTCTCTGAGGTCTCCCTGGCCCCTCGCCCCGGTCCTGCCTGGCTGATGCCAGCATCTCTCTGTGAGGTCACCACCTCCCCACCACCTTGGACCAATAGGTTGAGGTCCTGCCAAAGGCCTTTGTGATGTCACTGCCTCACCCCTCCCTTGCTGTGCCAATATCCTGCCCCTGGCCAGGCACTTCGCAGGTTTGAGCTACTCCCTGGGGATCACCCTACTCAAGGAGCGTTCGTTCTAGGCAGCAAGCCGGCTAGACAGGGAAACATCAGACGCTGCTCCCAATGCTGCACTCAGTTTTTTAGAAATTAGTCGACTTTATGGCCAGAAGAGACCATTAGAGCATCTAATCTGACCCCCTGCATATCACAGGCCTCCTGTATGACACAAGAGCTACTTTTGGGGCAAACACATTCCAGAAAGGCATCTAGTCTTCATTAAATGACATCAAGAGATGGAGAATGCACCACTTTCCTTGGTAGCTTGTTCCTATGATGAATCATCCTCGCTGTTTAATTTTTGTGCCTTAGTTGTAATATGAATTTGTCTCTTTTCACCTTGCAGCCATTGGGTCATCTTATGCCTTTCTCTGCTCGATTAAAGAGCTCTTAAATACCCAATCATTTCTCTCCATTAAGGCACTTCAATGAAGTCACCTTTCAATCTTCTTTTGATAAGCTAATCAGGTTGAGCTCTTTCAATAGCTCACTAGAAGGTATTTTTTCCAGTCCTCAGAAAATTAGGTGGCTCTTTGCTGCCCCAACTCCAATTTCACAACATCTTTTTCAAACGAAGACACCAAAATTGGAGGCAGTATTCCAGTATCAGTCTCACTGATGCCGTGTCACCTCCTGTGACGTTATTGACATAATCTGTAACCGCATAGGTCACCGTTGCGACCACTGTTCTATATTTGCAGTGAATATTGTAGAAAGGTTGTCGTGTAAGAGGTCTATGGAGAGGTTCTGATTGGCTGATTATAATGATGCTATCTCTAGATGTGTATCATTTTTGTAGTTGACGTTATAAATATTGGCTCTATGCTGCCTGTATTTCAAACTTGTGCTCTGCTTCTGGGGAACACCCCAGATAAGTTGGTGTCAGTTCTGCCTAGCCTGCTTAATGGCCCATTAAGGACCATCAGCTCTACAATCGACCCACTGAGAGAAGGCAGATACGCCTTGTGACTCAGCAAGGTCTGCAGGGACCTGCCTATGGACAGAACTCTAAGGTTTTTCTGTGCCACGTGCTGGATAGAGTGTCCTTGGGACAAAGAAAGCAAAGACCACATGGCAAGAGGCTATAAAAGGCTGATCCCTCGTCTCCATCTTATTTTCAGTCCTGCTTCATGTCTCTGGAGGGACTTTGCTACAAACTGAAGCTCTAGACAAAGGACTGAATGACCCGTCCCAGTGGGGGATGTACTCCAGAGACTTGATTTGAACCTGCAGTTTATTCCATCCCTGCTACAAGCCTGAACCAAGAACTTTGCCATTACTGTGTGTAATTGATTCCTTTAACAATTTTAACTCTCATCTCTATTTCTTTCTTTTTATGAATAAACTTTATATTTTAGATGCTGTAAGGGAAAATCCAGTGTTATCCGAGGCCTTGTAGGCGCAGGCCTCATGTCAAGCTGCCAGGGAAGGCCAGACAAGCCAAGCACGGGGGCACGGAGGAGACAGTGGAAAGTCCTAATTGTCCCCGACTGAAAAACAATTTTGTAATATCCCCGACTGCCAACACGTAACCGCATAGAACAGATAAGTAAGAACAGGAAAAGCCTAATATGGAAGAAATTTACTCCTGCTCCAATCAGCATTATCTTTGCAATATTTTTTTAGCAAAATAATAAGGAAATTATGTGTGTAACTTGCATATTACGATTGTGGTTTTAAGCTTTATAAAGCTGTTTGTAACCAGCTTCGGGGAGGCTGTTTCCATAACGGTTCTCCCCTGCGTGCTTCTAATCAGTAAAAGGCCTCAGGCTGATCTGATTGAAAACACAACATGTGGATCGATTTTTCCATAACAACGCTAAAGGATTTGCAAGAGCGTGATTTGTGGGTAAGATCTGACTCATCTATTCACCTGCGTTTGGGGCTTGGTCCTTTGGGGTCCTTTGAGAGAACCTTTTTTCTTCTACTGGGGTATTGGTTTTCATAACCATTCATCCCCATAAGGAGCGGGGCTGGGGATGATAGAAGGGAACTGGAATAGCTGAGGGACTTGCTTGTATGACATCCGATTGGCCAGTGGGGTAAAACCAAAGTCCTCTCTGCATGGCTGGTGTGACATGCTTTAATAGTAAAGGGCACCCAGCCTCGGGCTGTGACTGCCCTGCTCCAAGCAATTTGTCCTGAATTGATACTCTCAGCAGTGTCCTGCCAGTGGTCGCATCGTTACAGGGCTCGTCCGGGATTACAGCTGGGAACTCTCCGAAGCTCAGGATGCGCTTCCTCAGCTAGGGGAAGTATGTAACCCACACACCTCCAGGGTGTGGTGGTGCGTCCCAGCTAGTGGCACCAAGATCACTTAGAGGGAGAAATAAAACATGACTTCTATACAGCCTTCGCTAACAGCCGAGTGGCTTTTAGTTCATGCTGTAGAGGCCCACACACTAAGCTCCAGAGGTCCCCGGTTCGATCCCGCCCACCACCGCGTCACCAACCTGGATCTGTCGGCGTAACAGAGGCAGCTGCCACCCCAAGAAGAGAGCTGCCATGCCACGCCCGGCGGAGAAGAGGCACCAAGCAGTGAGCTGACACCCGTCAGAGCTTCCTGTGATAAACGGTGAACTTAGGACAATAGCGAGGTGGTAAGAAGTGTTGCCCTCAGAGTGGCCTGGGTCAGAGCCCATGGGAGGCCCTGGGCTCCCCCCGCCCCACGTCATCTGCTGCATCCTTCCCCCCAAAAGGGCCAAAACCCTGACCAAGAGGCAACATCCCCACGAGCAAAGGCCATCACGAGGCATCTGTCTTCGAAAGTTTGCAGAGGATGCGGGAGCAGAAAGGGGAGAGAGGATGAGGGTGGCTCTTGGGAAGAGGGAGGGAGCCTTATGGGAATCTCTTGTTTATCGCCATCAACCCAATGATCAGATCATTGATGCCTAGAATCTTCCCTGACATGTTGTAATTGATTGGATCTAGGTTTTAAAGTGGGTACCACATTTGCAAACGGAGAAATTTCAGGCAGTTGAGTGGAAGGCCATTGCAAGCTCAGCTAATTAGGCAATGTGGCTTATGCCCCATCTAACAAGCTCTTAAACAATAGCTCCCAGTTTTCATTTACATTGTTCTGTTTAATGTTTTTCTCCAAAACACTTTTACTAAACCTTTGGGTCAGCTTTGGAAAGTTGGCCCTTTCAGCGCACCAAATATAAATATTGCTGGTGGGGACTGCCCTCTATTGGTCACAAGAACAGCCATACTGGATCAGATCAATGGTGGGCATACCATAGATTTATAGACAGTTTGGTGAGATCCCTTTGTCACACTTCGCACTCTCTTTTGGACGTAACTAATTTGAGTTGGTTTGTATCATCTGGAAATGTTGCCACCTCACTGTTTACCCCTGTTTCCAGATCACTCAGGAGTATGTTGAACAGTGCTGGTCCCAGTACAGACCCCAGGGGGACCCCACTATTTACCTCTCTCCGTTCTGAAAATCAGGCCCTTTCTTTCTTGCCTTTGAACCAGTTACCTATCCCAGAGAGGACCTTCCATCTTATCCCATTTTGCTTCAGAGCCTTTGGGGAGAGACCTTGTCAAAGGTTTTCTGAAAATCTAAGTATACTATATCCACGGGATCACCTTTATCCACATGCTTGTTGACTCCCTCAAAGAAGTATAGAAGATTTGTGAGGCATAATTTTCCTTTACAAAAACCATGTTCTTCCCCAATGTAAGCAGGGGCAGACTCACCCGGCAGCGCCTCCTCCTGGTTGTCTTGGGAATTAGCTCTGCAGCCATCAGAGCACCCTCTGCAGGCCGGTGATCTGCCTTACCGCAGCTGGCCCCCTGTCCCTCCCAGGACACCCCGGTGCCCCTTTTACGCTGGCAGTACCCCCAAAGTTCTGGGTCTCCCCCTCCCAGGGGAACCCCCACCCACTATCCCCACTTCACCTCAGTCTTGGCTACTGCCCAGTCTCCATCCAGCCCCCATTCACTGGAGCAGACTGCAGTATGAGCCACTCATCACAGGCAAAGGGGTTTGGACCTGCCACCTCTGTTTCCCCCTGGGCTGCCCCATTGCAGCCCTGCACCTATTCAGCCTATAGTCAGGCCTGCAGCCTGGGGCTTTCCAGGCCAGAGCTCCCAGCTCCTCTGGCCCTTCCCCAGCCCTGCTCCCACTCTAGGTGTCTTGCTTGGGTCCCTGCAGCCAGGCCCTTCTCTCGCTACAAGCAGAGGGAGACTGACTGGGCTCCTGGCTCACAACCTCTTAGAGGGGCCAGGCTCCTTGCCCCAGCCCTCTCCTGGGCTGCTTCAAGCCCCGCAGGGCAGGAGCAGGGAACCACCCATTACACCCAGCAAATTCTGTTCACCGATGGGTCTAATCATTGGGCTCTACAATTCCACCCAATGTGCCTGGTACTGACGTTAGCCTTAGTGGCCTGTAGTTGCCAGCTGCGTCTCTGGAGCCTTTCACACACACTGCTCCAGCCAGGGACTCAAGGCTGCCCCAGACTTTCCCTTTCTCCCTTCAGGGAAATCAAGTTCAAGTTCGACAAGCAGCTAAAGAAGCCTCAACCCTGCATCTGAATTAGTCACATTTCTCACTGCCCGACACAAACAAATGTCATTTCAATCCCAGGTGAGTCCACTTCAGTCATTCCTCAGCCCCATTCCTTCACCCTCCTGCCTTAGCTTAGGGCATTGCGCCACCCTGTGGGCGTTTCATGTCCCTCCTCAGTTTCTCACACACAATTTCATTTGCTGTTCAACGAACAGCAAAACCTTTCTGTGTCTCTAGTCTGAGCCAGGGCATTCAACTCCATTGAAACCTTCTCTTCTGCAATGGCAACGGTCAGACAGAGGGGACGTGGCCACCTTCAGCCCTGAGAGTGAGATATTCACTCTCCTCTTTCTTCAAGCTGCTGTTGTTAGTCCATAAAACATGTACCATGGAATAAAAAGATGCATTTACTCCAGGGTGAGGAAAGAAAGGAGCCACCAACTCCCCGAAAAATCTCTGTGCCCCAGAGAGAACCTGCCCCTGCTATTGGAATCACTGATGTGCTTCAGCTACAATGGGGAAAGCATCTGCTCTCATGGGGGTATAGCTCAGTGGTAGAGTGTTTGACTGCAGATCAAGTGGTCCCTGCTTCAAATCCAAGTCCCCTCTAATAAGCCTCTTATTTTTTTATTTTTATTTTTGAAAAAAAGGGAAAACATTTTCATTTCCAATCTCCATTATGTTCAGGAGCTCCACTATACGGGGATGCTTGAAATGAGTGTTACATTCAACATTTCACTGTTCAAATGCATAAAAACCTAGCACACCTGTCCATCAGCTGAAATCAGTTCCAAGCCTCTAAGTGTCTAGTTTATGTTTTCATCAATTAAACAAAGGGATCATAGGAATGTACATTTGCAGATCCCTCTTCTCCAGGGCTGTGCTGTGCAGAAGGACAAGAACCACATCCAGTTGGGGTTCAGGAGTCTGACGAGCAAAGGCCACTTGGTGCAGGCTAAAGTCACCAGCACTTCGGCTCCTTTCCATTCAACCAGCAGCTGGGCCCCCAGGACAAGGCATGAGAAGAAGACATTGGCGGTGAGCAGGAAAATAGCCACCAAGAAGCTGGCTAAAGCTGTCAAGATCCTCAGGAAGGTCACCATGCCCATGTCTAGAATGTACTGACTGAAGCGGGGACCAAAAAGGCAGAGAAAAGCCCTCAAAAGTTCTAAGCTGCCAAGCCCCAGAAGGTGATCAAAATCCTACCTAAAATCAAGACAGGATAAGGCTAATGTCATCTCCAAAGCCAAGGCTAAGAAGGAAACACTGAGAAAGAAGTGGAGAGATTTCCATTGGGATGACTCCTGCTCCCCAATGGCTCTGTTATGAATCACCACGGACCACCCGGAGAGATCAAAGTCCTGCAGGACAAATACCCCCATGGCCAGTATAATGAAGTGGTGGCAGTGGGGGGAAGTGCTGTGTTTTGTGTAACACCTGCCAGGTGAGTGATGCACTGACAGGGCAGCTGCCCATGAGCTCATTCTCTTCGATTTGCTTCTGCTGTTATTTCAGAGTCGGCACTAGCGGGAGTGTGTCCCTGTCACTTCACCAGCTGTAGAACAGGCTCTGTCTGCAGCCCAGCTCTGATTAATCCCACTTGTTAATGTATTCCTACTGTGATACTTTCCCAGTTCTCTGCCTCATTCTAACATTCCCGTCAGAGACTGAATATGGGGAGGGATGGACTAATTTGTGTGACATTCGGTAAGTTGCCATCGTATGTGATTGAAACCTCTGCTGGAGGTGGGCAGGAGCCTGTTACACACATAAAATACCTAAGCTTTACTAAACTACCTGCTACATATTCAAACCTTCCTGTACACACACAATAGAAATTGGGGCTCTGAGAAATGGCAACTTTCCTTTAAGACAGATCATTGTTTTCTGTACTTCCAGAGGCACTGAAGTAGCAGCTGTTTAAAGGTAATGTGCTTCTATTTCAGGATCAGCAGCAGAGCCTCTGTAAATTTACCACCCGTAGAGCTGATTGTTTCTAACTGCAGGGTTAGCCAGACCATTCAGTAACATTATCGCTCTGTTTAAAAAGCCTTTGGTTAGTGACAAATCATGAGACTTATCCCTTCCTGCTGTTATTCCACTGACTCCAGTGTCTCTTTCCCCAGTTCTGGTTCCAAGAAAATAAACAAATTAAAACAACCTTCAGAACTAACATGGCTGTGAGAAAGTGGAAATGTTGATAGCTCAAATAATTCAGTTTCTTCTGTGTCTTGTGTGTGTCTATCTGCTTTGTGTGTGTGACCGGTGGGGCTTTTTGTTTGCTCCTGGCAGGTGCAACCCTGTCAGATTGGTCTGTGGGGAGGGGCCAGAGAAAACAGACACCCTGGCCTTCCAGCTTGGGGTTAGGCAAAGGAATAACAACCCTGTCCCATAAAAAACAAAAAATGTTACAGAAAAAGTGGTAGGAACAGTGCTAGAGAAACTGGTAAATAATCACAATGCCCAGGCTTGAAGTAATCGGAAACACAGCATTCAAAAAGCAAAGCTCAGGGGTTATTGGGGGTTTATTCTCTGAGCTTAGCCATGTGCTATAGCACAGGGAGCACTTTGGGACGTCTCCCATCCCACAACGGGGGAAAGGAAAAGGATTCTTAGGCTCTAGCACGGATTGAAGGAGGATGGTGATGGGGAATAAGGGAATCCCTCTGACTTACCCTAACTACGTCTGTTGTTACAATGGGTGAAATGACATTTTTCCCTATCCCTGCCCTGTTCCTGCTCTTTGTTATAGTTCAATATATTTTAAGTGTGGAAAATGATAATAAAAATATCTGCTCCCCAGCACAACCTGAAGCAACATCAGAGCAACTGGGAATGAAACAATTGGTTCCCCAAGGGAGAACTCGATGACTAACAGTTGCTGTGAAATGGGGGAACAGTATAACCGTGATGCTCAGGGTTTGTTTAGACTAGGAAAAGTGATGGAGTTTAGGTCAGGTCAAGGGGAAAGCTAATGCCAACCCCTGCACCTGGGCTGCATCTGCACTACAAATGTTTACATTACGATCACTAACTTGAGCAGCCAACGCCATGTACAGCCCTAGTGGATGTCAGGCACAGGTAGTTTTTGCCTCAGTGTAGCTTGTTGGGATCAAACCTCTACCCCACCTGGAGCTGATGAACATTCCTGGCAGGAGGGACACACACTCCTTCGACTCAAAGGAAAGGAGGTGATAGAAAAGATCACAGGACTGACCCCAAAGAAGGGTGAGCTGCAAAAGGCAGAAGAAGGCAACTGATCTGGTGGAGCTGAGAGACCTTGGTGAAGATGGTGCAAAAATCACTATGTGGGAATTAGCAAATGTAATTAAAAAAACAAAACTTTGGCCAGCCCTAGTCAAGGGATTTATTACAGTTCTCTCTCATGTGGATTTTGTGATGTCTAATAAGGTGTGAGCTCTGATTGAAGCTTTTCCCACACTCAGAGCACGTGTAGGGCATCTCCCCTGTGTGGATTCTCTGATGCGTGATAAGGTTTGAGCTCTGCTTGAAGCTTTTCCCGCACTCAGAGCACGTGTAGGGCGTCTCCCCTGTGTGGATTCTCTGATGTGTAATAAGGTTTGAGCGCTGATTGAAGCTTTTCCCGCACTCCGAGCACGTGTAGGGCGTCTCCCCTGTGTGGATTCTCTGATGTGTAATAAGGTTTGAGCGCCGATTGAAGCTTTCCCCGCACTCAGAGCACGTGTAGGGCGTCTCCCCAGTGTGGATTCTCTCATGTCTGATAAGGTATGAGCACCACCCGAAACTTTCCCCGCACTCAGTGCAGGTGTAGGGCGTCTCCCCAGTGTGGATTCTCTGGGTATGGCTACACTGGCGATTTGCAGCGCTGGAAAGCCTCCACCAGCGCTGCAATTAGTAAGTGGCCACACCTGCAGGGCACTTCCAGCGCTGCAACTCCCTGGCTGCAGCGCTGGCCGTACACCTCACTCAGCATGGGGAATAAGGATTCCAGCGCTGGTGCTGCAGCGCTGGTCATCAAGTGTGGCCACACACCAGCGCTGTGATTGGCCTCCAGGGAATAAGGTGTATCCCAGAATGCTTTTATAAATTACTCTCTTTGTTTTGTTATGCAGCCTTTCTTTGTTTTGTTGTGAACGAGCTCCGATCGGAGCTCCGTTCTGTACCTGGCTGTAAACAATCAAATGAGAGGCAGGCAGGGAGGGAGAGTGAATGAAACAGAACGGAGCCGTTTGAACTGCTTATCTAAAAAAACAAACACTGATCACAGCAAACAGGAGCTATCTATACCTGGCTGTGAACGATCAAATGAGAGGCAGGCAGGAAGAGTGAATGAAACAGAACGGAGCCGATCGCTCCGTTGAACTGCTTATCTAAAAAAACAAACACTGATCACAGCAAACAGGCAGGCTGTTTGCAATTAGAGTTAAGACTAAGGGCTCATGAACATTTTGTGATTTTTCCAATCCAGGAAGCTAACACTCAGTGTTGGCTCCAAAAATCCACTCTCTCTATCTTCCCCGCTCCCTGTCACAGTACACCACCCTCCACCCCCCTCTTTTGAAAAGCACGTTGGTGCACTTGAATGCTGGGATAGCTGCCCATAATGCAGCACTCCCAACAGCGCTGCAAATGCTCCAAATGTGGCCACACACCAGCGCTGGTAGCTGTGAGTGTGGCCACACACCAGCGCTGCTCCTACACAGCTGGATGACCAGCGCTGCAAACTACCAGCGCTGCAAACCGTAAGTGTAGCCATACCCTCTGATGTGTAATAAGGTTTGAGCGCCGATTGAAGCTTTTCCCACACTCAGAGCATGTGTAGGGTGTCTCCCCAGTGTGGATTCTCTCATGTCTGATAAGGTGTGAGCTCCACCCGAAACTTTCCCCGCACTCAGTGCAGGTGTAGGGCGTCTCCCCAGTGTGGATTCTCTGATGTGTAATAAGGTTTGAGCGCCGATTGAAGCTTTTCCCGCACTCAGAGCACGTGTAGGGCGTCTCCCCTGTGTGGATTATCTGATGTCTGATAAGGTGAGAGCGCCGCCTGAAGCTTTTCCCGCACTCAGTACACGTGTAGAGCGTCTCCCCTGTGTGGATTCTCTGATGTGTGATAAGGTGAGAGCTCAGCCTGAAGCTTTTCCCGCACTCAGAGCACGTGTAGGGCGTCTCCCCTGTGTGGATTCTCTCATGTCTGATAAGGTGAGAGCTCTGCCCGAAACGTTTCCCGCACTCAGAGCACGTGTAGAGTGTCTCCCCAGTGTGGATTCTCTGATGTGTGATAAGGTTTGAGCACCGATTGAAGCTTTTCCTGCACTCATGGCACATGTAGCGTCTCTCTTCCAAGTTGACTCTGTTGCGTGGAATAAGGTCTGAGTGGCTACTGTAGTATTCCTCTGGCCTCTGCTGAGTCTCACAGGCTTTTGTGTTATCTGGGAGTGCACAACTCCTGGAAACATTCCCTTTGGATCTTCCTGATAACAGCCAATGTGGATCTACTTGCACAGTGTCTTCCTGCTGGGGTTTCTCCTCTTCGTTCTCACTCACCAGCCCATCGCCGGATGGGAGACAGAGAGAATCCAGACATAGGTCACTCCCTGTGCCTGAGAAAAAGGAAATGTCAGAGAGAGGAATGGAAAAAGGGATGAACAAACCAAAATATATGTGGGAGAGATCAAACCTATCAGGTGCTGATTTTCCCCAAACCCTTCCACAGAGAAGAGAGGAAGGCATCAGTTCTGGGTCCTCATTGCACCATAACTCTCGGGGGAAAGTGAGATCGGGGAGGGACCTGCTGCCAGTTGTCAGTCAGAATAGGAGGGAAGCCATGAGTGACATCTGCCATAATGATTCCACATCTGCAGGGAACAATCCTGAACTTGAAGAGCTCACAGGGTCTTTGTAGGGCATCCCAAATGTTTCCTGCATTCCTAAGCAGTTGTTGAGTTGTTTAACCAAGTCCTCACCTGTGACGGCAGCTCTCGGGACCACTTCTTTCTCAGAGCCCTGGATGTCTGGGACCCACGGTTCTTCCCCTCGTTCCAGCTGCGAGATCACAGCAGGTTTGGAAATTGGAAAGCCTACTGCAGGCAAAGAAAACAAGGGAGGTCAGTGGAATTTGTGGGATACTTGTCACAAAGAATATTCCGTAGTTTTAACCCCATCTCATTTTTAGGCAGTAACATCTGTAGCCCTCAGGATTCATCTGCTTGCCTGCATCAATATCTCTTTTCTTATAAGTACAGTATTGTGATAGGTTTATTAATTCATATTAAAAATATATTTGGCTGTAATGCAAGAAACCTACAGGACAAAAACCTGCATTTTAAGCTAAAGCAAAGTTAGCATAGCTATATCCTGTGCCCTTTCATCCAGAAAAGGAACTGTTTTTCCTATACCCAAATAAAGTGCCTACGCTTAGGTCTAAGACCCTTTACCTAGACCAACAGACAATGAAGAATAGCAAAGGGGATTTTTCAAAGTTGTACTCACAGGCTTAACAAGTACCCCACAAGTGCGCAGATACCTGCCATCCATACGCACAAACATACTAGCCTATGGAGTAAGCGAACCCTATCATTTCTATGGGGGAAGACTGAAATTTGGGCATAAAAAGGATGGATTTCCGGCATTTATTTCCAAAAAAAGAGGTAACCTACCTCGCTATAAAAAGAGGTAACATATCTCTTTTTACCCGCACCTCGACCTCCTCCTCCTTCTCTACGCTTCACCATCTTCAACTACGTATTCATGCTATCCATCTACGACAGCTATTAACCAGTAATAGGCCACACTTATTTTCTTTTCAAACTTTAAGTTCAAAAGGGACTCGGCTAAGCTTGGTCTCTCTAAACTTTATTTTAATTTGTGTATTAGATTATTTAGTTGACCTAAAAAGTAAATTCCAAAGTAGCTTTGACAGCTCTTTGCATTAGTTTCCCTTGCAAGAGCTGTGAAACCAGAACCGCCAGAGGTGAGGCCAACACCAGTTTATCAAAACAGGGTGTGAATATTAACCAAAAGTTTGCAGCACATAATATTGTATCATCATATGGATCTCCTGAATAACAGTAATACAATTGTAACTCTGTAATTCTACCTGTTTTACAATTTACTTACTATTTCATTGAGTATAATAAAAAGTCTTTATGACTATATCTGTCTCACTGTGAGCTTCCTGTCATACCCCCGAAGGTCCCTTTATCAATTCTGTGGAACCTGATTCGAAACACGAACTTTTATCTTCTGATCAAACAAATTGGCGAGCCTAAACCCATATTAATTAATATAAATGATTACGTATTATTATTAATTAAAATAATTACAATACACATTAAATTAAGTTGATAAATCAAATAGACATTACTCTCACACCCCAAATAAGGCTACGCATCCCAAGGCCATCTTCTTTGGCTCAAAGTGGCAGGAGAGTTACTATTATAACAAATCATATTCACTACCTTAGTGCCTAAGGACCAACTAACAGTGGGCCCCCATTGTGCTAGGCAAAGTGCAAACAGAGAACAGTAGATGGCCCGTGCCCTGAAGAATTTACAATCTAAATCAGGAGTAGGAAACCTGCGGCAGCTAGCTGATTTTCAGTGGCACTCACACTGCCTGGGTCCTGGCCCCTGGTCCGAGGGGGGGCTCTGCATTTTAATTTAATTTTAAATTAATCTTCTTAAACATTTTAAAAACCTTATTTACTTTACATACAATAGTTTAGTTCTATATTATAGACTTATAGAAAGAGACCTTCTAAAAACGTTAAAATGTGTTACTGGCACACGGAACCTTAAATTAGAGTAAATAAATGAAGACGCGGCACAGCACTGCTGAAAGGTTGCCGACCCCTGATCTAAATAGACAAGACAGACACAGAACGGAGGAAGGGCTAGAACCCACTGTTAGAATAGAGATATTCAGGCCTGCCTGTAAAGCCTATAGTTTAAGAACTTAGGGGTATTTTTATCACTTTGTCTTTATACCCCTGTAACTAGCTAAGAATCAAAATCTCAGTCTGCCTGTGTCTGGGCCTTCTCTCACTAGGCTAGGCTGAGGCCATGTTCTTAGGCTAAGGCCTTTGGTTAAGCAGCAGGGGCTACCATAAGCTGGGAAACATAGCGTCACATCCTCACATTTCAGTGTGACTGGTTTGGGATAAGGTGCTATTGGGCTGTTAGGAAGTCAATCCTGTCCTGACAGTGCCCATCACCACCAGATAAAGAAACAGATCTTAAGATGGTTAAAGAAAACTTACTTTGACAGCAGCTGGTCTGGCAATAAATCCCTTATCAATGGTTGTGGTTATGAAACCCTCATTTCTGTATTGTTTTATCTTTATGGCCACCACTTTTACCTTGTTAATCAGTCTGGTTCTCTAATTGTTTCTGTCTGCTGCATCATTAATTTTTCTAGGTGTAAGTTCATTAGGGTAGTGGAATATGCTTGGTTGGAAATTACCCCAAAAAACATCACATTATCTGTGCTTCAGACTTCTGGTCTTTCGCTGCTTGCTGTCTGCGTGACAAGAACCAGGGAAGTGGGAGGGTGAAGGGAAAACCCTCTAACAAACGGACATGACCTGATACCCAAGAGGTGAGCCTTTAAGGAAGGTTTTAATACACTTTGGAACGGATCAGGGATTCCCATGAGGACTGAGAGGGAGCGATGGTAAACACGCATTTAGATCCTTTTCTTGTTTTGTATCTTTTCCCCATAAGGCTGAACCTCTGGCACTGTCATGGATCCATAGGATCTGTGCAATGCCCTGGCTTTTAAACCGTCCTTGGGAGGTGCCCCTTGAGTGCACTAGACCCCCAAGGGCTCCCACTCTTCCACAAGGACAGGCCACTTAGCTTCAACACCTGAGGCTGAGCCACTTCCTCGGTGCCCTTCCTGCACACTCCTCTCCACTTCTTCCCATTACTCTCAGCCAGCACCACCTGCCGGCACCTTGGGAGCTTCTTGTGTTCCCTCCTCGTCTCTCACAACCTCATCCCTCCCTGCTGCTTCTTAGCTCTAACCCTGCACACACCCTCCCCATATCTGGGCACCCCAGAATTACCTATTCCCCCTTCTCCGCACCCCCCACAGCTCTGTTCTCCCTTCATCCGTGGGGTCCTGAATGACAACATTATACGCTCTCCTATCAAAAGAGGAGCTCATCTGACTGTCACACAAGCCAGGCATGAGTCACACACCTATTTACTCAATTTAGAATTCTACACGTGGCATATTTTCCTCTTAAAATGAGGAATACGCATGAAAGCTACAGTTATTAATGTAGCCAATAAGGATACATTAAGTGCAATTTTTAAATGACTGACGGCACGAAAAAGGCACATGTCCAAAAACGATACTAGTGGGTGGGAGATAAGGCAAAAAACGGGGGGGCAAGGAAACTTGTCAAAACTTGTATGACAAATAAAGGTATAAAGTTATTACTGCTCAGGTTCTTCAGAGACCCCCCAGCTTCTAATAACCCAGGGGACAGGACTCCTTACCCAGCGAGGTCACCGTCTCATAGTTCTCCTGCATGACATCCCTGTAGAGGGCTCTCTGAGTGGGGTCCAGCAGAGTCCCCTCTTCCCTGGTGAAATACACAGCCACCTCCTCGAAGGTCACCGGCCTCTGAAAGAGCAAGAGTCCAACACTCAGTACCTGCTGCCCCACTCACAACCCCACTATTCACAGAACAGCAGCACCAGGGAAATGGAAGCTCCGCGAGGCACATGTTAACGGAGTCCCACCCCACCTTGCCTAGAACAGCCAGGAGGCATCAGAGGGCGGAAAGAGAGAACCTTTGTGTCTCCCAGCTGACAGACGGAGGCAGGGTCATCACATTTATCACATACCCACTAGCCAGAGCTTAATATAGGAGATGGGGCTGTCTCTGGACCCTGCTGGTGGCTCCCTGGTAGGAATCCCAACACTCTCCAAATAAAACATATGGAAGAAAGGGGAAGTCAATAGTAAAGAATAGAAGTTAGAAAGTCAGAATTGTAGAAAGTTGGCAAGGGAAGCTATCAGAAATCAATGACTAATTAATGAAAATATGAAGGAAGTTTTTAAAAAGCATATTAAGTACAAAATTAATCCTAACAATGGAAGTGGCAAATTACTAGATGGAAATGGCAGAATTATCAAAAATAATGCAGAAGAGGTAAAAGTGTTCAATAAATATTTCTCTCCTGGATTTGGAGAAAAACGGATGATGTAACTCATATAAGACGTTGACGACGACAGTCTTTCCATCCCAATAACAACTCACGAGGATGTTAAACAGCAGCTATTACAGTCAGACATGTTTAAATAAGCAGGTCCACATAACTTGTATCCAAGAGTTTTGAAAGACCTGGTGGAGGAGTGTGGTGGACTGTTAATGGTGATTTCAATTAGGACTTGGAACACTGGGGAAATTCCAGAAGACTGGACTAAAGCTAATGCTGTGCCAATATTTAAAAAGGGTAAAAGAGATGACCCAGCTAATTACAAGAGTGTTAGTCTGATACTGGGCAAGATAATGGAGCAGCGAATATGGATTTAATTAATAAAGAATTAAAGGAGGGTAATATAATTAATACCAATTAACAAAGGTTCAGAGACAACAGATCCAATCAAACTAACTGGATATCCTTATTGCATGAGATCAAAAGTTTGGTTGCAACTAATAGTATTGATGTAATACACCTAAACTTCTGTAAGGCATATGACTTGGTTCAGCACAACATTTTGACTAGAAAACTAGAAAGATACAAAATAAACACAACATACATTAAATAGATTAAAAACTATGATTGTAAATGGGGAACCATGGTCGAGTGGATTTCTTTCTAGGGGGTTCCCACAAGGATTGGATCTTGGCCCTGTGCTATTTAACATTCTTATCAATGACCTGGAAGAGAATATAAAATCGTCACTGATAACGTTTCCAGTTGCCACAAAGATCGGGGTTGGTGGTAACTAATGAAGTGTCAGTAGGTTCAGGGTTCAGCACTGGGAGTCTGGGAAGTTTTCCCAGTCCTGGCTAGAGGGTTATTTCCTGTTCCACAAAGAGGGGAAGTTCCATTCCCAACACCTGTGCCTTAAAATTAGGCCCTGACACTACACCCCACATTCAGCATAGTGGTATGATTATGAAATGATTAGGACATAATTATGATGCATTTTGTGCAAGACGCATCATATGTTCAGTGTCATTGGAAAAGTTAGTATTTGCTGAATATGATTGTCCTATTTCTGTGCATGTATCATATTCGTATCTGATGTTATGGATATTGACTCTGTATCTGTCTTTCAAATGTGCTTACTCTGGGAAACATCCACAATGAGCCTTTCAGGTACAACAAAGAAGCCAGACAGTGTTCATGGCTCATCAACAAAGACAATGTACCATGGAAGAGCTTAGCCTTCCTGGGAATGTTTCAGCCAGCCTATGAGTCATGGCTACTATGACTCACCAGGCCATGGTAGGGCCTGTGGCCAGACCACATGATACTAAACTCCATTTTGGTACCTGTATTTTTCCACAAACTGGACTGGGAACTAAGTTTGGAACAAATGGTTCCTGCCATATGGAAAAGCTACATAAGATGGGGTGTGACATCATCTCTTGTCCTCATTCCGCACACAAGAAAACTCCTGGAAACACCTCAGGAACAAAGACTGAACTGGGGGATATGCTGGTCCCAGGGGAAAGGGATTTCTAGCTTGAGTATGGAAACTTGGTGGACTGCTTCTATCATCAGTCAGGGTGAGAATTTGCTAATTCAAATTCTATCCAGATAGTATGTTAGGCTTACTTTGAGTTTTTGGTTATTTAAGTAATCTGCTTTGATCTGTTTGCTACCACTTACAGCTGGGAAATTGGCTTCTGTCTTCTATCTGTCCTTGAATGGCTTAGGTAAAGCACTCAGGTAGCTTAGTTAGATGCATGGTGCAACCTGCTGTCTTGTTGGGTGATAACAGGCCCTGGAGAGGCTGGCTGAATCTCCAGCAAAGCAGCGTGAGAAGGGCCAGCCCAGCTTGAGGGTTAGAGGGCACAGCGGTTCCCAGAAGCTCCCCAGACTGCACCCCGGGGTGACAACCCATCACACTCTAGAGTACACAAGTCTCAGCAGGTTTGTCACATCCTGTCCCCTCCCATTCCACACCCTAGATAGTTCCTGCCTCCCATCCTCCTATACATTTATTGCTCCTCTCCCTCCAAGCAGAACCCGCCCCTGAGAATCCCTTACCTGAGCCAGCTCCACTGCAGCCATTTCCTCCCCCCTGGGAGGAGGGGATGATTTGGGGCGAAACGTGCACGTTATTCTGTAGCCTGCCAGGGCGAGAAGGGCAATGTGAGAGAATTCAGACAGGGTTTCTGTCCTTTCCACATGTCGATTCCCCCCAGCATTTTCCCCTGGTAATGGACATTCCCGGTTCTGCCACACTGTGAAGCACAGAGTGACCTTATTCCAGTACAGGCCTAGCCCCCTCCCACCAGGCTGTAACCCTCTGACACATGGTGAAACCCTCCCAGTAGCTCTGTTACACTTATAAAGTTTATGGGCGATACCAAGCTGGGAGGGGTTGCAAGTGCTTTGGAGGATAGAATTAAAATTCAAAATTATCTGGACAAACAGGAGAAATGGTCTGAAGTAAACAGGATGAAATTCAATAAGGACAAACCCAAAGTACTCCACTTAGGAAGGAACAATCAGTTGCACACATACAAGACAGGAAATGACTGCCCAGAAACGGATCTGGGAGTCACAGTGGATCACAAGCTAAATATGAGTCAACAGTGTTACACTGTTGCAAAAAAAGCAAGTATAATTCTGATCTGTATTAGCAGCAGTATTGTAAGCAAGACACGAGAAGTAATTCTTCCGCTCTACTCCACATTGATTAGGTCTCAACTGGAGTATTGTGTTCAGTCCTGGGTGCTACATTTCAGGAAAGATGTGAACAAATTGGAGAAAGTCCAGAGAAGAGCAACAAAAATGATTAAAGGTCTAGAGAACATGACCTATGAGGAAGACTCAAAAAACTGTGTTTGTTTAGTCTGGAGAAGATAGGATCAGCTTTCAAGTACATAAAAGGTTGTTACAAAGATGCCGGAGAAAAATTGTTCTTCTTAACCTCTGAGGACAGGACAAAAAGCAATGGGCTTAAATTGCAGCAAGGAAGGTTTAGGTTGGACATTAGGAAAAACTCCCTAACTGGCAGAGTGGTTAAGCACTGGAATAAATTGCCTAGGGAGGTTGTGGAATCTCCATCGTTGGGGATTTTTAAGAGCAGGCTGGACAAACACCTCTCAGGGATGGTCTGGATCAGGGGTGGCCAACATGTGGCTCTTTAGAATTTAATATGCGGCTCCTTGTATAGGCACCAACTCCGGGGTTGGTGCTACAGGCACCAACTTTCCAGTGTGCTGGGTGTGCTCACTACTCAGCTACAGGCCCTGCCCCCAGTCCACCCCTTCCCACTCCCTTTCCTGAGCCTCCATTCCTGCAATGCCCTTGCTCCATTCCCCCCCACCGAGTGTCTTGCATAGTGTGAAGAGCTGATCGGGAGGTGCGAGGAGGGAGGGGGAGGTTCTGATTATTGTGGCTTCCCATGGGTGGGAGGCGTTGGGAGCAGGGGGTGGGAGCTGATGGGGGGCTGCTGACATATTACTGTGATTCTTTGGCAATGTACATTGGAAAACTCTGGCTCCTTCTCAAGCTCAGGTTGGCCACTCCTGGTCTAGATAATACTTCGTCCTGCCTTGAGGGCAGGGGACTGGACTAGCTACCTCTCGAGGTCCCTTACAGTTCTGTGATTCTATGAACCAAAGGCCAGAGATGAGCAGAATCAAAGGAGTCACTCTGGGGATTCTCCCTGTCATTGTCCCCAAGGCAGCTCTCTCAGGTTAACTAAGTTGTTTGATGTTCCAGCCTTTATACAGTCTCTCCTGGGAGTGCCCCTTTCCTGGACTGGGCCTAGTTTTAGCTTTTGGGAAGCGTGACCCCGGGGGTGCTGAGACTGGGCCTTCTTGCCTCAGCACATCTTGTTTCTTTCTATGGCTCCCCAGCGAGTCCCAATGAGTAGATACTCCTCATACAGACTCTGAACATAAGAATGTGTTTAGTGTTTAGACTTCATTGAATGCTTGTGAGTTGCTGCCTGGGTTAACATCTGACTAGTTGCATTGTGAGCCTCTGTGGCTCTGTAAATCACCACACAGGAGAGAGACTTTACCTAGGTGAAGTGCTGATTGGCAACAGAATGCATTACACCCTGCCTGGCAGGAAAGGTCCATCAACACCAGAGAGACTATTATGGGATGTTAAAGAAGACACAAGACTGTTGTTGTGCTCTTGACTTCCCATTAGCTGAGTTTCCAGCTCAGAGCACATGGCAGGAAGGGGATGAAAAACCCCATACAGAAGGAACTGATTATCTGTATGCTGCTCGGACTCTAAGGGGCAAAGTTTCTAGGCATAAGCAAGAGATCCCCAGCTGCTTAGCCGGGGTTAGTCCTAAAGAATATGCAGAGCTTGCTTATTATAGAAGCTTCTATTACCTTTGAAATCTAAGACTGCAACTCGTCTGCATCTAGAGGATTACCTGCTTTACCTTTGTAAACAACTCTTGTTTCCTTTTAAATAAATCTTAATACAGGTTGTGACAGGACTGGCTACAAGTGTTGTCTTTCTTGTGAGATCTAAGAGTCAGTTGACCTAAGGAAGTGACTGGTCCTTTGGGCCTGGCAGTAACCTGAACATTGCTGTGATTCGTGGGGTAAGGCAGTGGTTCTCAACCAGGGGTCTGGGGCCCCCTGGGGGGCCGTGAGCAGCTTTCAGGAGGCTGCCAAGCAAGGCCGGCATTAGACTCACTGAGGCCCAGGGCAGAAAGCTGAAGTTCCAGCGCATGGGGCTGAAGTCCAGGCCCCTGAACCCCACCACCCGGGGCGGAAGCCAAAGCCTGAGCAATGTAGCTTTGTGGGGGCCTCTGTGGCATGGTGCCCCAGGCAGTTGCCCTGCCTGCTGCCCCCTAACACCAGCCCTGGCTTTTATATGCAGAAAACCAGGTATTGAGGCCCACGTGGGCCGTGGAGTTTTTATAGCGGGGGGGGGGGGGGGGGGGGGGGCTCAGAAAGAAAAAGGTTGAGAATCCCTGGAGTAAGGGACCATCTGTCACAGAGGTGAGCTCACCTGCGTGGTGAGATATATGGGATCACCCAAGGGGACTGTCTGTGATTCCATGTTAATGCTGTTACAGAGCCTGAAGCGTTTACACTGGATTCTAGGTTGGTGAAATCTCCATACAGACCTCACACCCAATATGGGGTTTGTTCCCTGCTTCTTACCAGTCTGCCCGAGGCTGGTGCTCGTGCTCTCGAGTCACTGAAGACAGCGTTACAGAGAGAGGGGCTGTGACTTCCCCACGGTCACTGAACAGGTCTGTGACAGAGCCAGGAACAGACCCTGTTAGCTCCAGAGCCCCGTCACCCGCAGCTTGGGAAGGCCCCGGAGCACACTGTATTAGGCTGCAGGAAGAGGTGTGCAGGGACTGCAGGTGAGCTGCCCTGCCAAGACAGCCTGTGCATCCATGGACAAACCACCTCGCTGGGGGGTGTCCCCTGGGTCATGAGAAGTCAGTGTCCAGTCCTGTGGGGCTGTGCTCCTGGCTCATACCTCCAGCACTCACTGCTGCCCCTCCCTTACCAGCTGCACTGGTCAGCCAGCCCCAGGACTCAGGGAGGTCACTTCCCCCCATCTCCACCTCAAACTGGGACATGGTGCACCAGTGCCAATCAGAGTGCACTAGTGTAAATTCTATCTGTACTAAGGGTTTGCACCAGTGCCTAAAACACCAGGGTGGCAGAGACCTTCAGAAACAGCAGTACGGTGGCACTAGAACCTATTTCTAGCTCGGTCACAGACAGCCTGGGTGACCTTGGACACATCAATGTTTCTCCTCCCAACTTTAGTCTCTTTACCCAGCTGCCACTCACTGGGGTCTCCTCTCTCTCCAGAGCTGCTCACCACTACAGTCTCTGTGGGTGTCCCCAGAGCTAAGGCAGGTCAGCTCGGGAATTGTCTTATAAGGGGGGCTGGGGAGTCTCTGTCCCTGGAAGTTTTTAAGGACAGGTAGGACAAAGCTCTGTCAGAGATAATCTACAGATACTTGGTCCTGTCTCGGCAGAGAGAGCTGAACTTGATGACATCTTGAGGTCCTATCTGGCCCTACATGTCTAGGATGCGATGCAATATATACATATAAAAACCCAACATACAAAATAAAACCCACCACAACATAATGTCAGGCAATTCAGGGGGAAAAAAACATAACCTACACTCCACAGCATAAAATGACAATACAAAGGAGAAGAAAGCAACACGATGCAAATGATTACATCCTAGGGCAAAAGCAGACAATGGAAAATAGCTCAACTCAACCCAACACAGCACAGGCACCAAACAAGCTGAGGCAAAACAATTCATCATAAAACTGCTACACAATATGGTGCGATCACAGTTCCAAATGGCACCATGCAAAATAGCTCAGCGTAGAACAGGACACAGCACAAAAGAGAATTATTTCAGTGTAGGCCTGGAAGGGACCTTGAGAGGGCGTCTACTCCAGTCCCCTGTGCTGAGGCAGGACCAAGTATCCCTAGACATTCCCAGACTGGTGTATCTCTAACCTGGTCTTAAAAACCTCCAGTGAAGGAAATTCCACAACCTCCCTTGGAAGCCAATGCAAGGCAAACACAGGCCAAAACAACGCTGCACACACACATGCTGGGCCTGGGGTTAAGGGGAGAGGCAAGAATTCAAACAATCTGGGTTCAGTTCCCAGTTTTGCCCCAAATTCTCCATGCAAACTTGAGCAAATTACTTCAGCTCTCTGAGCTTCAGTTTCCCCATCTGTAAAATGGAGAGTCGCCTCCCACCATTGGCCTATTTAGCCTTTGAGCTTTTTGTGGCAAGGCCTCTCTGTCCCTGTGGGCATGTCCACACTGCAGTCAGACACCGGCGGCTGGCCCGTGCCCGCTGACTTGGGCTCATACGGCTCAGGCTGTGGGGCTGTTTAATTGTGGTGTCTATGGTCCAGCTGGGGCTGCAGCCCAAGGTCTGGCCCCCTCCCACCTCGCGGGGTCCTACAGCCTGGCTCCAGCCCGAGCCCAGACATCTACACTGCAATTAAACAGCCCCTTCGCCTGAGCCCGTGAACCTGAGTCACCTGGCATGGGCCAGCTGGGGGGTTTTAATGGCACAGTAGAGATACCCTTGGTGTGTGTTCAGCACCTGTCACAATGGGGACCCTGATCTTGGTCAGTGTCTATGCAAAGCCCTGCAGAACAGGGGCCTGACCTCAGTCGGGGACTCTGCAACTCCCAGCATTGCAGGATCCCGGATTTTGTTCGGGTTCCCTGCAGCATCTGGCAAATTGTGGGGGCAGGATCTCTGTCAGGGTCTGTGCAGTGCCCAGTACAGTGGTGGGGCGTGATCTGGGTCGGGGTCAGTGCAGTGCCAGACCCAACAGGGACACAGATCTCAGTCGAGGTCTCTGAAATGCCCAGCACAATGGACGCAGCAGTTTGGGTCACAGTCATGCGCTGCCTGGCACAAGGGGGGCCATGATCTCGGTCCAGGTCTCAGTTTTACCTGGCACAACAGTGAGGTCTGATCTCACCTGGGGTCTCTTCAGTGCCTGGCAGAACAGGGCCCAGATCTCACTTGGGGTCTCTGCAGCACAGGCCCACGCTCAGTACGATAAGAGCCTTGATCTCAGTCACACGCCTGGAGAGAAAAGTGGGAAGATTTTTGAGCATTCGATATCAGTATTTCAGAACTGAGGAGAAAATAGGGCACAAACTAAATATTTGCCAATATAAGGGACAAGCATCATGTGGGGAGATTTTATGTCAGCATTCAACCACTCAAGAGGAAAGAGGGGAAATTTGAGGGGATTATACAGCGATATTAAATCAACAACAGAATGGGATGGATTCTTCTTGCCTCACATTCACATGGCCGGCAGGGATCCCTGGGTGATGTGGCTTTCACAAGGAAGAGGAGTGGGGCTGGAGTGAGGTCACTGGCTATGGGGAGGGGCTGGCAGTGGGGTCTGGGAATGTGACTAGTACAGGGGTCAGCAACCTTTCAGAAGTGCTGTGCCAAGTCTTCATTTATTCACTCTAATTTAAGGTTTTGTGTACCAGAAATACATTTTAATGTTTTAGACTGTCTCTTTCTGTAAGTCTATAATATAGAACTAAATTACAGTTGCATGTAAAGTAAATAAGGTTTTTTAAATGTTTAAGAAACGTCATTTAAAATTAAATTAAAATGCAGAGCCTCCCTCGGACCGGTGGCCAGGACCCAGGCAGTGTGAGTGCCACTGAAAATCAGCTCGTGTGCCATAGGTTGGCTACCCCTGGACTAGCAGTTGGGGGGGGGGGGAGGCTGCTGGGTTGGGCAGGTTGGGGGAGGGGAAGTAGCGGGGACTGGGAAACCTGGGGCTGGGCCGTCTCCACGGGGGACACTTGCTCCTCCCTCCCCTTCCTGGCCCTTCCCAGGCCCCGTTGCCAGCAGAGAGTGGCCCCCCCAGCCCAGCCCAGAGGTGTCCCTGTCTCAGGGCCCCCCCAGCCTCTGCCCATTCACCCTCTGCCCAGCTCAGGAATCACTGGGGGGAACCAATTCCCACCCGCACAAGGACAAATCCCTGCAGGTGGAAATGGGGGAAACCCCCCAAACCTGAGACCTGAACTGGCCACTGGCGAAGGGGAGAGAAAATGGGGCACAATCCGGGGGGGGGGGGGGGACAGGGAACTTCTCAGGGGTTGGGGGAGGGGGGGTCACCCTGGGCGCTGCTCGTGGCTCTCTAGGGAGAAAGGGGGCAGGACGGGGGAGGAGGGGGGTCCCCACGGGAGGGGGCAGGGGTAAATCCGAGGGGATCTCAGCCCCCCCCTTTCTCTCCCCGCGCCGGGGGGGTCACCGGCCCCCCCCCGGCCATGTCCGGGCTGCACCGACATTTCCCGCCTTCCCCCCCCCCCCCAGCCCCGCCCGGCCCCACGCAGGGACCCCAGGGTTAATGAAGGGCTCTCCCGCCGCGATCTGCGCATGCCCAGAGCTCCAATGGCACCAACCCTCCAACGGCCCGGGAGAGGCTCCAACGGCCCCGCGCGAGCCAGGCAGAGCCGCAGCGGCTCGCGCGCGTTTGCAACTCTGCTTGGTCTCTCCACCCGACGTCACTTCCGGTCCAGGCAGAGTCAGGAACTACATCTCCCAGCCTGCCCCGGGGCCGCTTCCGCTCTCTCCAGCCCAGGTACGGGAGGTCCCAGGGGCCAGCCAGACCCTCCCACTGCTCATCCTTTCCCCCGGCCCCGCCCCCTCTCCCAGCTGGTGCCTCTCAGAACCCCCCCCGCCTTTTCCCGGGGAGCGGCAGAGCTGGGGGGGAGGGGGGGCTTGTGACCCCCACGTAATAACCGCCCCCCCCGCAGCCCAACCCCCAGCCCTGACCCCGCCTCCCGCGTGTCCCGTCCCCCCCGCGCTGCCCCCAGTCCCCCCGCGCTGCAGGGCTGGAGCAGCCCCCGCGCTGCGCTCCCGGCCCCGGCCATGGCCCTGCAGCCGGCACAAAGGGGCGGCGCCTCCCCGGGCCTGGCCCTGCCCTTGCGCCCCACGCAGGGGGGTTGGGACACGCGGGGACCCGCCTCAGCCCGCAGGGGGCTGGGGCTCCCCAGGAGAAAAGCGGGTGTAGCAGCTGCCCCCCCCCCCCCCCCAGCCCCTGCATTGGGTGTCAGCTGGATCCCAGCCGCTGCAGCCCGGGGTTGCAGGGCACAGGAAGGGGCTGGAGCACCTGTGAGCGGGGGGGGGGGGGGGTGTTGCGGGGCACAGAGAGGACTGGAGCGGCGGGTGGGGTGGTGGGGGAGGATTGCAGGGCACAGGAAGGGGCTGGAGCGGCGGGTGGGGTGGTGGGGGAGGATTGCAGGGCACAGGAAGGCATTAACCCCTCTGTGCCTGGCTGGGGGGGCCTTCTCTGGCTGCAGTGGCGCCAGCTCAGGTAGGGGTAATTGGGGGGTTGCTGGTGGGTTCCTGCTGGAGGGGGAGGGGCAGGAAATACTGAAGAGGTGGCAACTTCTGGGGAGTTAGGGCTGGAGGGGGCAGGGAATACCCTGGGTGAGGAAGGGGAGGGGGACAGAGTGTGACAAACCTGCTGGGACTTGTTAACATGGGCCTAGATCCTCGGAACAAACACTTGGGTGTTGGGGGAGAAAATTCCCTAATTTGTGAAACAGGAAATAGAGAAACCAACCCCCTGGGCAGGGCTGGGAAAACTGACCAGACTTCCAGTGCTGAATCCAGGGGCTGGTGTGACATGGAAAGGGGGCACCCACAGGGAGGTGTAGGGAAGATGTCCCGGCCCCTCACATCCAGCTGCTGGCAGTGGGGAGGGTGTTGGGTTCCCTGCCATGGGGTTGTATCAGCCTCTGGCTAGTAGGTGTGTGATGGATCTGCTGGGAGAGACAAGGGGTCCCTCTTTGTTCTCTCACCGTGATGCCCCCGGGCTGCTCTCAGGACTGGGGGGCACAAATTTTCCAAACGAACCAAAAGTTCCTGCAGTTTTCAAAAGAGGAGAAAAGCAAAATCTGTGATTTCACACTCACAGTGACAAGTGGATAGAAAGTTATCACAGTGACAGGGCCGGTGACTGGGGAATGCCGGGCAGTGCTTGGAGCCAGGACTCTGGCACGAGTTGATCAGAGAGAAGGATCATGGTTAGTAGAAGTTCCCACAGCCAGGGGCCCAACAGCTATTCCCTGGGACGCAGCCCCCAGAGTCCCCAGCCAGGGACCCCAGATACTGCTCAAAGCCCCACTGGCCAGGGAATCCCCACCAGACCATGACTGTCAGGTTGGGAATCCCAAAGGGTTCCCCCCACCAAGAGCCCCCACAGCCAAGACTTGCCTACTGGGAACTCAGTTCCTCACTGCCTGCCTAGGACCCGCCCCGCACACCACCACCAGCAGGATCTGCCCTGCCATTTGTCTGGGACCCCCTCCTCCACTCAGCGGGACCCCCTGATGCTTTTCAGTGGGACCCCTCACTCTGCTTCCCTGGCATCCCCTGACCTAGTGCCAGGGATCCCCTCCCCCAGCTCTGCACACTCGGAATTGCAACGCTCCCAGGAGCCAGCCGGGGAAGCCCAGACGGAGCCCCTGGCACAGCACCAGGCTCCCTCTAACCCCCTGTCCCGCCTCCCCAAGAGACGCCCACCCCTGCTGTTCTGCAGCCAACAGGCCCTCAGCGATACCCACCTCCAGGACCCACAGCCTCAGGGCTGGGCACATCAGAACTACCCCCCAACCTCCAGAACCCACCAACCTCACTAGGGTACCCCCTGCAATCTCCTCCCACAGACACCTCCCCCCACCCCACACAACACTGTTACCTCAGAGTGTCTGCTAAGTGGATAGAGAGTTATCACCGCCCCCTGCTGGCCAGTCACACAGGCAGAGGGAGCCCTGGGGGATGTCTCTTGAACAGGAGAATGGAAGCTCTGGAGAGCAAGAAAGGTAAGAAAAGTCCATGGCCTGTCACTAGCAAATAATGGCCACCATGGATCCACCCCAGAAGTGGCTGCATCTTAGCACAGGGGGAATCAACCCTTCACAGAGGCCATTTGCTATGGGGTTTGGGATACTTCTGGACCCACACTGCACTCAGAGAGACCTCCTCATCCCATGCCAGCTGGAGAAAAAAAGGGTCCAGCCAACTCTCCCGTTACCAGCTGAGAACCACTGATCCCCCAAACAGGGGGAGGCCTCTGGCTTTGATGTGTATTAAAGATACACATCTTTATGTATATTGTAGTGTATTAAAGACTGCACCCTTAGCAAGTTTGCAGATGACACTAAACTGGGAGGAGTGGTTGATACGCTGGAGGGTAGGGATAGGATACAGAGGGATCTAGACAAATTAGAGGATTGGGCCAAAAGAAATATGATGAGGTTCAACAAGGACAAGTGCAGAGTCCTGCACTTAGGATGGAAGAATCCCATGCACTGCTATAGACTAGGGACCGAATGGCTGGGCAGCAGTTCTGCAGAAAAGGACCTAGGGGTTACGGTGGACGAAAAGCTGAATATGAGTCAACAGTGTGCCCTTGTTGCCAAGAAGGCTAATGGCATTTTGGGTTGTATAAGTAGGGGCATTTCCAGCAGATCGAGGGATGTGATCATTCCCCTCTACTCAGCACTGGTGAGGCCTCATTTGGAGTACTGTGTCCAGTTTTGGGCCCCGCACTACAAGAAGGATGTGGATAAATTGGAGAGAGTCCAGCGGAGGGCAACAAAAATGATTAGGGGGCTGGAGCACATGAGTTATGAGGAGAGGCTGAGGGAACTGGGATTGTTTAGTCTGCAGAAGAGAAGAATGAGGGGGGATTTGATAGCTGCTTTCAACTACCTGATAGGGGGTTACAAAGAGGATGGATCTAGACTGTTCTCAGTGATAGAAGATGACAGAACAAGGAGTAATGGTCTCAAGTTGCAGAGGGGGAGGTTTAGGTTGGACATTAGGGAAAACTTTTTCACTAGTAGGGTAGTGAGGAACTGGAATGGGTTACCTAGGGAGGTGGTGGAATCTCCTTCCTTAGAGGTTTTTAAGGCCCAGCTTGACAAAGCCCTGGCTGGGATGATTTAGTTGGGTTTGGTCCTGCTTTGAGCAGGGGGTTGGACTAGATGACCTCCTGAGGTCCCTTCCAACCCTGAGATTCTATGATTCTATGAAAGATGTGGCTGGTCTCTTTCATCCGCAAACATTTTAACACAGATAAAGGGGGGAAGAAATGGCTCTCAAAGGACAGGGGAATGATCAACACTGGGAAATTTAACCCCCTGCAACCTCCAGGATGGACAGTGATTCAGGGCAACAGGTTTCCTCCAAGAAAGGAGAAGTTGCTGGGATTGAGAGACACGGGGAACAGCCCCAAACATGAAAGGATTTTTAACTGACATTTGATAATTACATAGAAATGAAAAAGAAAGGGTGGAAATCTGAGAGATTTTGGCTCTATTTTTGCAAATAATAGAGAGGAAAGTGGAAAATCAAAGGAATTTTATATCAGTTTATATCTGATGTGCAGTAAAATGTCAGTGTTTCACATCAGTGTTTGTTAAATGAATAGAAAGGAAACAGGCAACATTTGCAAACATTTTATATCCAGGTTCAAGAAGCTGAGAAAAGGTGTAAAGCTGAGATTTTCTTGGTATTTTATAATTAGAGAGACAGGGGGAAATCTCAGGGCATATTCAATTAGAAACAGACAAGTAGAGAGCAGTGGGGCAAACGATTAGGGTATTTTATATCAACCTTTGAGATTTGCAGAGAAAATGTGTCACAAACTGCATATTTGATAACATGAGAGAAAAACACCAAGATCTGAGGGGATTTTATATTGCTGTTAACGAACTAGTGGAAAAGGGGGACTGTTGGACTGGATTTGCCCCCCCGCGTCCCACCGACCTCCCCCGCCCCCCCGCACAACTCCGGCTTCTCCCCCCCGCCCAACAACCCCCTCCCCCACAGGGACCCCCGCCGTGTAACGACAGAAACAGGCCCCGATTCCAGCGCGGGGGGGCGGGGCGGGGGGAGGGGCCCCGGGGGGGGGGATTTTACGGGACGCTCCAGCGCACGCGGGCAGTGACGGTTCCCCCCCCTCACACGGGCCGCAGGGAGCCCGGGGGGGGGGATTTTACGGGACGCTCCAGCGCACGCGGGCAGTGACGGTTCCCCCCCCTCACACGGGCCGCAGGGAGCCCGGGGGGGGGGAGGGGCAGGTGCGAGACACGGACACACACTCACCACCTCCCCCCCCCCACGGGGGTTTCCCGCCCCCCCGCAGCGCTACGGAAGCTGCACCGGGACCCCCCAGCCTGGCCCAGGGCGGGGGGGGGGGTCTCGGGCCCAGGTGTCTGTTCCCTGCGGCCCGCTCGGCTCTTACCGGTTCTGCCGCGCGCCCGGAGCCTCCTCCCACAGCGGCCGGAAGTGACGCACCCCGCGGGGGAGGGGTGAGGGGTCACGTGACGGGTCCGGTGTAACGACAGAAACAGCCCCCGCTCCGGACTCGCTACTTGGGCTGCACGGAGCCTGCGCAGTAACCGCCGCTGTGGCCGCTGCCCGCTCTCTGCCCTCACCGCTCCCGGCGCTTCGCTGCCCGCTCCTCGGGGGGGTGAAAAGCCCCGGGGGGCAAATCGCAGCAAAACCCCCGCAGCTCCCTCCTCTGCTACAGCGCCGAGCTGCCAAACCCCAACTCCCCCCCGAGCCCGCGTGTCCGCCCCCCCCTGCACCCCCATCCCCTGCCCCAGCTCAGAGCCTGCACCCCTCACTCACCCTCCCCACAGCCTGCACCCCTCCTGCCCCCCAACTCCCCCCCGAGCCCGCGTGTCCGCCCCCCCCTGCACCCCCATCCCCTGCCCCAGCTCAGAGCCTGCACCCCTCACTCAACCTCCCCATAGCCTGCAACCCCCCTGCCCCCCAACTCCCCCCCCGAGCCCGCGTGTCCGCACCCCCCCTGCACCCCCATCCCCTGCCCCAGCTCAGAGCCTGCCCCCCTCACTCAACCTCCCCACAGACTGCAACCCCCCTGCCCCCCAACTCCCCCCCGAGCCCGCGTGTCCGCCCCCCCCTGCACCCCCATCCCCTGCCCCAGCTCAGAGCCTGCCCCCCTCACTCAACCGCCCCATAGCCTGCACCCCTCCCACCCCCCAACTCCCCCCCGAGCCCGCGTGTCCGCACCCCCCCTGCACCCCCATCCCCTGCCCCAGCTCAGAGCCTGCCCCCCTCACTCAACCTCCCCACAGCCTGCAACCCCTCCTGCCCCCCAACTCCCTCCCAGAGCCCGCGTGTCCCCACCCCCCTGCACCCCCATCCCCTGCCCCAGCTCAGAGCCTGCCCCCCTCACTCACCCTCCCCACAGCCTGCAACCCTCCAGCCCCCCAACTCCCCCCCCGAGCCCGCGTGTCTGCAACCCCCTGCACCCCCATCCCCTGCCCCAGCTCAGAGCCTACACCCCTCACTCAACCTCCCCATAGCCTGCAACCCTCGCGACCCCCAACTCCCTCCCCGAGCCCGCGTGTCTGCACCCCCCTGCCCTCCCATCCCCTGCCCCAGCTCAGAGCCTGCCCCCCTCACTCAACCTCCCCATAGCCTGCAACCCTCCCGCCCCCCAACTCCCCCCCCGAGCCACGTGTCCGCACCCCCTGCACCCCCATCCCCTGCCCCAGCTCAGAGCCTGCCCCCCTCACTCAACCTCCCCATAGCCTGCAACCCTCCCGCCCCCCAACTCCCTCCCGGAGCCCTCGTGTCCGCACCCCCCTGCACCCGCATCCCCTGCCCCAGCTTAGAGCCTGCCCCCCTCCCTCAACCTCCCCATAGCCTGCACCCCTCCCGCCCCCCAACTCCCTCCCCGAGCCCGTGTGTCCGCACCCCCTGCACCCCCATCCCCTGCCCCAGCTCAGAGCCTGCCCCCCTCACTCAACCTCCCCATAGCCTGCAACCCTCCCGCCCCCCAACTCCCTCCCCGAGCCCGCGTGTCTGCACCCCCCTGCACCCCCATCCCCTGCCCCAGCTCAGAGCCTGCCCCCCTCACTCACCCTCCCCATAGCCTGCAACCCTCCCGCCCCCCAACTCCCTCCCCGAGCCCGCGTGTCTGCACCCCCCTGCACCCCCATCCCCTGCCCCAGCTCAGAGCCTGCACCCCTCACTCAACCTCCCCATAGCCTGCACCCCTCCCGCCCCCCAACTCCCTCCCAGAGCCCGCGTGTCCGCACCCCCCTGCACCCCCCTGCCCCCCAGCCCCTGCCCCAGCTCAGAGCCTTCACCCCTCTCTCCCCCTCCCCACAGCCTGCAACCCTCCCACCCCCAACTCCCTCCCCGAGCCCGCGTGTCCGCACCCCCCTGCACCCCCTGCCCCCCATCCCCTGCCCCAGCTCAGAGCCTGCACCCCTCACTCACCCTCCCCATAGCCTGCAACCCTCCCGCCCCCCAACTCCCTCCCCGAGCCCGTGTGTCCGCACCCCCTGCACCCCCATCCCCTGCCCCAGCTCAGAGCCTGCCCCCCTCACTCAACCCCCCCATAGCCTGCAACCCTCCCGCCCCCCAACTCCCCCCCTGAGCCTGCATGTCTGCACCCCCTGCACCCCCATCCCCTGCCCCAGCTCAGAGCCTGCCCCCCTCACTCAACCTCCCCATAGCCTGCAACCCTCCCGCCCCCCAACTCCCCCCCCGAGCCCGCGTGTCCGCATCCCCTGCACCCCCATCCCCTGCCCCAGCTCATTGCCTGCCCCCCTCACTCACCCTCCCCATAGCCTGCAACCCTCCCGCCCCCCAACTCCCCCCCCGAGCCCGCGTGTCTGCACCCCCCCTGCACCCCCATCCCCTGCCCCAGCTCAGAGCCTGCCCCCCTCCCTCAACCTCCCCATAGCCTGCAACCCTCCCGCCCCCCAACTCCCCCCCCGAGCCCGCGTGTCTGCCCCCCCTGCACCCCCATCCCCTGCCCCAGCTCAGAGCCTGCCCCCCTCACTCAACCTCCCCATAGCCTGCAACCCTCCTGCCCCCCAACTCCCCCCCAGCCCGCGTGTCCGCACCCCCCCGCACCCCCAGCCCCGGCCCCAGCTCAGAGCCTGCCCCCTCACTCAACCTCCCCATAGCCTGCACCCCTCCCGCCCCCCAACTCCCCACCCGAGCCCGCGTGTCCGCACCCCCCTCCCCCCCATCCCCTGCCCCAGCTCAGAGCCTGCCCCCCTCACTCAACCTCCCCATAGCCTGCACCCCTCCCGCACCCCATCTCCCCCCCCGAGCCCGCGTGTCTGCACCCCCCTTCACCCCCATCCCCTGCCCCAGCTCAGAGCCTGCCCCCCTCACTCAACCTCCCCAAACCCTGCACCCCTCCCGCCCCCCAACTCCCTCCCGGAGCCCTCGTGTCCGCACCCCCCTGCACTCCAATCCCCTGCCCCAGCTCAGAGCCTGCACCCCTCACTCAACCTCCCCATAGCCTGCACCCCTCCCGCCCCCCAACTCCCTCCCGGAGCCCTCGTGTCCGCACCCCCCTGCACCCCAATCCCCTGCCCCAGCTCAGAGCCTGCCCCCCTCACTCAACCTCCCCAAACCCTGCACCCCTCCCGCCCCCCAACTCCCTCCCAGAGCCTGCGTGTCCGCACCCCCCCGCACCCCCATCCCCTGCCCCAGCTCAGAGCCTGCCCCCCTCACTCAACCTCCCCACAGCCTGCAGCCCTCCCGCCCCCCAACTCCCCCCCCGAGCCGTGTCCGCACCCCCTCCTGCACCCCAATCCCCTGCCCCAGCTCAGAGCCTGCACCCCTCACTCAACCTCCCCATAGCCTGCAACCCTCCCGCCCCCAACTCCCTCCCAGAGCCCGCGTGTCCGCACCCCCCCTGCACCCCCATCCCCTGCCCCAGCTCAGAGCCTGCACCCCCCACTCAACCTCCCCATAGCCTGCTCCCCTCCCGCCCCCCAACTCCCTCCCAGAGCCTGCGTGTCCACACACCCCCTACACCCCAATCCCCTGCCCCAGCTCAGAGCCTGCCCCCCTCACTCAACCTCCCCAGAGCCTGCAACCCACCCGCCCCCAACTCCCCCCCCGAGCCCGCGTGTCCGCACCCCCCCTGCACCCCCATCCCCTGCCCCAGCTCAGAGCCTGCCCCCCTCACTCAACTCAACCTCCCCATAGCCTGCAACCCTCCCGCCCCCCAACTCCCTCCCAGAGCCCACGTGTCCACACCCCCCTGCACCCCATCCCCTGCCCCAGCTCAGAGCCTGCACCCCTCACTCAACCTCCCCATAGCCTGCACCCCTCCCGCCCCCCAACTCCCTCCCAGAGCCTGCGTGTCCGCACCCCCCCTGCACCCCAATCCCTTGCCCCATGTCAGAGCCTGACCCCCTCACTCAACCTCCTCATATCCTGCAACCCTCCCGCCCCCCAACTCCCTCCCAGAGCCTGTGTGTCCGCACCCGCTGCACCCCAATCCCCTGCCCCAGCTCAGAGCCTGCCCCCCTCACTCAACCTCCCTATAGCCTGCAACCCTCCCACCCCCCAACTCCATCCCAGAGCCCGCGTGTCCGCACCCCCCTGCACCCCCATCCCCTGCCCCAGCTCAGAGCCTGCACCCCCCACTCAACCTCCCCATAGCCTGCTCCCCTCCCGCCCCCCAACTCCCTCCCAGAGCCTGCGTGTCCACACACCCCCTACACCCCAATCCCCTGCCCCAGCTCAGAGCCTGCCCCCCTCACTCAACCTCCCCAGAGCCTGCAACCCACCCGCCCCCAACTCCCCCCCCGAGCCCGCGTGTCCGCACCCCCCTGCACCCCCATCCCCTGCCCCAGCTCAGAGCCTGCCCCCCTCACTCAACCTCCCCATAGCCTGCAACCCTCCCGCCCCCCAACTCCCTCCCAGAGCCCACGTGTCCACACCCCCCTGCACCCCATCCCCTGCCCCAGCTCAGAGCCTGCACCCCTCACTCAACCTACCCATAGCCTGCACCCCTCCCGCCCCCCAACTCACTCCCAGAGCCTGCGTGTCCGCACCCCCCCTGCACCCCAATCCCCTGCCCCATGTCAGAGCCTGACCCCCTCACTCAACCTCCTCATATCCTGCAACCCTCCCGCCCCCCAACTCCCTCCCAGAGCCTGTGTGTCCGCACCCCCCCTGCACCCCAATCCCCTGCCCCAGCTCAGAGCCTGCCCCCCTCACTCAACCTCCCTATAGCCTGCAACCCTCCCACCCCCCAACTCCATCCCAGAGCCCGCGTGTCCGCACCCCCCTGCACCCCAATCCCCTGCCCCAGGTCAGAGCCTGCACCCCAAACAGGGCTGGATTAACCTTTTGTGGGCCCGGTGCTAAACATATTTTTGGGTCCCCATGGGGGAAATGTGGACATGGGGCAGGGGGGCAGAGTCCTCAGAGCGAGGGGCTGGCCAGGGGCAACGGAAGATGGGTCATGCCACGGCAGGACAGCCCCACTCCACCCAGCCCAATACAAGGGCACTGTTTACAAACTGGGAGCTGCTAGACCCACACTGTCCAGCCCAGCCCTGCACTGCCATCGTGCTTCTTCCCCTTGGGGGCGGGCCCATGCTGCACCATGCTACCCCCTGCCCAGCACCCCTCTGGCTCCCTACGCCCAGCGCCGCACCACCCAGAGACCCCCACCAATCCCCTGCCCGGCACCCCTCCGACTCCCTATGCCCAGCACCGCACCACCCAGAGACCCCCACCAACCCCCTGCCCAGCACCCCTCCGGCTCCCTACGCCCAGTGCCGCACCACCCAGAGACCCCCACCAACCCCCTGCCCAGCACCCCTCCGACTCCCTACGCCCAGTGCCGCACCACCCAGATACCCCCACAAACCCCCTGCCCAGCACCCCTCCGGCTCCCTACGCCCAGGTCTGCACCACCCAGAGACCCCCACCAACCCCCTGCCCAGCACCCCTCCGGCTCCCTACGCCCAGAGCAGCACCACCCAGAGACCCCCCACAACCCCCTGCCCGGCACCCCTCCGGCTCCCTACACCCAGCGCCGCACCACCCAGAGACCCCCACAAACCCCCTGCACGGCACCCCTCCGACTCCCTACGCCCAGCGCCGCACCACCCAGAGACCCCCGCAAACCCCCTGCCCGGCACCTCTCCGACTCCCTACGCCCAGCGCCGCACCACCCAGAGACCCCCGCAAACCCCCTGCCCGGCACCCCTCCGGCTCCCTACACCCAGCTCCGCACCACCCAGAGACCCCCGCAAACCCCCTGCCCGGTACCCCTGCGACTCCCTACGCCCAGCGCTGCACCACCCAGAGACCCCCACAAACCCCCTGCCCGGCACCCCTCCGGCTCCCTACGCCCAGCGCCGCACCACCCAGAGACCCCCACAAACCCCCTGCCCGGCACCCCTCCGACTCCCTTCGCCCAGCGCCGCACCACCCAGAGACACACACACACACACAAAACTATATATAAAACTATATTTCTTTGGGTTGCATTATGTATAATCAGAATTTAATAAAACGTGTTTTTTACTTGAAAAAAATTATTCTCTGTATTTGTGTCTATATATATAATGCAAATTATAAAATTATAAAAATAAATTTAAAAACAGAAAGTGGTCTCATCATGGGCGTTCTCCATACCCCCAAACCTTACCTCCCTTTTCACGTATTGACACACAAACAAGGGAAAGCGCGTGCCTCACTCATCCAATAGGTCAATTTGGCACATTAGCCAGGAGGAAGCAGATCGTGAGCGTTTTTTCGACCGCAAACCCCATCCCTCCAGATTTGCAACCATCCCTGGACCAGTGAGGGACGAGCTGCTGCCAGCCACGCACAGGCAGGAGGGGAGCAAAGTGGCATCAGCTGGTTTCCTTTTCCTCCCATCTGTCCTCTGCAACGGGAGGGGGGCAGCCTGGAGGATGGGGGTGCAGGAGAGCGATGGATGGAGTGGGAGGAGGAGATAGGTAGGGCCAGGTGCTCCCAGTGGCCAGGAGCCAGCACCCAGCACAGCGCCCCCGGGTGGCCCCTTCCCAAACCCTCAGGAACTGGCTGGTCCCCAAGGTGTGAAATGCCTGGGGGCAAACCAGCATTCTAAGGGTTAATAGGGTCAAACCTGTCCCCCATGATGAGCAGTTACCATGGCAGTCAGGATCCAGGTATGTCTCACCTGTAACAGGTGACTGAACCATCTCTACTTGGGGGGGGGTGTGAAGAGGAGAGGAATCTATTAACACTCCCCACCCCCAACACAGACACAATTTTAGTTCACATTTGTGCACACTCATGTCTAGTGATGTATCCTTGTGAGTCTGGTGATTATTTTGATGGCTCGTTGGTACAACCGTGTTATAGAACAGCTCCCCCCCCACCTTCCTCCCTTTGCAAGGCTAATGGAACATTCCAACAGCTTCCTTCCCCCCCCACCAACTTCAAAGAGTCTGGACCCCGATTTAACCCCTTCCCTGCCAGAGGGAAAGAAGGAGAGAGAAAAAAAAATCACCTTGCAGGTGGAGTCTAAGCATCAGTCTGCATCCAGGAAGGACCAGCAATGGAGGGCCACTGGCATTAAATATGTAAACACATAGGGAAGGAGTAGGACAAAGAGGTTTGGCGCTCAGCTGATTGAGAAAATTCAGAACAAAGACAGGAGTCTTTGTGAGGCACCCATGGGTGCATTCCTTAGTGGGGGAAGATAAACACCTGTTAGGGCTGGTCTAGGTTTATTAGGTCCTGCCTCAGTGCAGGGACCTGGACTTGATGACCCCCAATTTTTTTTTTCAGCAAATCAAATTAAAAAATCATTTTGAATCAAATGAAACTTATCACCTGACCTGAACTGTTTTGTTTTATTTGGAGGTTTTAAATTTAAAAAAAAAAGAGTTTTTAAAATAAATCTCAGGGAAATTCCACAACATCCATCGGAAATTCCACAACATCCATCGGAAGACTTTTCTGAGTTTCTTTATTCTTGAGCAAGAATTCACCAAAATCAACCAGAATTCCTGAATTGTTTTGGTCAGCCCAAAGCTGCATTTTTGGTCAAATAAAAGTCATTTGCCTGAAGTATTTCACCCAGCTCAGCACTCGAAAGCCTGCAAATGGTCTGGCTGGTGATGTCCATGCAACCTTAACTCTGGCCCCTAGTCAGTCTGCTTTAGTTTAATTAGTTAGATGATTGCATGCTATTATTTCTGCAGCATTGTCTGCCATACAGGAGGACGTGCTGTTATCTTATTCGTGATTCTTTGGAGAACTCCCAGGTCATTATGAAAATGTTTGCTAATCTTAAAAGATTCTTAGCCTTTTACTGTAAATGGTTAGTCGCCTAAAATGTCATCCCGGATACTTCTCTAAGACAGTTTCAGGTACCTAACCCGAGAGCAAAAATGATACCATGGCACCTAGCAACCAGTCACTAACCGTCAATCAGGAAGAGCAGGAACTGAACAGTTCCTGAAAATTGCTCATCGAAACCAGCTATTGAACATTTGCATCCAACAAGCAGACTCCCATGCTGAGAGGGCAATAGGTAAAGATCTGCTAACCAATAAAAAGGGTCTCAATTCACAATCAATGTTATTGTTAGTATGATAACAGTGTGAGAGGCCACAAGGATGCCCAGGGCCCTGTTGTACTAGGTGTTATAACCAGACTGTCCCCAACCTGCAGAGCTTAAATAAACCAGACAAAGTTAGGAGGGGAAACGGAGGCACCGTGACTTGCCCAAGGTAGGTCAGTGGCAGAGCTGAGACTAGAACCCTGAATTCTAATTCAGTGCCTGATCCAGCTATGTGCAGTTAGGTAGGCAGGGCTCCCACCTAAGGCACCTACATGTTCCATTGCTTCTCTCCTATCTTTCTTGAGCAGAGGAAAAATGATCCCCAACTAGATCAGTGCCTCCCTTTTTATAACCTTCCAGTCTCCTCTGCCAGGTGACTCCCTTGTCATCCTCAAAAAGTGTTTTCACTGCCAGGCAACCTCACCCCAGCTAACCTAGTTTTCCTAGTTTGGAGCCAGTCCATTGTTGAGAGTGATCGCATTTCAACCGGCGAGCACTTAAGTTAAATGACCCCCTACCATTAGGCCGCTGCCCCTACCCCCTCCTGTTCCGACATGGAGTTGAAAGGACAACAGAGATGCCAAAAGGCTGCACATTCCATATGGAGTTTGCAGCTTGGTAAAGGTACATACAGGAGTCTGCAGCTCCCCTGTTGGGAGGAAGTACGTTGGTCCCCTTCTCCCAGCTCATCCCCGGTTGGGAAGAGAGGGGAGCTTCCTTGTCCTGACCTCTCTGCAGGCTTCCCAGCTTTTCTTTCTCCCAGGACGGTTTCCTCTCTCCCAGGTCCCTCATAATTTGTCACAGGTGAGGCAATTTCCTGGACTAAACCTACTGAATACAGGTTAACCTTCTTGAATTAAGTTTATGTATCGCTGAGAGCCAGGGACAAGGCTGCGTGAGAGACAAGGCGAGGGAGTTAATCTCTTTTATTGGGCCCATTTCTGTTGGCGAGAGACCATCTCTTCTGCAGCTCTAGCCTGTATGTGCAATTCCCTCGGGGAGGGGAGGCCACAGCTTCACCGGGTGCTCAGGACAGTGGGGGGTTGTTATGCAAAATCCCTCAGGTTGTAACATGTAACACCTCCAGGGCTGGAGCACCCACAGGGAAAAATTAGTGGGTGCTGTGCACCCACCGGCAGCTCCCCGCCCTGCCCCCCCAGCTCACCTCCACCTCCGCCCCTGCGCGTGCTCCGTGCCTACTTTTCCCCCTACCTCCCAGAGCTTGCGCCGCGAAACAGCTGTTTCACGTGGCAAGTGCTAGGAGGGGAGAGGGGAGGAGGGGGAACGCGGCGCACTTGGGGAAGGGGCGGGGCCGGGGCGGGGATTTGGGGAAGGGGTCCAATAGGGGCAGGGAGGGGGCGGAGTTGGGGCAGGGACTTTGGGGTGGGGGGGGCGAGTACCCAATAGCGCCGGGGAAAGTTGGCTTCAATGAGTGGGCCCACCACAGTCCCAGACTGCACACCCGGGGGATCTAGTCCCATAGAGTGTTGGGGGTTCTTAGGGACTGGCTTGTTTTGGCCTTGTTTTGAAATGGGATTAGCTGGATTTTTGGCTAATTGTGAAAGTTGGGAGGGGCTTGTTTACCACGTGAAAGTTGGCAGCTGTGTCCACAACCTGGAGCGGTTGCGCTTTTAAACTGGATTCTCCAGAGCCCAACGAACATAGGAAGGACTTTAGAATAAATAGCCTGAATTTAAACTGTTTTAGGGCCTTTGTTCTTATTCAGTAAACAGTCAGGATCCTCCCCCCCCACATCTGCAGAGGTGAGTCTATTATAGCACCCAAATAGTGGACCTTGTCTCTGCAACATCATCTTCCCCTCAGTTCTCTAAGTCCCTAGTTCAATCCCCAGTGTGTTGGCAAGATGGTGGATGGCTGTCGAACGCTGTTATTTCTGGGGTTCATTTTGGTCTTGTGTGTTTCACCAGGCGGAGGCAATCGAGGGGTTCGTTGCGTTCTCTTGGCTCCCCAGCCTTACACCCAGTTATGGACGAGGAGGAGAAATCCAAATGCCAGTATGGAATCGGCCGTCTTCCAAGCCAGAGACAAGGGCACGGCTGAGTTTTTCTGTGAAACAAGACAAAAGCCTTTTATTCAATATCTTCATTAATGATCTGGAGGATGGTGTGGACTGCACCCTTAGCAAGTTTGCAGATGACACTAAACTGGGAGGAATGGTTGATACGCTGGAGGGTAGGGATAGGATACAGAGGGACTTAGACAAATTAGAGGATTGGGTCAAAAGAAATATGATGAGGTTCAACAAGGACAAGTGCAGAGTCCTGCACTTAGGACGGAAGAATCCCATGCACTGCTACAGACTAGGGACCGAATGGCTGGACAGCAGTTCTGCAGAAAAGGACCTAGGGGTTACGGTGGACAAAAAGCTGAATATGAGTCAACAGTGTGCCCTTGTTGCCAAGAAGGCTAATGGCATTTTGGGTTGTATAAGTAGGGGCATTTCCAGCAGATCGAGGGATGTGATCATTCCTCTCTATTCAGCACTGGTGAGGCCTCATCTGGAGCACTGTGTCCAGTTTTGGGCCCCACACTACAAGAAGGATGTGGATAAATTGGAGAGAGTCCAGAGGAGAGCAACACAAATTATTAGTGGGCTGGAGCACATGACTTATGAGGAGAGGCTGAGGGAATTGGGCTTGTTTAGTCTGCAGAAGAGAAGAATGAGGGGGGATTTGATAGCTGCTTTCAACTACCTGAAAGGGGGTTCCAAAGAGGATGGATCTAGACTGTTCTCAGTGGTAGAAGATGACAGAACAAGGAGTAATGGTCTCAAGTTGCAGAGGGGGAGGTTTAGGTTGGACGTTAGGAAAAACTTTTTCACTAGTAGGGTGGTGAATCCCTGGAATGGGTTACCTAGGGAAGTGGTGGAATCTCCTTCCTTAGAGGTTTTTAAGGTCAGGCTTGACAAAGCCCTGGCTGGGATGATTTAGTTGGGTTTGGTCCTGCGTTGAGCAGGGGGTTGGACTAGATACCTCCTGAGGTCCCTTCCAACCCTGAGATTCTATGATTCTATGATTCTATGAAAAGCCTGTTATTTATAGGCCGCGCTGGCTATTATTAACTATAATACAAATGGGCTGCCTCGCCCCTGGCATGGAAAACCCACAGGAGGGGGTAGCCTTTGGGGCCAAGGCTGAGCAGGGGTTGAAGGAGAGGGGAGCAAGGAGAGGATGCCCAGCGAAACACAGGGAAAGCAGCCCTGTCCCAGGCCTGAGCGCTCCCCCCCCCCGTTGTCCCCCAGTGGGTGCAGAGAGAGCCCCCCGGCTGCTTCAATCACCCAGGATGACGTTTCTCAGAGGGTCCCCCCTGTTATCGACACAGGCTCCCGGAACCTCACTGCTGGCTCTGGAACCCAGCGTCCAGTTGCAATGGCACCGTCCTTGTGACTAATCCTCTGGGATCCCCCTGGAACACAGAGTCTGCACAGTGCCTTCCCCACCGCCCCCCGCCGCATCACTTTGTACCTTGTGCTAACGTAGACACCACGCCCTACACTGGTGCCTCGAATGGACCCGCTTGATCGGGCCATTGCCAGGGACTGTCCCCGCGACCTCTAGCTCCAAAGCACTGGCCTCGACCCCCTGAGGACTCCGCCCATCACCCGAACAACAGCCCATCACAGCAGCAGCAGGCAGCTCTCCTGTGTCACAGGCACACACGGCCCTTCCTACCCTGCGCAGTATCACGCCGCGTGGCCAGGATCCGTCATCCAACACGCAGCACCCTCAGCAGCACGGTGTTCCCAACCTAGCCCCACGGTGGCTGCAGCTTCACTGCAACTCACAGCCCAGGGCAGGTCAGCAGAGTTAAAGAAGTCTGGGCTGGATGAATGGACGGGTAAGGTGGATAGAAAACTGGCTAGATGGTCGGGCTCAACGGGTAGTGATCAATGGTTCCATGTCTAGTTGGCAGCCGGTATCAAGTGGAGCGCCCCAAGGGTCGGTGCTGGGGCCGGTTTTGTTCAATATCTTCATTAACGATCTGGAGGGTGGTGTGGACTGCACCCTTAGCAAGTTTGCAGATGACACTAAACTGGGAGGAATGGTTGATACGCTGGAGGGTAGGGATAGGATACAGAGGGATCTAGACAAATTAGAGGATTGGGCCAATAGAAATATGATGAGGTTCAACAAGGACAAGTGCAGAGTCCTGCACTTAGGACGGAAGAATCCCATGCACTGCTACAGACTAGGGACCGAATGGCTGGGCAGCAGTTCTGCAGAAAAGGACCTAGGGGTTACAGTGGACGAAAAGCTGAATATGAGTCAACAGTGTGCCCTTGTTGCCAAGAAGGCTAATGGCATTTTGGGTTGTATAAGTAGGGGCATTTCCAGCAGATCGAGGGATGTGATCATTCCCCTCTATTCAGCACTGGTGAGGCCTCATCTGGAGCACTGTGTCCAGTTTTGGGCCCCACACTACAAGAAGGATGTGGATAAATTGGAGAGAGTCCAGAGGAGAGCAACACAAATTATTAGTGGGCTGGAGCACATGACTTATGAGGAGAGGCTGAGGGAATTGGGCTTGTTTAGTCTGCAGAAGAGAAGAATGAGGGGGGATTTGATAGCTGCTTTCAACTACCTGAAAGGGGGTTCCAAAGAGGATGGATCTAGACTGTTCTCAGTGGTAGAAGATGACAGAACAAGGAGTAATGGTCTCAAGTTGGAGAGTGGGAGGTTTAGGTTGGACGTTAGGAAAAACTTTTTCACTAGGAGGGTAGTGAAGCACTGGAATGGGTTACCTAGGGAAGTGGTGGAATCTCCTTCCTTAGAGGTTTTTAAGGTCAGGCTTGACAAAGCCCTGGCTGGGATGATTTAGTTGGGTTTGGTCCTGCGTTGAGCAGGGGGTTGGACTAGATACCTCCTGAGGTCCCTTCCAACCCTGAGATTCTATGCTCTGGGGTCCCCCGTGGGGGGGAATACACACTGGGACCAGCAAAGGAGACTCTCCCTCAAGAGTCATCAAACCCACGGCTGCCCTGCTTCAACTGAGCCCTAACCCGAGCGGCTGCATAGCTGGGCTCCACAGCCAGATAGACGCGGCAAGAGAAACGAAAGCAAATGCATGTTACCATTCCACATGCAAGGGCTGGAAGCGACATTCACACTGGGCTTAGGGATGGGAGCTGGAAATAGAGAAAAGAGAAAGTCAACAACAGGCCAAACCCTGACAGATCTAACCCTGGGCCAGATCCTCAGGTGATGTAAACCGGTGGTGCTCCAGTGAAACTATTTTATACCAGCTGGGGGTGTTGCCTGTATAGATTTTATATAGAGGGTCTATTAGCTAGACAAATTCAGGCTGCAAATAAGGCGTAAAATTTTTACGGTGAGAGTAACTGACCATTGGAACAATTTACCGAGGGGCACGGTGCGTTCTCCATCACTGCCCATTTTAAAATCAAGATGGGACGTTGTTCTAGAAGATCTGCTCTAGGAATTGTTTTGGGGCAGGTCTCCGGCCTGTGTTATCCAGGAGGTCAGGCTAGATGACCACAATGGTTCCTTCTGGCCTTGGAATCTATGAATGATGCTCATCTAGTCTGACTTCCTGTGTAATGCAGATCAGACAATTTCACCCAATGGCACCTGCTTCCAACCCATTGACCTGTGGCTGGGTGACAGCGTATCGTTTAGAAAGGGGGTCCCTCCATGATGTGGAGACCTCGAGTGATGGAGAATCCACCATATGCCTTGGTGAGCTGCTTCAGTGGTTCATTTCCATCCCCGTTAAACGCAAACACAAAATGAGACAAAACTTTCTTCTAACTTCAGCTTTCAGCCAGTGGATCTTGTTCTACCTTTATCTGCTAGATTGATAAGAGAGGGCTCTTCAGAGATCTTCTCTGTGTGTTGGTACTGCTTTAAGAGCGAGTTACCTTTTAATCTTCCCTTTCATAAGCTAACTAGAATAAGCTCATTCAAAAATTTCCCATTGGAGAGCATGTTTTCCAGATGTCATAGTTTTCCTTCAGCATTTTGGGGGTCATGAAATGCAGCCCTCGTTTGGATCACAGACATTAGATGAACAGTACCAAATTCCCTGTGTACCCCCCTCCACTCACCTGCAGAGTGCATGTGACCCTGGGCTCTGTCTGGGTGCTTAGCCTCCATCACCCCAGCACCTCTCAGGACTCAGTGACCATATCCTCACGCCCTGAAGCACAGAGAGACCCCTGGCCAAGGCCTGAAGCCAAGATTTTTAAACGTGACTAGTGACTGTGTCTCCCCCAATTCTGGATCCCCTGTGGGAGCCCGATTTTCAGAGCCCAGATGCTCAGCACTTTCTGAAAATCAGGTCCCTTTAAAGTGTGTCCAGAAAATGGGGCATCCCAAATCCGTAGTCATTTTTGGCAACATTGGCCTAAGTGACTAAACCAAATCTCCTGGGTGCCAGTCCAGAGCCTTGGCTACAAGACCATCCTTCCTGGCCCTTACCGGCTTAGCCTGGGGGGTTATCAACTCCTTTCTTTTATGGAGCCGCCTCCCCCAGTGGCCTTCCTGGCGCTCACTAGCTGGTCTCCCTGCTTTCTGACGTGTGTGTGGCTGTTCCTTCAAGACGTCTGAGTGGCTCCATTACCTCACCTTCTGCCAGCAGGGCAGCAATCTGCTTTTGCCTCTGTTCCCATTTGGTCCATTGTGGGAGGTCCCAAAACAGGAACGTCATTCAGGTCAGTACCTGACCCCTCCCCTTAAAGCACCAGCCACAAAGATTCCAGAAAGAGCAGCTCCGGCGATGGCGCGTTGGACCCAGAACCTGAGCTGAGGACCTGGCCCATTTCCTGGAAGCCTCTTTATCCCATCCAGGCTGTTTCCTGCTCCTTCCGCTGCCTTGTGGGCATTTCGGGGTAGGGAGAGGAGGGTGCATTATCACAGCCCTTCTAGCTCCCTGAACCTCACCATCCCTGACCCTTGTTTGAAGAGGCTGCTCCCCACCCACCGTACACATCCAGTTGGAATAATTCATCTGTCTCCTGGCTTTGGCTGTCTTCCACTTCCATCTGGTAGGCGCCGCTGTGTTCCTTCTGCAGCTGATTAATTTCCAGGGTGTGAGTCTTGTGGTAACGCAGTTTATTCTGAAAAAGGCCACTGGGATAAGACTCTGGCTGATTCCATTTTTTAATCAGGATCTTTAGGGAGTTGTTGAACCTCCAGGTGATCTGCTTGTATTCTCCTGGGACTGGCAGTTTGGGGTTTAGATACACCGTGCCATGGACAATCCCATTCACCCGACTGCGCAGCACCTCTGTGGCCTCGTGAGCACAAAAATCAGGGTTGCAATGGGAAGCAAAGGAACAAGAATTACTCTTAGTTAGTTGTTGGGTGAAGCTAGCGCAAATGCCCCTTGCTGTGCCTCAGTTTCCCCCTGTAAAATGGGGATAATGCCGTTCATTCTTTTTTGTGTGAAGGACTTTGAGCTCTTGTGACAATCAGGTTCCGGCCTCCCCCCCACCCCCACCGGAGAACAGAAGATTTGGGCTAATCCAGCGCTTCACGCCCCTGTTCTCCTCCAGCCTACCTCTCCCACGATGCACAGCAGCCGTGCTACTGAGGCAATGAAGCAGCAAGGAAGGGACAGGATATTCTTCCTGCCAGGGGAGATTTAACTGATGCACCAATATTTTCCTCATGTGCTCTAGCAGGTGTATCCTGCCAAATTTGGTTAAACCCTGGCAGCACTGTCACCGACTCACAGACTTTGGGCAAGTCAATTCCTCACTCTGTATAATGATTCCCGGCGAATGCCCAGAGCGCTGTGGTAAGGTTCAGTTGAGGTCGGCATTCTTTGCTCCTTGGTAAGTAAAGTTGCAAAATATTGTTTTTATTTCCAGTTTGGGCTTAGATTGCACCCATTTTTATTTTCTCTCCTGCCCCTAACTTGGTCTCTGGAGTCCTAGTCAATAACCAACATACGATGGTCTCACCCTTCACATTTCCTGTTCCACCCACCTACCCCCATCTAGAAATCTCCCGGAATTAGCAGGAGAGGCTGCTTTATGCTGAGCCACTTCCTGTCCCATCATTTCCTTTCTCAGAGGCCATTTTGTTTTTTGAGCGAGCTGTTGTTTTTTTTTAAATCTTGGAAAGAGCATTTTCACGAGTGACACAGGTAGTGAATCCAGAAGGGGTCATCTTTAGGGTCAGGGATTATCAGCATTCAGAACCGATGTCTCACACTTGAGCTAAAGGAGTAACTAATGTCATTAGCTGATAGCAATAGCAGATTGTTACCCCACCAGCACCAGAGTGGGAGGGGACGGACATACACACACACACACACACACATCAGGTGTGTTAAACACATTCATACTTATAACTTGGACCTTTTGAACTAGTAATCTAGCAAACAGCGTGCTCTACTCACTGGGGAAGTATTGCCTAGTGGCTAGAGCACTGGACTGGGATTCAGGAGACCTGGCTTCTATTCCTAGCTGGCCTGCTAGGTGAAGTCACTTCCCTTCTCTGTGCCTCATTTTCTCCCATTGTGAAACAGGGACAACGGTGTTGGTGTCCCTAGGCCTAAGTGAACCAAAGTTGTGACTGCAGGCCTGAGTGAACCAAAGTTCTTCCATGCTGTGAACTTTAACCAGCCTAAGATGCTAATAAACAGCAAGCAAAATGTGTAACTGTCAGCTGTCTTAGCTTGCAGCTGCAGGATAGCTCGAAACAGCAAAAAGCACCAGTAAGACGGGGGGGAGAAGGGGGAGGGAAGTCTGCATGCGTCTGTGCTGTGAAGGCCATAGATAAACATGCGCATGAGAACAGTTCTAACAAGCTACATTATAGTGTTAAGTGTAACTGTTGCAAGGGGGAGGGAGGAAGGGGGAAAAACAAGGGGGGGTATAAATGCTGGGACCACGCCTGCGTGCGGGTGTGCAGGATTTGAGATTGTAATTTCTCCCTGGCACCTTTTTTGAGCTCAAATAAACTTGGTTTGCTTCTCCACCCGGGTGTGTTAATTAGTGCGACGCACACCGGGCAACAAACCCCCACTGTTGCGCCCCCCTCGGGCCCTCTGGGCCGGCAGCAACGGTACCAACCACCTTTAAAAAGCACACTGCGATCCATGGGTGAGAAGAGCTGGGGGGGGGGGGGGGTGACTGTTTTTATTTTTGCTTCTGGTCTGGATCAAGCAAAACGCCCCGCACGTGACTGCTGCTGACTCTGGGGGAAGTTCAGCTCCTTTTACCACGTTATGGTCTCTTGATTCGCTGTATTTGCCTCACCGTTGCTGCTGTGTTGTAAGCTGCTGCGTGACGATGAGACCGTGGTTTTTGCTGTTTCAACTCAGCCGGGTCACCTTCTCCCGTACACAGAACTACCATAAAAGGGCCATTACTAAGGGGGTGGGGAGGCAACCACAGACACCATGTGACTGTCCTAGGCACATCATGGATGACATAAGGATTAATAAATACACCACCCTTTGCACCAGCATTGAAGGCACTGAAATGCCCCCCAAAAGTTGGGACTTTCAACTCCCCCCCGCCTCCCGCTGCCACCGCCATATTGCCAACCCTGTGCCTCCCAAAATCATGAATGATGTCCCTCCCACATGAGATTGTCTTTTTAAAAATATTAATTTGGGGTTCTTTTTTATATGCCTGCTGGGTTTTGAACATTTATGGATCATGTTTTCAAGCTTTTCTCCATAACCACAATGCCCAGAAACTTAGCTTTCATTTTTTTTTAAGATTCTCATATAATCACAGGGCTCCAGTAGCTGGGGATTTTTAGAAAAACCATAAGACTCGCAACAAACTCACAAGAGTTGATAACAACAGAATCTCTATTTCAGAGTAAGTAGAGCAAACCCCCTGTCTGATTTCCCTGGTCACTTCTGTAACACTGTACGCAGGAGGAAAAAACAACCCTTTCTGACCAGAAATGTGGGTTTTGATTACCCTAATTTCAGTGTGTGCAGGAACAAATGTTGTCAATGATAAAAAATGATGAGCTTCTAGATCCTTGGAGACTCAAATACTCTGGTATCTTTCTCTGGAGCTTTCCAGTCTGTGGGCTGGGGTTAGTTTCTGCCCTTTAATGCATGGGCACGGTTCTAACTGACTTCAGTGAACAAAGACTAGGCAGGGTAAGGAAATGTCTGTTCCAGCACCCCAGCTAAATACAGTTAATGAGTTCTAACAATCTCTGCAGTTTTGATGCAGAGACTCATGCAAGCCCCTTGGCTTTGGTCGCTGTGATAGAAATAATGAGCTTTCATTTTAAAAACGAACAAAAAATAAGTTTCTAAGCCTGAAAACTGATGTGATGCGCCTGAAAACTGTAACTTGGAAGGAACAGGCAGCCATGCGCCACTTATAAAGAAATGTTGGCAAAATACTTGATCAGAATTTCAAATTCTGATGAGAAATTTTGATGGGAAGTTTTTGAAAAGTCCCAACTCATTTTTCCTTCCCTCTGATTGTCACCATATTAGTCACTTCTACAGCCAGAAGCTAAAGGGAGCCGACGAGCTATCCTTCCCGCCACCTCTGGCCCTCCAAGATAAAACTTATCTAGCACAAGGCAGGGGAGTTTAAGAAAGAATCAAATCACTACACATGCGCACACACAGCCCAAATCTGCAACCCAGATCCAAAACGGGCGGAGAGGTTTGGGAGCGACAGCTCTGCAAAAGAACTTACATTAGAAAGGCACCTGCCCATTGCGAAGGAGCAGCCTTAGAGCCATAAAGAGAAGTGCCAGGACAGCTGGAAGAGGTATGTGAAGCAAGCGCCTTTTTCAAGAGAAAAAACACAAAATGTTTGTCTTACCTTGTAAGTTGCTGAGCACCACGAGGCAAACAGCAGCCGCCATCTTCCCCAGCATTGCGGCAATCTAAAACCAGGGTGTCCTCTATTCAAGTTACCTTGTCAAAGGACCTGATTCTTACACCAGCTGTGTAAAAGGGCCTTAATATGGGACTAAATTAGAGGTACACCTGCATTAAGTCCCCTTTACACTGGGATAAAAAGGGTTTGGTGTAAATGAGAGACAGGCCAATACATTTTAAAACAGTTACTTTACCGAGGACGCACAGTGTGACTGGTATGGCCGTCTTCAATGAACCTAAAGAGCAGTTACACTTCCTTTTTTTTTTTTTTCCAACATGTGACCAGCCAACCACAGAACATGAGCTAACACTGGCTTTTGGATAGATATCGGCAAATGTCTGACCACTCACGTGCCAGAGCAACAAATTGACAAAAAGGTGAGCTTGTTAATATACTAATCTATAGGAGAAGGACACCCCAACATTAGTAGGGTGAGAAAACACAAACAAGGAAGCGGGGAGAAATCCCTACTGAATAGGCATTAGGCAGAGTGGCATCAGCATGACGTATTATAAAAGTTGTATCCGAGCCTGCGGGCGGGAGGAGAGGGGTGTAGCCCTGGGGAGGTCCCCGGCTGATGGCCGCTGGTGATGAGGGTGTGGAAGCAGGGAAATAATTAACAAGGATTTGAAGGGATCTTAATGCATGTCAGTTGGTTAGCATGAGTTAGGCTAGCTGTGACCCTAATGACGTGAGATTTGCAGAAGCAAGATAATGTGAGACAGACGAACGAACTGTGTAAAAAGTTATTACGACCTTGCAATGATAACCAAATATGCAGGCTTGCTTTTTCTAGTAGTGAGACAAATAAGATAGCAGAAAGGCTTATGTATAAACAAATGCAATTGTTTCTCTTTTACTATCTCCATTATTGCTAGCTATTGTCTGTAACAAAGGTATAAATGCTTGTTGTAATTGTTTACCAATTGAGAGAGACCTGTCCGGGACAAGGGGCAACCCTGTTTCCTAGGACACTCCCTCCCTCTATTGTAATTACTAGAGAAAGAATAAAGTATTTGATTTTGCTGCACCCAAACAAAAAGTGAGAACTAAGTTTTTCTCCGACAAGGGGGAAGGTGAGGAGGAAGACAATGGCTAACGTTTCAGGTTGGTCTGCAAGTATACGGATGTTCCAATGGACATTCGGTATTGTCTCTACCTACCTTGCAGGATTCGAGTGTTTGTGACTTTGCTGAATGTATCAATGATTTATCACAAATACCGAAGGGTTCCTAAAGTGTGAGCGTCACGACTAGGCACAGCGGGGTTCCCAAGGGAACAGTAATTTTAATAAAAACCGAACCTGATTTGGGGCCTGGCAACCCTCATAGAATCATAGAATCATAGAATTCAAGATCAGAAGGGACCATTATGATCATCTAGTCTGCCCTCCTGAGAGCAATTACTTAAGAATTCCCAGTTATCAATATAATCAATACACAATCCATAGATTGGGCTACGTTATGTCTGCTTCTATTTACAGGCAGCAAAAGGAGGACCCATCGGGATTGCTCTAGTGCAGCGGTTCTCAGCCTATTTGCCATTATGGGCCACATAGGCAGCTCTCTGTGTGCTATGTGGGCCGCATCCACACAGTATATACACACTACCTGTATGGCCCTGAGGATGTCACATGAGCTGCAGCTGTGTGCTGATTGGGCTGCAAGCAGCCATGGGCCACGGGTTGAGAACCACTGCTCTAGTGAGTCTGTCCACTTAATAGAGCTGGCCCGAAAATGAGAATTCCTCTTTGCAAAAAGCTAGATACAGCTCTGTTGGGTGGGCTGTCAGTGTGACCCCTCTGCTTATATACCAAGGGTCTTCTTCCCCTTTTCCCCCGTGACATTAACAGGAGCTTTCCCATGAACTCCAACAGGCGTAAGATCAAACCCTCTGTGCAGAATTTCTGGTGATGTCAATGGCAGATGTGTCTAGAGATTGAAATTCACCCCCATGCCAAGTGCCAGGACAAAGTCTGCCCAATACTTACATCCCACTTAAACCTCATGAACCATTTGCAGTCAGAAAAAAGGGTACATTTGTCAGGTGCTTTGAGACCCGATGAAGAATGCTGTGGAAAAGCTAGGTATTCATATTCACAATATTTAGAGAGAAAAATTTGACCACATCGACTCATCAGAAAGTAGTATTTATTTTTCCTGGGCATTTGCCCTCACCTACAATACAATACAAGAGGTATTCCTCCCATAGCTACATCTCTTTAAATACATTATACCAGCTAAATATCTGGCCTAAATCAGCATAGCTCCATTAACTTCAATAGAGCTGTGCCAGGTTATACCAATTGAGGATCTGGGCTGGAAATTCTATACATACACACACACTCTGCAGAGCACCAGGACATTACAATTCCCCAGCCCTGCTGAACTTTCTTCTTGTAGCAGCAGTGGGCATGGAAAGTCCTTGCTCAAGGGCCAGAGGCGTACATATACAAGAACAGCCTTCAGGAGATGTATCTGAATCTTTGCATTTGCATCAGAATTCTTCTGACCACACTAGTTACTGTCGCCGGTGCTGAAAGGAGCTTCAGCAGAATGAAACTGATAAGAATATCCTGCTCTCAACCATGACAGATGACAGGCTTTCTGCGCTTGCAGTTATCTCAATCGAAAACAAGATTGCCAGATCTCTGGACTATGACGCATTGATTAAACAATTTGCGGAGAACAAGGCTCGAAAGAAGCGCTTTGCCTAAATACGGAATACATGTATACTGTAGGCCTATGTATACATAATATGAACCCTGTATATTGTATAAAATAAATACCGCATTCCAGTTTCTGCATTGTAAGGGGTCCCGGACATATGTTCGGAGAGGGCCACGTTCTTTGTTGCTACGGCCCTGCTCAAGGCTCTCAATACAGCTTCCTATTAGTGATTCCAATTCATGCTTCACAGGGTGCAACTGGAGGGGAATATCCTGACCCAGGATTCAGATCATTAGGAGCAGCACACAAAAGCCATCACCCCCGCAAGTGTGGGAAGTCACTGGACAGTTCAAAACTTCCTCTTGATTCTCTCTATTCTGCCGGTTTGCATTTCTCTCAGCCAGGACAAACCTGGCTGGTCGGTTTCACCTCTGTTTCTAGTCAGTTTGACTCTTGCTCACTCCAACAAGACACTGGGCTCCCCTTGTATAAAATAAAACAATTGGTAATAGTCATAATCTTCCTCAGGATGACACGCAGTGGTGCAAGTAGAAATCATTTCTTGCCAGTACTGCACTCATGTGAGGGACACAAGGGAGGTCACGTGACCTCCCCCACGTGACCCTCCATGTGACTGGCAGAACATGCATGAGAACTGTCTCTGGACAGATAAGCAATTTATCAAAATCCCATTCTCTGATCTCTTGGGGACAAATCCTGTTCCCATTGAGATCAAAAGGAGTTTTGCTCTTGAGTTCAACGGAAACAGGCTTTGACATTTGGAAAGGAACGAACAAAACCACTCAAGCAAGGGCCATGTTGCTTATAGCACAGGTATCAAAGGCTGGCACACATTCAGGTTAATGGGCTTCTGTCAAGGTTCCCTCCCCACTCTGAACTTTAAGGTACAGATATGGGGACCCGCATGAAAGACCCCCCTAAGCGTATTTACCAGCTTAGGTTAAAAATACGCTGCCGCCACCACCACGTGTTTTAACCAAATGTTTATGGAGAGCCACTTGGAACTCTGCCTGTCTCCAAATATCTCCCAAGTCCCTAACCCCCTTTCCTGGGGAGGCTTGAGAATATCCCCTCACCAATTAGTCCTGGTGAACACAGATCCAAACCTTTGGATCTTAAAACAATGAAAAAATCAATTAGGTTCTTAAAAGAAGAGTTTTATTAAAAGAAAAGGTAAAAATTATCTCTGTAAAATCAGGATGGAAATAACTTTATAGAGTAATCGGATTTAAAGAGCCCAGAGGAACCCCCTCTAGTCTTAGGTTCAAAGTTACAGCAACCAGAGGTAAGCCTTCTAGCAAAAGGAACATTTATGAGTTGTTAAAACAAAGATAAACCTAACCCGCCTTGCCTGGCTGTTACTTACAAGTTTGAAATGTGAGAGACTTGTGCAGAAAGATTTGGAGAACATGGATTGATGTCCAGTCCCTCTTGGTCCTAAGAGTGAACACCCCCAAAAACAAAGAGCACAAACAAAAGCCTTCCCCCGCCCCAAGATTTGAAAGTATTGTCGGAGAAAAACTCAGTTCTCGCTTTCTGTTTGGGTGCAGCAAAATCAAATACTTTATTCTTTCTCTAGTATTTACAATAGAGGGAGGGAGTGTCCTAGGAAACAGGGTTGCCCCTTGTCCCGGACAGGTCTCTCTCAATTAGTAAACAATTACAGCCAGCATTTATACCTTTGTTACAGACAATAGCTAGCAATCATGGAGACAGTAAAGAGAAAACAATTGCATTTGTTTATACATAAGCCTTTCTGCTATCTTATTTGTTTCACTACTAGAAAAAGCAAGACTGCATATTTGGTTATCTGAATTGCAAGGTCGTAATAACTTTTCACACAGTTCACTCTGTCTCACATTATCTTGCTTCTACAAATCTCACATCATTAGGGTCACAGCTAGCCTAACTCATGCTAACTAACTGACATGCATTAAGATCCCTTCAAATGCTTGTTAATTATTTCCTGGCTTCCACAGTATATTGTCCCCTTATTGGTCCTTTGGGTCAGGTATCAGCCAGGTTACCTGAGACTTCTTAACCCTTTACAGGTAAAAGGCTTTTGGTGCCTCTGGCCATGAGGGATTTTATAGTATTGTATACAGGAGAGTTGTTACGCTTCCCTTTCTAGTTATAACACGCACCCCAAATCACAGATAGTGTCAGACAGACGGTTCCACACTGGCTGTGATTTGTTCCTGGAGCGCTAGAAGAAAACAGAGTTAATAAGAAATATGCACCGTTAGACATACTATTGATTATATAAAAATTAACAATATGTTCCACATTCCAAGAACAATTTTTAAACCAGTTGATTCTGGGAAACTTTCATGGGAGAGTGCATCAGCCACTTTGTTAGAAGCCCGTGAAATGTGTTATATTTCAAAATCAAAATCTTGGAGAGCTAAACTCCACCGAAGAAGTTTTTTGTTATTTCCCTTGGCGGTATGAAGCCACTTTAGTGCAGCATGATTGGTTTGTAGTTGGAAACGCCATCCCTAAACGTATGGGCATAGTTTTTCCAGTGCGTACACAATGGCGTAGCATTCCCTTTCGCTGATTGACCCGTGGCTTTCCCTCTCAGATAGTTTCTTGCTGAGAAAAACGACAGGATGGAATTCTTGATCCGGTCCTTCCTGCATTAAAACTGCTCCCACACCACGCTCAGATGCATGTGTGGTTACTAGGAATGGTTTGTCAAAGTCTGGGGACCTTAGCACAGGGTCAGACATGAGTGTCACCTTAAGCTGGTTAAAGGCCTTCTGACACTCTTAGTCCACCGAGCTGCATTTGGCTGTTTCTTTTTGGTTAGGTCTGTTGGTGGGGCAGCAATTTGGCTGTAGTGCAGTACAAATCACCTGTAATATCCGGTCAAGCCTAAGAAGGATTAACTTTGGGACAGACCACTTTTGGATAGCATCCACTTTGGCCTATAGGGGGTTTATAGTTCCTTGACCCACCTGGTGTCCAAGGTAAGTCACTCTGTTTAGGCCTATTTGACATTTTTTAGCCTTAACAGTTAGTCCTGCCTGCCTGATGCGCTCGAAGACTTTTTCCAGGTGCTCCAGGTGTTCTGCCCATGAATCAGAAAAGATGGCCACATCGTCAAAGTAGGCGACGACAGATTCTCCCAATCCCACTAGGAGACCACCTACAAGTTTTTTAAAGGAGGTGGGTGCATTTTGCAGCCCGAAAGGGAGCACATTAAATTCATACAGCCCGACGTAGGTGATGAAGGCTGACCTTTCCTTGGCGGATTTATCTAGTGGTACCTGCCAGTACCCCTTGGTTAAGTCTAAGGTAGAGATGAACTGGGCATGTCTCCGTTTCTCCAATAGTTCATCTGTGCATGGCATTGGATTGTTATCTGGGCGAGTTATAGCATTTAGTTTATGATAGTCCATGCAAAAGCATATTTCCCCATCTGGTTTGGGAACTAGAACCACTGGAGATGCCCATGCACTGTCAGAGGGACGGATTACACCCATCTGTAGCATATCCTTGATTTCCCGTTCTATAGCAGTTTTAGCATGTGGAAACACTCAGTAAGGTTGAACTCTAATTGGGTGAGCGTTACTTGTGTCAATGGAGTGGTATGCCCGTTCGGTCCGTCCTGGGGTGGCTGAGAACATTGGGGCGAAGCTAGTGCACAGCTCCTTGATCTGCTGTTGCTGCATACATCCCAGGGTCAGGGAGAATTTCACCTCTTCCACGCCACCATCCACCTTTTCCTTCAGGCCACTCAGTGTCATCTCCCTGAGCTGTGAACTGACAAACTTTTAATTCTCTGGAATAAAAGGGCTTTAGAGAATTAACATGGTACCCTTTAGGCTTTGAATTTGAGGTGGGGAATGTTATGAGATAATTAACAGCTCCCAGGTGCTCTTGGACTGTGAAGGGCCCTTTCCATGACACTTCCATCATATGGGCCCGGAGCGCCTTCAAGACCATAACCTGGTCCCCTACTTTGAAGGAACGCTCTCTGGTATGTTTATCATACCAGGCTTTTTGCTCTTCCTGAGCATTTTTTAGGTTTTCTCTAGCAAGGGCTAAAGAGTCTCAGAGGGTGTTTTGTAGGTTGTTTACAAAGTCCAGAACGTTAGTTCCTGGAGAAGGCACAAACCCCTCCCATTGCTGCTTCACCAACTGTAATGGTCCCTTAACCTCGCGGCTATACACAAATTCAAATGGGGAAAACCCTAAACTGGGATGTGGTACAGCCATGTAGGCAAAGAGCAACTGCTGCAACACTAGATCCCAATCATTGGAGTGTTCATTTACGAATTTACGTATCATGGACCCCAAAGTTCCATTAAACCTCTCCACCAGGCCATTGGTTTGATGGTGGTATGGGCTGGCAACCAAGTGGTTCACCCCATGAGCTTCCCTCAGGCTTTTCATGGTCCCAGACAGGAAATTAGTTCCCAAATCGGTAAGGATGTCGGAGAGCAAACCTACCCTGGCAAAAATGTCTGCTAAGGCTCGGAACACACTTTTAGCCCTGGTGTTGCTTAGAGCTGTTGCTTCCGGCCATTGGGTAGCAAAATCCATGAAAGTCAGTATGTCCTGCTTCCCTCTGGGGGTCTTCTTTGGGAAAGGACCCAGAATATCCACAGCTACTCGCTGAAATGGGACCTCAATTATGGGGAGTGGCTGGAGAGAGGCTTTGGCCTGGTCTTGGGGTTTTCCAACTCTTTGGCACACCTCACAAGTCTGGACATAATTGGCAACGTCCTTGCCCATTCCCTCCTAGTGGAATGACCTCCCCAAATGGTCTTTGGTCCTGTTCACCCCAGAATGGCCACTAGGATGATCATGGGCTAAGCTCAAGAGCTTTACCCAGTACTTAGTTGGAACTACCAACTGTCTCTGAGGATGCCAATTTTCCTGATGCCCACCAGAAAGAGTTTCCTTGTATAAAAGTCCTTGTTCTACAACAAACCGGGATCGATTAGAGGAGCTGAGAGGTGGTGGGTTGCTCCGAGCCACCGTCCAAGCTCCCTGGAGGCTGTCACCTGCTTCCTGTTCGACCTGGAACTGTTCCCTTGATGCTGGAGACATCAGTTCCTCACTGGATTGTGGACCTGGGCTTGGTCCCTCTGGAAGCGATGCAGGTGATGGAGCTGTATCCACTGATGGTGAACCGCTCTCCACTGGTGCACCACGTTTTATTTCAGCTCCTGCTGTGCCTCTTGTGTAGGTTTATCTACTGCTGCCAGTGCAGGGTCGGTGGTGCCCTCTGGCGTTGAAGCTGTAGATGGGTTTGCAAGCGCTGGACTCAGTGCTGGCAATCGTTCTGGTGCTGATTGCTTCGTCAGTTCCGGTTCTGGGACTGGCTTTGGCTGGGTTTCTGGGACTGGATCCACTACGGCTGTTGCAGTCATTGGCAGGGGATCTGGTTCCACCACCTCTGTCTGGGTCTCTGGTAACACAGACGGGGCCCTGGTGGAAGGCTCAGGAACAGGGATGGGTGTGGAAGCTTGCTTAGCCTGGCTGCGGGTGGCCATTCCCACCCTCTTGGCTAGCCAAATCTTCCCCCAGCAGCGTGGGGATGGGATAATCATCACAGACTGCAACAGTCCACATTCCTGACCAGCCCTTGTACTGGACAGGTAACTCCGCTGTAGGCAAGTTTGAAGATTTTGACATGAAGGGTTGAATCATCACTTGGGCCTCTGGGTTGATGAATTTGGGGTCCACTAAGGATAGGTGGATAGCTGACATTTGTGTTCCAGTGTCCCTCCATGCTGTAACCTTCTTCCCGCCCACACTCACCGTTTCCCTTTGCTCTGAGGGTACCTGGGAGGCCTCTGGGCCTGGGGACCTTGGGTGTGACTCCGGTATAATGAACTGCAGTCGGTTGGGGTTCTTGGGGTAGTTGGCCTTTATATGCCCCTGCTCATTACATTTAAAACATTGCCCAGCTGACTGGTCACTGGGGCGAGGTGGGTTGCTGGAGATGGGTGTGGTGGGACGATAAGGTGTCTGGGGCTTTCCTTGGGATGTAGGTGGGGCCTTGGGTTGCCTCCAGTGATAGGGTTTTGTTTCGGGTTGCCCCTTCTGATATTTGCTCCAACTGATATTAGTTTTTTTCTTTTCTGCCACCTCCACCCATTTGGCTCCAATCTCCCCCACTCAGTTACAGTTTTGGGCTTCCCATCTAGGATGTACCTTTCTATTTCCTCAGGAAAACCCTCTAAAAACTGCTCCATTTGCATTAGGAAGGGCATCTCTTCTGGAGATTTAACACTAGCTCCTGATATCCAGGCATCCCAATTTTTCACAATGTGGTAGGCATGTTGGGTAAATGACACGTCTGGTTTCCACCGTAGAGCTCTGAACCGCCGATGGGCATGCTCAGGTGTTAGCCCCATTCTGATTCTAGCCTTGTTTATAAAAAGTTCATAACTGTTCGTGTGTTCCTTAGGCATTTCAGCTGCCACCTCTGCTAAGGGTCCACTGAGCTGCGGCCTCAGGTCTACCATGTACTGGTCTGCAGAGATGCTGTACCCAAGGCAGGCCCTTTCGAAATTTTCTAAGGAGGCCTCGGTATCATCGCCTGCCTTGTAGGTAGGGAATTTTCTGGGCTGGGAAGCGGTACCTGGAGAGGGTTTGCTAAGGTTGTCTGGTATATCCTGCTTATCCCTTGCCCTCGCTAACTCCAGTTCATGCTTCCTCTCTCTTTCCCTCTCCTCCATCTCTTTTTCTTTCTCCTCCATAGCTCTCTTGTGGGCAGCCTCGTTGGCTTTCTTGAGTTGTTTTAATTCGAGCAGTCTCTTATGATTCTTTTTGTTCTCTTGTGCTTCCAGTCTGGCCAGCTTTAGTTTATTAGTGGCATTACTGGTACTCATTTTCCTGCTTTCTTGTGCTGGGTCACACCCCCTCTGCAGTTCACTGAAACTGGGATGCAGTCAGCTCAGGGGCTGCTTAGTTAACAGAGACTTTCACAGCATTCAGTGTTCAGTCTTTCTGGGTCTAAGCTAGCTATACCTGACAGTTAGAAAGAAAGAAAAAAAATCCAGCTTGTAAATTCCTTTGTTACTGTAACTTGACCCCTCTGCCTTCAGGCAGAGAAGAAGAAGAAAAAACTCTAACAAGAATCCTTTTAAAAATCCTGCTGTGCTTTTGGTTCAACAATGATCCCACTGATCTGCCACCATGTCAAGGTTCCCTCCCCACTCTGAACTTTAGGGTACAGATGTGGGGACCCGCATGAAAGACCCCCCTAAACTTATTTACCAGCTTAGGTTAAAAATACGCCACCACCACGAAACATTTTAACCAAATGTTTATGGAGAGCCACTTGGAACTCTGCCTGTCTCCAAATATCTCCCAAGTCCCTAACCCCCTTTCCTGGGTAGGCTTGAGAATATCCCCTCACCAGTTAGTCCTGGTGAACACAGATCCAAACCTTTGGATCTTAAAACAATGAAAAAATCAATTAGGTTCTTAAAGGAAGAGTTTTATTAAAAGAAAAGGTAAAAATTATCTCTGTAAAATCAGGATGGAAATAACTTTACAGAGTAATCGGATTTAAAGAGCCCAGAGGAACCCCTTCTAGCCTTAGGTTCAAAGTTACAGCAACCAGAGGTAAGCCTTCCTAGCAAAAGGAACATTTACGAGTTGTTAAAACAAAGATAAACCTAACCCGCCTTGCCTGGCTGTTACTTACAAGTTTGAAATGTGAGAGACTTGTGCAGAAAGATTTGGAGAACATGGATTGATGTCCAGTCCCTCTTGGTGCTAAGAGCAAACAACCCACGAAACAAAGAGCACACAAACAAAAGTCCCTCCCCCACCCACAAGATTTGAAAGTATCTTGTCCCCTTATTGGTCCTTTGGGTCAGGTATCGTCCAGGTTACCTTAGCTTCTTAACCCTTTACAGGTAAAAGGCTTTTGGTGCCTCTGCCCAGGAGGGATTTTATAGTATTGTATACAGGAGGGTTGTTACCCTTCCCATTCTAGTTATAACAGCTTCAGTGTTCCTTTGCAGTTAACTTCTTAATGTTCATAAACCTGGTAGGTGCTGAGGTGGTTTAAAGCATAACACAGGTTGTTAGGTTTGCAAATCCTAAAAGGATAGCTCAGTGGTTTGAGCATTGGCCTGCTAAACCCAACATTGTGAGTTCAATCCTTGAGGAGGCCACTTAGGGATCTGGGGCAAAAATTGGTCCTGCTAGTGAAGGCAGGGGGCTGGACTCAATGACCTTTCAAGGTCCCTTCCCATTCTAGGAGACTAGTATGTCTCCAATTATTACCTAACCTCTGATATTTTATTTATTATTTTGCTGGTCAGAATGTGGGAGGGTCTCCTCTCCACCCTCTGCTCATGAGGTTATGTATTATTTTGTAGCACTCTTCTGAACACCAGTTGGAAGGAATTTTTTTTTTCTCCAGTAAGTGTGGACTGATTCTTTTCTCTTAGAAGGCATGTAATTTTTTTCAGATTCACACTGATTAACACAAAAAACAATTGGGGCTGTTTAAACTTTCTTCAAATTCCATAGAAAATTAAGTTCAGTTATATTTTCCAGTACAGTGATGAAATGGGTGTGTGTATATACAAACATCAACATGCTTAACTACTCACTTTCCCCAGTATTTCAGTCTGTTTAGATGGAATATGGGAGTTGGGTGAGGAGCCATTCCAGCATATGTATGACTTATTAAAAGACAAATTGGAAGCAGAACTGTATCCTAAACTGCATTATGATATTGTACCCAAACATTGCACTTCAATGGGAGATTCAACTTCCTTTATAGGAACAGAATAAACTCCTGAAACTCTTACCACAAAAGTGGTCCATAGACATGCAAATAGTACCATTGTCTTCAGTGGAATTGATCAAATGATTAACGGGTTACAGGATTACTTAAGGAAGTTTGTAAATTGTTCTGGATGAAACTGACAATGCCGGAGCTGTCAGATCAGAAGGAGCGTCATTTGAATAAAGGTGTGCAGATGTGTGATAAGTCTTAGCTCTGTTGCTAAGGTAAGGAACATAGTTTCAGCAAAGTTCTTGGCAGATTCCTGAGGCAGCTAGTTTAAGGCTGTCCGTGTCCGGCATTATAATCTTCACTTATAGTTCTCTCACCCACAAAGCTGGAAAATGAGGCATTTGTTTTCTTTGTTTTGCTGCTCCAGTTCCAGTTAGCAAAATGCATATTACTAATTTGGCTGCAAAGAAGAATTCTGTGTACACGAGGGACAACACCTCATACCTGTCAGGCTGCAGAACTGGGCTGACATCAGAATCCAAACACCCTCTGGTCAGTGCAAGCAGAGGCATTCCTCTAATGATTTGGACTTGATGTGATGCAGTTTGAATGTCATGGATAATTCAGACCAATGGGGAGAAACGGAATAAAAAACACTGTTTAAACACCTTCTGTCCCCGTCCGTCCCGCCCCGCCCCCGCCCCCTTGAGGACTCCTGACCAATTTAAAGCACAATACATATGCTAACAAACTTAAACAAAGCCCTTGTTTAAGTTTGTTAGCATATGCATTGTGCTGTTAAAGCTATATAAAGAATGAATGCCCTCCCTAGCCCTGTTCTGCTCCTTTAAGGAAACGGGGGTGGGAGGCTAGCCCCAACTCTTTCTGGTACCTTGTATCCCCTAAAAATCTCTTGCCAATATTGTGTACTGGAGAGTACCACCCTACTTGCACTACTGATGACGAAACCCAATAGATACAGGGCGGTTACTGTGATGACGTCATGTTGGCTCTTCCTGCCATGTCAGCCTGTTACACCCCATCAGTGCTTGGTTCATAGAATCATGGAATCTCAGGGTTGGAAGGGACCTCAGGAGGTCATCTAGTCCAACCCCCTGCTCAAAGCAGGACCAAACCCAACTAAATCATCCCAGCCAGAGCTTTGTCAAGCCTGACCTTAAAAACCTCTAAAGAAGGAGATTCCACTACCTCCCTAGGTAACCCCTTCCAGTGCTTCACCACCCTCCTAGTGAAAAAGTTTTTCCTAATATCCAAGCATATTACGGAGCATCTTGCTGCGAGCTGGGCCTGGTAGAGAACAAGCAGCAAAGCCATAAACCCAGAGTTGCTGCCTGCTCCTGGGGACACCTGCTCCCCGTAGTCCTCTTGAGTCCTGCACAGAGCAGAGCTCATGCGAGGACAGTGGGCTCATGCACCAGTTGGCAGCTGTACTTGTAACTGCCTGGCCCTTACAGTTACTGTAATGTGAGGAAAGAGTTATAGAGTTATATTGAGTCACAAGAGTTATATTGTAATGTGAGGAAAGAGTTACAGTTAGATTAGAACTTGAACAGAGCAAAAGCGTTATGGATTGAAGGTTATCAATGGTTCGCTGTCAGAATGGGAGAATGTATCTGGGGGGTGGGGGCACAGGGGCCAGTCCTGGGCCTGCTACTATTCAATATTTTCCTTAGTGGCTTGGATAAGGGAATGGAGAGTGTACTTATAAAATCTGCAGATGACACCAAGCAGGGAGGAGTTGCAAGCACTGCGGAGGACAGAATTAGAATTCAAACCGACTGTGAGAAATTGGAGAATTGGTCTGAATTCAACAAGTGAAATTCACTAAAGCCAAGCGCAAAGTACTTCAGTTAGGAAGGTGGCAGGGAGCGGAAATCAAATGCACAACTATAAAATGGGGAGGTGGTAGAACTGCTGAAGAGGATCTGGAGGTTACCCTGGATCACAAATTGAATACGAGACACCCTATGTGCTGCAGCTTCAAAAAAGGGTTAGTATTCTGGGGCATGTTAACAGCAGGGGCGGCTCTAGGAATTTGGCCGCCCCAAGCAGTCATGCCTGCGGGAGGTGCACCGGAGCCGCGGGACCAGCGGACCTCCCGCACGCATGACTGTGGAGTCTGCTGGTCCCGCAGCTCCAGTGGACCTCCCGCAGCTGCGGAGGGTTCGCTGGTCCGCGGCTGCGGTGGAGCATCCGCAGTCATGCCTGCGGGAGGTCGAGTGGAGCCGCGGGATCAGCAGACCCTCCGCAGTCATGCCTGCGGGAGGTCCGCTGGTCCCGCGGCTCCGGTGGACCTCCCGCAGGCATGACTGCGGAAGGTCCGCCGGAGCCGGCTGCCGCCCTGCCGGCAAAATGCCGCCCCACGCACGCGCTTGGCGCGCTGGGGTCTGGAGCCGGCCCTGGTTAACAGCATGTTGTAAGTAAGACACAGGAGATAATGGTCTCGCTCAGTTCAGCACTGGGGAGGCCTCAGCTGGAGTATTGTGTCCAGTTCTGGTGCCGCACTTTAGGAAAGATGTGGACAAGCTGGAGGGAAAGTCCAGAGGAGAGTGACAAAAATGATAAGAGATTTAGAAAACCTGACCTATAAAAAGTTAAAACAAAACTAGGCAGGATTAGTCCTGAGAAAAGAAGGGACCTGATAAGTCTTCAACTCTGTTAAGGGCTGTTAGAGAGGACGGGGTCAATGGTTCTCCGTGTCCACTGAAGGTAGAGCAAGTAGTAACAGGCTTAATCTGCAGCAAGGGAGATCCCAGTCTCTGTCTCATATAGAACTATCGTGAAGGTATTTTATGGAGCAGTGATGTGAGGAACCCATAGGTCTACACCTGCAAGATATTTCCCTTTTGTAGTTAGCATAAGGCTTGGAGGCCTAAGCATAAGTGAGTTACCCAACAGTAACCCTGAGCTATCGGGGAACTGAGAATATTGTGTTTAGGGGATTTGGGGTGTGGAAACCCTAGGAACAGGAACAGAAACCAGCTGTGGATATTTTATGATAGGAACATTTAGGTGAGTGCAGGGCCGCCCAGAGGATTCAGGGGGCCTGGGGTCTTTGGCGGCAGGGGGCCCCCGCCGCCGAATTGCCGCCGAAGACCTGGCACTTTGGCGGCGGGTCCTGGGGTGGAAGGACCCCCGCCGTCGAAGACCTGCCGAAGACCCGCCCCGGGACCCACCGCCGAAGTGCCGGAATGGAGCAATGTCAATTTATACCAATAGAGGATCTGGTCCCACAGGCCTGAGAGGTGACTCCTTTCATCCATACACCTGTCCATGGAGTAGTTTGATGTAAAACAAAACCTATGGTTTGAACCAGCAGAGTGAACCTGGGTTGGGAGGACCACTGGGCACTTACTTGTGGGTTGGAGTTGATCTCAGCGTAGATGGTGTTTCCTACAATTCTGCTCTGGGCATTTCCATTCTGTACAGGGGGAAAACAACAACTGGGTTATCTTAGTCATGGGGAAAAAATAAGGGATTTAATTTCCTTCCTGTCTCTTCAGTCAGAATCACTGGCTCAACTGCTGAGAGAATAAAATTCAACCACCCTTTGGGGCCAGATCCAAGGTGCAATGAAATCAACAGGAACCATTCCACCGACTTCAATGAGCTCGGAATCAGGTTGCTACAGGATGATGGACCCATGCACGACAAGCAGCGCTGGGGGACTGCAAAGAAGTCATGCCGAAAAAAATTGATTAGCTTTTTAAAACACAGATACAAGATAATTGGATGGTGAGATTGCAGTAGAATTAATCTCTTTGGGGTTTCATAAGCCATTGGATACCATCTCTCCTTAAAGCTAAACTCACAAAGCCAAGACATACAGTGTGGATAGGCCACAGTGGTGCAGACTAAAAACTGACCAGTCATGGCACTCAGTCATGACAACCTTTCCACAGGCAAACATGCCCTCCAGATAGCTTGTTTGGAAGGCAGCAGCACATTTGCTTATTTGGTCAGGCCGTCAGCAATCACTCTGATAAATCTGTGGTCACCCAGAACGTCTCAGTAACAGCAGGGACAGAGCTCAGAGCAGTACAGGGCCTATGACACACAGGTGAGTTCTGATTCCAGTCAGTAGACGACAGTGGTGTATATACACATTAACTAAGTGTTACACCTCTGATTTTTATGCTGCTTTTTATACATTAAATATCTGTACTTTTATTATGAAAAACCCATTGCTCATCTGACATTAGCTCCGCTTATCCAAGAAACTCAGAGAAGTGAAACATAACAAAACAAGAAAGACGAGACGAATACAGGGAAAGTATTTTAAGACTGCGGCAGCTCCAAATGAGTTCCAGGGGGCAGCAGGGGGATCAGAAATCAGAAAGGGAGTGGCTATGCTCAAAACTGGCCAGAAGGTGGCAGCAGGTGGTTATGAATGAATCCTGCATGCTGCTAGACATTCCATTGACCTGTCTGGAAAATATATTTCTTATTTCAGCTCTTACAACAAGCGTATTTCTATAGCACTTCTATTCTGCAGGACTGCAAAGCAATGTACACACTACACACAGGGTTTTACTTCCCCCATCCCTGCAAGGCAGCCCCCTCTGGGGTAGAACATGGCAGCTGCTTAACAGCTACACAGCAACACAAGTGTTTAGATGGGAAGTAAAGAATGCCTGTGGCATTTGAAACTTCAGAGGGAATTTAGGCAGGTAAATTATAGTCACCCCAACTGCATCCACACCCCAGGGGAAATGGCACTGGAGTGGGAATCAGGAGACTTAGGTGTCACTCCCAGCTTTGACCGTGAGCAAGTCTTTCCCCCACTTGGTGTCTCAGTTTTCCCATCCATAAGATGGGGGTAATGATCTTGACCAGACTTCATAAAGCATGTTGTGATCCACAGCTAAACAGCAGCAACAGAAGTGCTAAGTTACATATTATTACATGGGGCTTTATAGGGCATTAGCGCAGAAGTCTCTGTTTTCCCCTTGTGCTTGTGTTGAGACAGGGACGCTCAATGAAAGTGAAAGGTGACAAATTCAAAGCCAATAAAAGGAACTAGTTTTCCAGTTAACGCATAATTAGACTGTGGAACTCACTCCCACAGGATGTCATTGAGGCCAAGAAGCGAGTAAGAGTCGAAGAGGGATGGGAGACATTTATATGGAGAACAAGGATATTCAGAGTTATAAAAATTAATGCAAACAGAATTTTGGAAGGGATAAAAACCTCATTCTTCAGGGCTTAAACTAATCCCAGACTATTAGGGGTGAAAACGAGGCATTCCATGATAGCTGGTTATGCCACACCTGCCTAGAGAAGGGTTCTTCCCCCTTCCAGAGGCATCTGGTGCTGGTCACTATCACAGATGTGATACTGGACCAGAGGGGCCTGGGTCTGATCCAGTCTGGCAATTCCCATGTTCCTAGGGACGGTTTTCTAGCTGATCTGAGTGGGAAGGCTGTCAGTGATAGCGTTCTTTATGGAAAAGCAGGGCAGCGCTCCACAAGACTCACTCTCTGCTATAGATTTCAGCCTTTGCCATCATTAAGCCGGGCGAGCTGTAACAATACTGCCCTGGCCTTGTCTACAAAGGGGGAAAACAAAGGGATTCCCTCAGGACTCACTGCATTTCCTCTGGAGCGGGAGCCCTCCACTTCCTCACAGATGGTGAAGGGCGAGTCACTGTCTTTGGAGGAGCCTTTGAAGAGACAGAACAAAGCGACTTGTGCAAGAGACCCCATCGCATCCCAGTCTCAGGGTGAAAGTTACCCCAGACAAAGCCCTCTGCTCAGGGTTGCACAGGGTGTGGGCCGCTTGCCACTAACAGATCACCCTCAGCCCTGATGCTTCCCAGCCAGCCACCCACCCTGGTCCCAGTGATCTTAGCATTTCCTCTAAGACTCTTGGCCTCCTACCGCAGCATCAGGTTCCAGACTGCAGTGCAGTAAATCAGGACAAGCATTTAAAAATCTATAGACACGAGGCAGTTTCAGGGGGTTACTATGGGTTTACTGGGCCAATTTCTCATGTCTGATTCATAGATTTTCAGTCCAAAATGGAGTCAGAGGTCCAGTGTGACCATCTGGCCTGACCTCCACTGTAACAGGTGTCAGCAGGGAGGACTGATGGTGCATAGACAGCTCTCGCATGTGGCTCTCATCTTAGGGCTAGTCTACACTTACCTGCCGGGTCGACACGGTGAGTTCGACTTCTCGGAGTTTGAACTATCGCCTCTAATCTGGACGCGATAGTTCGAACTCCCCGCGCGCTCCGGTCGACTCCGGTACTCCACCACTGCAAACGGCGGTGGCGGAGTCGACCTCGGAGCCGCGGACTTCGATCCCGCGGCGTCTGGATGGGTAAGTAGTTCGAACTAGGGTACTTCGAGTTCAGCTACGCTATTCACGTAGCTGAACTTGCGTACCCTAGTTCGACCCCCGCCCTTAGTGTAGACCTGCCCTTAGTGGTTTTCATGACCTGAAAGTGACGTTTCTCTACTGGTTGAGCTTCTTTTTAACCACTTACTTCGCTTTTTCCGATGCTTGCAGAGGAAGATGAGGGCAAGCGCCATGAGCAGAAGCAGCAGCCCCAGACCTGCAGCAACAATTGCCCACAGTGGGACTTTCTGAAAAAAGTCTGTAAGAGAGAAAGGTGAAAAGCCGAGCGAGCTCTCGTTACACTGCAGAATGCCAGAGCCTTTCCTGACCTTTATTCTCCACCCTACTTTATAGCATTTTTATGATGGGCTAGTTAATGGGCAGTAGATCAATTGTCATAGAGCCCAACAGACTGCTGAAAAATATTGCCAACCACTGGTATTCAATAAAATCATAAGTTAGGGTTACAAAATCCATGTTGGTTTTTTTCTTTTATTTGCCCTCTGGTTTCCAATCCTCTAGAGTTCACTTGGGTCATATTTTCAGGTTTGTCTCCCAAACCCACTGATGGCTAGAAACTTACTTTAAAAAAAAAAAAAAAAATTGAGGGTCTCACCTTGTCGCCTGAGTCCAGGAGTTGGCGCTTTAATGAAAATGCTTAAGGTCGTAAGACGTGCAACAAAATCACAAGAGCTTGCAACACTAGCCTATGGCCTATAACCATCTGTAACACCTTCTACAGATGTGCTCATACACATACTACTCATATCCTTAGCATACTACTGGCCAAATGCAGCGGCAAGGCTGTCCAATCTAATCACTGGGACCCAATTCAGAGACTTTTAGCAAAAAATAAAACAAACAAACAAAAAACCACCAAAATTTTTAAATAAAAAACCCCAACAAAATAGACTTTTTGACATCAGTCTGTTTACTCACCCAAAATACTCCCTACTATGGCTTATACAGGCCAGGTTCCTCTATATAAGGTGACATTTCCTCATCAGCCCTACAACTCTCACTCTCTTGCTCAGCGGGAGTCAGGAGTTTTATAAAGGGTTTTCCTATCCAGAGTCCATTGCAGAGAAAGGAAGTCCCTCCCCTGTTTCTCTGGGTGATTGCCAGTTTGGCTGGCCAATCAGTTCTCTTTCCCTCACTTCTAGTTCTATAGGGACATCACCCACAATGCTTGCGACTAGAGTGGGTAACAAATGTTTCATTGAAAAGATTTCACCAAAAAATGGCATTTTTTGAAGGAAAAAAACCATAGATTTCAGTGAAATTTTATCAAAATGCTTCATTTTTCCTCCAATGTCAAAACATGTCACTTTCAGAATGAAATGTTCTGCTTTTCATTCTGAAACAAATTTCTGCTATTTTTTTTTTAAAGTTGAAACGGTCAAATAGGGCACAATGTCCTCAGCTGACTGAAATGAAATGTTTTGATCGACCTAAGATGCAACTTTTAAAATTTCATTTGGGAGGGAAATTTCAATTTTGTTTTGCTTTGTTCCACTGGGGCTCTGTAGGTGTTACCTCAATTATAATTATAGCAAAGAGACACTCCCCGAAGAGCTCATAATCGAGAGAAATAATGGCAGGTCTGTTCCCTTGAACAGCACCACTAGTTTCCTGAGGTCGCCCTTCCTACTACTGAACTAGCTTAACCCTCCTTAGCCCCCCAGAGTACTGCGCCAAACCCTCCCTTCCAAACACCATACCGTGCAAGCCCCCGCCCCCCCCAGCACCGCGCTGCCCGACGCCCCCGCCCCTCCGAGCGCCATGCCACCTGAAGTCCAATCCCCCAAGCACCACGCTGCCCCAAGCCCCGTCCCTGAGCGCTGCACGGCCAAAACAAAAAAACCCAACTCTCCAGCGCTGCCCTAACGAACCAAAAAAAAAAAAAAAGAGTGCCACCCCTCCCCAAGGTGCCGCCCCAAGCACGTGCTTGGTCGGTTGGTGCCTGGAGCCGGCCCTGCTTACAAACCTCCAGTGATGGGGATTTCACAACCTCCCTGGAAGCCTGTTCCAGGGCTTAACTATCCTTAGAGCTAGAAAGTGTCTCCTAATATCTAACCTAAACCTCTTTTGCTGCAGATTAAGCCCATTGCTTCTTGCGCTACTTTCGATGATCACGGAGAACAATTGATCACAGTCCTCTTTATAACAGCCCTGCACATATTTAAAGACGGCTGTCAGGCCTCACATCTTTTCTCAAGACTAAACAAGCCCAGTGTGTATTTAATCTTTCCTCACAGATCAGATTGTTTAAACCTTTTGTCATTTTTGTTGCTCTCCTCTGAACCCTCTGCAGTTTGTCCCCCTCTTTCTTAAAATGTGGCGCCCAGACCTGGACACAGGATTCCAGCTGAGGCCTCACCAGTGCTTGGTAAAGTGGGACAATGACCTCTGGTGTCTTACCTATGATGCTCCTGTTAATTCACCCCAGAAAGACATTAGCCCTTTTGGTAACTGCATCACATTGTCGAAGAAAAACTAAGTTCTCGCTTTTTGTTTGGGTACAGCAAAATCAAATACTTTATTACTTTCTCTAGTGATCACAAGAGGGAGAGAGTGTCATAGGAAACTGGGTTGCCCCTTGTCCCGGACGGATCTCTCTCAATTAGTAAACAATCATAGCAATCATTTATACCTTTGTTACAGACAATGGCTAGCAATCCTGGAGACATTGAAGGAAAACATTTGCATTTGTTTATACATAAGCCTATTCGCTATCTTATTTGTCTTCAATACTAGAACAGAAAACAAGACTGCAGTTTACAAGGTCGTAATGACTTTTCACACAATTCACTCTGTACCACATTATCTTACAGCATATCACAGCCTAACTCCTGCTAAATTAGCTAACATACATTAAGATCCCTTCAAACCTTTATTAATTAATTCTTGGCCTCCACAACATTATTGACTCATTCAATTTGTGATCCACTGTAACCCCCAGATCCTTTTCAGTAGCACTACTCCCTAGCCAGTGGTTTTACTTGCAAACCTGTGCAGACTGCGTGTCCCTTGCACTGGGAACAGAAGATAGTCTGAGGTTTGTGGTGGTCCTTCACACGTGTTTTGACCAAAAATTGGTTTTTTTTTGTTTAAATAAAATATTTTTATCAAGAGCATCTGCTTCTGGTGGAAAATTTTGAATTTTGTGGGGGAAAAACCCCACAAAAATAAAAAAACATGGGCTTTGGCCAAAAATGTTCAGGTTTTGACTTGTTGATGGAAAGTCTAAATGTTGTGTGGAAAATTTAGATTAAAACAATTTTGTTGTTATTTTGTGTAAATTTTCTCCATGTTCAGGGTGGGGGGGAGAAATGTTTCCCAGCGAGCTCTACCTATCCCACAATCCCTGCCTCACTTCCCAGCTGCCTCTGCCCTGTGTGACAGTAGGCAAGTCACAACACTGCTCTGTGCCTCAGTTTCCCCAGTTGTAAGATAAGGGTGAGGCTACTGCCCTCTTTTGTGAAGTGCTTGGAGATTTCCAGATGAAACATGCTATATAAGAGCTATTAGTCAAACAGAGAACAAGCCGGAGTATTGGAAACACACCAGTACCACTGAAACCTAGACCCAGAGCCCCATGCATTGCAAATGCTAAGTTGCAGAAGACACTAAATCCAAACATTTATTCTACTGAGGACTATTTACCTGTGGCTGGGGAGTCGCACAATGGTTTGACATCTGCAGTGTCTGCGGCCCAGCTGGCTCGGTTACTAGCGTTACATCTGTAGAAGACGTCACTGCTGTCTGTATTAATCACTACGTGCAGCAGGGATTGGCTCCTAGGGAGCTGATGGTCCCTCTCAGATGGGATCCAGGACGTGCCTCGGGACCAGCTGTAGGTGACTCTGTCAGCGCCAGGCACCGAGCAGGACAGGGTAACGTTGCACTGGCCGAGCTCCGGGTGGACAGAGAGCACCGTGAGGTTTGGCTGCCGCACTCGGTCTGAAAGGAGAGACCCTGGTGAGAGATGCTGAGGAAGGCAGCTGCCGTCAGTGACACACACTAGGGGAAAATGTGATCTTTGCTACTCACCAAACACAGAGACACAGAACTTTGTGATGTCTCCACGGCCTCCTCCAATGTCAATTCTCAAGGTATAGAGGCCACCGTCTGACTTCTTAACGGGATCAATCTGCAGTGAGAGCTTCTCAGGGTGGAAAGTTACTCTGTTGATAAAATGTGGAGATGACCCAAGGTCAGCGGGTTCCCCTTTATTAAATGTTACAATCCGATACCTCTCTGCTGAGTCTAGTGTCACCTCCCAGGTGATTTCTGCCCAAGGCTCCGGCAGTTTCACTGGCTGTAACTGAACCGATTCCTCTGCAGTTGCAGCCACTTCCATTTCTTTGCAACCTGGGGGTTCAAAAATACAAAGAGCAGGTGAGTGAAGGGTTAACTGGATCCCGAGTTTGTCAGGAAAACGTGGGATAAAACAGGATCACTTCCTGGCCTGGTGTAGGTGGGTGGAATTTAGTGCTGGTGAAAGGTGCTGAGCTGATCAGCCTGCAGTCCTCTATTAAACAACAGAGTGGCTGCACTCCAGGCTCCCCTGACTGGGAATGGTTGGGTCATTACACTCCTCACACCTTCTATGGGCCATCTCAATTATCACTTCCAAAAGTTTTTTTCCTCCTGCTGACGATAGCTCATCTCAATTGATTAGACTCTTCCTGTTGGTATGCATACTTCCACCTTTTCATGTTCTCTGTATGTATAAATATCTCCTGTCTGTGTGTTCCATTCTATGCATCGGAAGAAGTGACCTGTAGCCCACGAAAGCTTATGCTGAAATAAATTTGTTAGTCTCTAAGGGTATGTCTACACTACCAGAGAAGTTCGATTCTACTTAAATCGAATTTGTGGAACCGATATTACAAACTTGAACGTGTGTATCCACACTAAGGACAGTAATTCGACTTTGTGAGTCCACACTAACGGGGCAAGCGTCGACATTGGAAGCGGTGCACTGTGGGCAGCTATCCCACAGTTCCCGCAGTCCCCGCTGCCCATTGGAATGCTGGGTAGAGCCCCCAATGCCTGCTGGGGGAAAAAATGTGTCGAGGGTGGTTTTGGGTAACTGTCGTCATTCAACCGTCTCTCCCGCCCTCCCTCCCTGAAAGCGCCGGCGGGAAATCAGTTCGCGCACTTTTCTGGTGAGTGACAGCGCGGACGCCACAGCACTGCGAGCATGGAGCCCGCTGCGATCATCCCTGCACTTATGGCCGTTGTCAACTCCTCGCACCTTATCGTCCACCTCTTCCACAGTCAGCTGCTGAGAAATCGGGCGAGGAGGCTCCGGCAGCACGGTGAGGACATGAAGTCTCAGAGTGGCACAGACCTCTCAGAAAGCATGGGATCCCGCGCCGTGGAGATCATGGTGGCAATGGGTCATGTTCATGCTGTGGAACGGCGATTCTGGGCCCGGGAAACAAGCACGGACTGGTGGGACCGCCTAGTGCTGCAGGTCTGGGATGAATCACAGTGGCTGCAAAACTTCAGTATGCGTAAGGGCACTTTCCTTGAACTCTGTGAGTTGCTGTCCCCTGCCCTGAAGCGCAAGGACACCCAGATGCGAGCAGCCCTGAGTGTGCAGAAGCGAGTGGCCATAGCCCTCTGGAAACTTGCAATGCCAGACAGCTACCGGTCAGTAGCGAACCACTTTGGCATGGGCAAATCTACCGTGGGGGTTGCTGTGATGCAAGTAGCCCACGCAATCATTAAGCTACTGCTCTCAAAGGTAGTGACCCTGGGAAACGTCCAGGTCGTCATAGATGGCTTCGCCGCGATGGGATTCCCAAACTGCGGTGGGGCTATAGATGGAACTCACATCCCTATCCTGGGACCGGACCACCAGGCCAGCCAGTATTTTAACCGAAAGGGCCACTTTTCAATGGTGCTGCAAGCACCGGTGGACCATAGGGGATGTTTTACCAACCTCAACGTCAGATGGCCGGGCAAGGTTCATGACGCGCGTGTTTTCAGGAACTCTGGTCTGTTTAGACGCCTTCAGGAAGGTAGTTTCTTCCCGGACCACAAAATAACTGTTGGGGATGTGGAGATGCCTATAGTGATCCTCGGGGACCCAGCCTACCCGCTAATGCCCTGGCTTATGAAGCCCTATACAGGTGCCATGGACAGTGACAAAGAACTCTTCAACTACCGTCTGAGCAAGTGCAGAATGGTGGTGGAGTGTGCTTTTGGACATCTTAAGGGGAGATGGAGAAGCTTACTGACTCGCTCGGATCTCAGCGAAACCAATATCCCCATTGTTATTGCAGCTTGCTGTGTGCTCCACAATCTCTGTGAGAGCAACGGGGAGACCTTTATGGTGGGATGGGAGGTTGAGGCAAATAGCCTGGCTGCTGATTATGCCCAGCCAGACAGCCGTGCGATTAGAAGAGCCCAGCGGGAAGCGCTGTGCATCCGGGAGGCTTTGAAAGTTGGGTTCCTCAGCGAGCAGGGTAACCTGTGACTATTAAGTTTGTTTACAGAGAAGCTGAACCTGCCCCCGTTTCTTTACCCAGTTACTGTTGACTATCCTCTGCAGTTACATACCCCGTTTCCCCCGATCCCCCCTTCCAACATATGTTTAAAAATAAAATACATGGAACTTTGTTAATTAACACCGTTTTCTTTATTACTGATTTCGCGGTAAAGGGTTGAAACTGGGACGCAGACTGTGGTGGGTAGGGTGTTTAGTGATGTAAAGACTGCTTCTAAACTCGAGGAATGACAGGCTCCTGCTCCTGGAGCGGTCCGCTGTGGCGGACTGGTTGTTTCAACGGAGCCTGCCACCCCTCCTTTTCGGGACTCTGTGTGTGGGGGCTATGTAACTTTGTGGCGGGGGAGGACGGTTACAGATCAGCTGCTGCGTGGCTCTGTGATCCAGGATAAGGACCGCTGCATAAGATCTCTAACCACCCTCCCCCGCCACAAAGTCACATAGCACCCCCAAAACAGAACATGAAAACCACCTCCCAGACTGACCAGGGTGCCTAGTGACTGCACTGTGTGTGTGACCTGCTGCTGAACCTGCCCCCATGTCTGTACCCTGGTAAAGGTGACTGTCCTGTCCAATTACCAACCCCCTTCCCCCGCTTCAAACACAGTCTCCTCTAAAAGAACATGACGGAAACAGTAATTAACAGGTAAGTATTTTTTATTATCAACTAGACAGTTAGGGGATTAAACTGGGACGGGGGCTTAGGTGAGGCGGGAAGGAAAGGACTTATCAAAATTTTGGGAATGAGAGCCTTCTTGTACTTGAGCACTCTGCAGGGGTGGAGTGACAGTTTTCACGGCCCCTGCCGCCCCTCCTTCTTGTTATTTTGGGTGAGGGGGGTATGGGACTTTGTGGCAGGGGAGGGCGGTTGCAGATACAGTGCAGTGGGGCTCTGTCCTCCTGCCTCCGGTCCTGCAGAACATCCACAAGGCGCCGGAGCGTGTCCGTTTGCTCCCTCATTAGTCCAAGCAGCGTTTGAGTCGCCTGCTGGTCTTCCTGCCGCCACCTGTCCTCCCGTTCGCTGTGTGAGCGCTGGTACTGCGACATGTTCTCCCTCCACTGGGTCTGCTGGGCCGCCTCGGCTCGGCAGCAGCCCATAAGTTCTGAGAACATCTCGTCCCGTGTCCTTTTCTTTCGCCGCCTAATCTGCGCCAGCCTCTGTGAGGGGGATGCCGGGGCAGGTCGGGAGACAGTCGCAGCTGTGTGATGGGAAAAAGGGAGTGAATTCCTTACAAAGATACATTTTTGCGAACAATGAACAGAGTCTAGTCTGTCGCTGTGAACAAGACCATGCACAGCACCTCTCTCATGCGCACTCAGGACAAGTTCGAATTTTCGGCCTTCGCATTCAGTGCCTGGGGTCTTGCAGTGGAGATCAGACAAGCGGGGCAGGACAGCAGAATTCGTGAAGCAGGCAGACATGGTAAGCCGTAGACTTTTGGCTGCTTAAAACTTAATTTATAGCAGTGCCCTCCTGTCACGGTCAAAGCAATGCTCCTAGCGTTGGCCAGTTCCTGCTGCCGGCAATCGGGAAAGCATGAACTCTGCCCCTGTCCCGCCTCCACCACGTGGCTGTAAACCGCCGGTTATAGTTATGTAAAGGAACAGGCAAGCAGTCCCAATACTAACATTCCCCTAATTCAAAGCAGGTCACCATGAGCGACATCCCCCTGCTGAGGATCAGTGAGACAGATAAAGACCGCATGCTGCGTGAAAGCCAGCAAAAACCAGGGCCCTATGCCGCCATGCTCTGCGAGGCAATGATACCACAGTACCTGAGGATAGCCTGGCGCGGAAAAGTGTGCTACCATGGAGGACGCAATAAGGCCGCTCTCCCCAGGAACCTCGTGCGGAGGCTTTTCGATTACCTCCAGGAGAGCTTCGTGGAGATCTCCCATGAGGATTTCTGTTCTATCCCCATTCTTTTCAGATAGTTAATATTCCTGTTCTGTTAAAAATAAATGTTTACATGTTTAAAGCACTTACCGACTGATCCTTCCCCTGATTCAGGGTCCGGGTTAACGGCCGGGGAGGGTTGGTAGGGGATCTCTGTGAGGGTGATGAAGAGATCCTGGCTATCGGGGAAATCAGCGTTGTAAGCGCTGTCGACTGCCTCGTTCTCCTCATCTCCTTCCTCAACTTCCCCGTCCGGGAACATCTCTGAGGAACCGGCCGTCGACACTATCCCATCCTCAGAGTCCACGGTCAGTGGTGGGGTAGTGGTGGTGGCCGCACCTAGAATGGCATGCAGTGCCTTGTAGAAGCGGCATGTCTGGGGCTGGGATCCGGAGCGTCCCTTTGCCGCTTCGGTCTACTGGTAGTCTTGTCTCAGCTCCTTGATTTTCACGCGGCACTGCATTGCATCCCGGCTGTATCCTCTCTCTGTCATGGCTTTGGAGATCTTCTCATAGGTCTTTGCATTCCGTTTTTTGGAGCGCAGCTCCGAAAGCACAGACTCATCGCCCCACACAGCGATCAGATCCAAGACTTCCCGATCAGTCCATGCTGGGGCCCTCTTTCTATTCTGAGATTGCATGGACACCTCTGCTGGAGAGCTCTGCATCGCTGCCAGTGCTGCTGAGCTCGCCACGATGTCCAAACAGGAAATGAGATTCAAACTGGCCAGACAGGAAAAGGAATTCAAATTTTCCCGGGGCTTTTCCTGTGTGGCTGGTCAGAGCATCCGAGCTCGGACTGCTGTCCAGAGCGTCAACAGAGTGGTGCACTGTGGGATAGTTCCCGGAGCTATTAGCGTTGAATTCCATTCACACCTAGCCTAATTCGACATGGCCATGTCGAATTTAGCGCTACTCCCCTCGTCGGGGAGGAGTACAGAAATCGAACTAGAGAGACCTGTATGTCGAACTAAATAGCTTTGTTGTGTGGACGGGTGCAGGGTTAATTCGATTTAACGCTGCTAAATTCGACATAACCTCCTAGTGTAGACCAGGCCTTACATTGAGACCCTGCCGGTTTGGTGTGAGAGATCACACATGCAGCACCCTCTTTTCCCATACCAAGCACCTGTTGGGTTGGCCATTTAAGAGGAGGGGCTGTACTGGCCGCGAATGCATCCCAAGTCTTCAGGGCAAATTAATCATTGTGGAAGAAAACAAGTCCTCACTCTGTGTTTGTTAGCAACAAGTCAGAGACAGTTTATTATGAGCAATTGCAAGGGAAGATTGCGGTCGGACGGGGGGGGGGGGTCCCCCGGCCTTAGGCAGATCTTCCCCCTACAGGCAGTATAAGACAAGTATTTACACTTTCCCCGTTACATACATCAGTGGCTAACGGTTATCCTTTGTTAATACAAGCTCCCTTTAGACACGACCTTATCTCAAGGTTTCTGCTTAAATCAGCATTCCATCCTTATCAACTAAAAGCGAGGGGATAAACAGCACCTCTTACAACTCTTGCATTGTTAGGGTTAGGGTTAGGGCTGCCTTTCATTCTGTCCTTAAATTGACTGAAACATTTACCCTGCTTTTAATTCTGCTGCCACATCATTAAACGCGCTTGCTTTTAAACCATGCATTATATTTACACAGACACACTCACCAGAGGTGCCTCTTCCGGCTTCATGGTCCATGAGCTTGGGTTGGGCGGGTATTGGCTCCAGCGTGATAAACAACTCCTGGCGGTCGGGGAGAATGGTTTCTCGGCTCGCTAGCCTCCTCCTCCTCCTCCTCATCCCTATTGCGTGAGACTGCCCCCTTGCAAGTGTCCATGCACAGGGGTAGGGTAGTGGTGGGGAGCCCCCCCTCGCATTGCATGCAGCTCATCATAGAAGCCGCATGTCACACACAAAGTGCTGCAACATGACCCTGAGGCAGGGGGAGGGGGCGAGACTCTGCCTGCTGGAAGCCAATGGGAGCAGCTAAATCAGGCCCAGGTGCCCAATCAGCCGCTCCACACTCCGCACCCATGAGGGGAAGGAGGAAAAATCCCAGACAGTTGCACCAGCCCTGGGCAAACCCAATAGCCCCACCCCGCCGCTTGCCTGCGGGCCGCACCGCGAGCCCACGCGGGCTGCATGCTGTGCAGGCCTGTCCCAGCCTCTGTTCTGGCTTTTCCAGGCCTTAATTGCTGCTCAGGGTTAATTAAAGCCACAGCTGTCCTGTAACGCCCTCCTGTCCAGGGCAGGGTTTGGGGACAGGTATTTTGCTACCCATAGACACATGACTTGGTGTTGGATGGGTGATTTCACTTGAGCCTCCCTGCTCTAACCACCAGCCCCCACTGCCCTCCCAGAGCTGGGGAGAGAACCCAGGCATCCGGGCTCCTAGCCCCCCATGCTCTGACCCACCAGCCCCCACTCCCGTCCCAGAGCCAGGGAGAGAACCCAGGAGTCCTGGCTCCCAGCCCCCCCTGCTCCGACCCACCAGCCCCCAATCCTCTCCCAGAGCTGGGGAGAGAACCCAGGAGTCCTGGCTCCCAGCCCCCCCTGCTCCGACCCACCAGCCCCCACTCTCCTCCCAGAGCTGGGGAGAGAACCCAGGAGTCCTGGCTCCCAGCCCCCCCTGCTCCGACCCACCAGCCCCCAATCCTCTCCCAGAGCCGGGGAGAGAACCCAGGAGTCCTGGCTTCCAGCCCCCACTCCCCTCCCAGAGCCAGGGAGAGAACCCAGGAGTCCTGGCTCCCAGCCCCCCTTGCTCTAACCACCAGTCCCCCTGTAATGATGCTGCCTTTTGTGGGATACTTATGAGAATATCAATTCAGGACAAATTGCTTGGAGCAGGGCAGTCACAGCCCAAGGCTGGGGGTCCTTTGCACACCAAGGCAAACCAAACCAGCCCAACAGAGATGACTTCAGTCTCACCCCACTGGCTGACCACAAGTCACACAAGCAATTCCCTTAGACACTCCAGTTTCCCGGTATCCCCACCAGTGTCGCTCGTTATGGGGACGAATGGTTATGAAAACCAAGACCCCAGTAAAAGAAAAAAGGTTCCCTCGATCCCAAAGGACCAAGGCCCAGACCCAGGTCAATATACAAATCAAATCTTACCCACAAATCACGGTTTCCAGTCCTTTAGAATCTAAAATCTAAAGGTTTATTCATAAAAGAAAGAAATCTAGATGAGAGCTAAAACTGGTTAAAGGAATCAGTTACAGACAGTAATGGCAAAGTTCTTGGTTCAGGCTTGTAACAGTGATGGAATAAATCAGGTTCAAATCAAGTCCCTGGAGGCCATCCACAGCTGGGATGGGTCAATCAGTCCTTTGTTCAGAGCTTCAGTTTGTAGCAAAGTCTCTCCAGAGGTATGAAGCAGGATTGAAGACAAGATGGAGATGATGCAGCTGCCTTTCATAGTCTCCTCCAGGTGTAAGGACACCTCTTTGTTCTTACTGTGGAAAATTACAGCAAAATGGAGTTTGGAGTCACATGGGCAAGTCACATATCCATACATGACTCAGATCTGTACCGACAGTATCTATTGGGTTTCCAGGAAACAGGGCGGGCGAAGCCCACCCCATGCTAACGGATCCCCCCTCAGCCTAAGGGGAGGATCCACAGGGCCTCAGAAACCCACTAATTGCGGGGGACAACTAATAAAAGAACAGGGACAGGAGTGCGGTCAAAGGGTCATAAGAAGGGAGCCTGACGGGGACACCGAGCAGAGAACCCTGGACAGCGCCCACTGCTCCTCGAAGGCATCAAGGGAGCCAGCGGACGCCGCCCAGAGGAACTCCGCCCGGAGACGGGAACGGACTAAGGATCGGAAACAAGCCCCACAGTCGCAGGAGTCTCCATTGGCCAACCGCCTCTCCCTGGTCGTGTAGATGGCCATTTTAGCTAGGGCGAGAAGGAGGTTGACCAGGAGGTCCCGCGACTTCGTGGGGCCACGGATAGGGAGTGCGTGGAGAAGGAGGTGGGGGGAAAAGTGCAGCCAGAAACGCATCAGGATGTTGGTGAGGAGCCGGTATAGGGGCTGCAACCTGGCGCACTCTACGTAAATGTGCGCCAGGGTCTCCCTCACGCCGCAGAAGTGGCAGGTGTCTGGGACAGGGGTAAACCGCGCCAAGTACACGCCCATGCTCACGGCCCCATAGAGGAGCCGCTGTACCGACAGTAGCCAGGAAGATTTCTTATGTGGATTGGAGTCTTCCAAAGTCCATTGTGAGTTAAGTGTTTCTTGACTGAGCACTTAACTTGCAAATTCCTTTCTCAAGAAGCTGACCAAATGCTTTACCAAGGCTACTTCAGAATTAAAACACACAAGTACATAGTCAATATTCATAACTTCAACTACAAAAATGATACATGCATGCAGATAGCATAATCATAATCAGCAAATCATAACCTTTTCACAGATACCTCACACAACAATCTTTGCACAACATTTGCTGCAAATATATAACAGTGTTTGCAACTACGATCTATACAGTTACAGGTTATGTCAGTAACATCACACCCCCTCTGCTCTAACCACCAGCCCCCTCACACCCACCAGATCCAGGTATAGAACCTAGGAGTCCTGCCTCCCAGCACCCCCCTGCTTTACCAACTAGACTCCCCTCCCCTCCCAGAGTCAGCTGTAGAACCCAGGAGTCCTGGCTACCAGCCCCCCCTGCTCTAACTCACCAGCCCCCACTCCCCTCCTAGATCCAGGGAGAGAACCCAGGAGTCCTGGCTCTCCTGCTATAACCACCAGCCCCCGTTCCCTTCCCAGAAGCAAGGAGAGAACCCAGGAGTCCAGGCTCCCAGTCCCCTGCTCCAATCACCAGCCCCCGCTCCCCTCCCAGAGCCGGGGAGAGAACCCAGGAGTCCTGGCTCCCAGCCCCCCATGCTGTACCCCACTAGACAGAATCAGCCATTCTGGAACCAGTCTGTGGTTTATTGCCCCCGGACAGGATCGCTGGGACAGCGTTGCCAGCGGCCGTGTGGGGCCCGTCCCTGGGGCTCGCCGGTCGGGCTCAGATGGACGTGCTGTTCTCGATTCGTTGGGGATCCAGGTAGCGGTAGGGGATGGGCAGGGATTTGTTCCTCTCTTGGATCTCCTGGGAGATCTGGGCCAGGCGCCCCTGGAAGGCCGCGATCAGCCGCTTGGGCTCCTCCTCCGTGAAGTGCTCGTCTGGGTACGTGCCCAGGGGTCTCTGCAAGGGAACGGGAGAGCGGTGAGGGACAGCGCGGAAGGGCTCCCTCGTCCGGCGCTGAGATGCGGCCACCTCTGGGGTGGGGCGGCTGGTTACACAAGGATCCCTCATGTGCCCTAGAGCGCAGGGCAGATGTTTAACAGCTGTGTAGCAACACCGGGAAGAGTTCAGGCCAGGGAGGGAAGGAGAATCCTGTGGCCGGTTGAAACAACACGGTGGAATTTATGGGTGTTTGAACGGAATCCCCCAAAGTGCAGCTGGGCCGGGACACCTGGGTTCATGCCCCAGCTCGTGGGAAATGTCAGCGGGTCCTTTATTGTTACCACAAGGGGGGGGGGAGAACTCAGCTGAAAGGCTCATTAAAGAGACACCCCCAGCCACAGCCCAGTGCCCCCTAGCGCCACCCTGGGGCCAGCCCCGCCTGCCAGGGGAGAGCGCCCCCTGCCGAGCCCCCCGTCCTGCCCCACAGCGCCCCCCACTGCCGGCCCCGCCTGCCAGGGTATAACGCCCCCTGCTGCCCCTGCTCTGCTCCCTGCCCCACAGCGCCCCCTAGCACCACCCTGGGGCCAGCCCCGCCTGCCAGGGGAGAGCGCCCCCTGCTGAGCCCCTGCCCCATTCCCTGCCCCACAGCGCCCCCTAGCTCCCGTGTCCTCACCGAGTCCCCCGGCTCGCAGCAGAGGACCCAGAGGGTGTAGATGGCGATGCTGGTGCTGTTGACCTCCGGGATGGTGTCCAGGTAGCTCTCCAGGGAGGAGGTGCCCTTGGCCTGGGGCGGGGGGTTCCTCATGGAGGACGGGAAGTTGGGCATCCAAGCGCCGAGCTCGTACTGCGGCCCAGAGAGACCCCCCCAGTCAGAGCAGCCGGGGACCCCCCAGCCCAGCCAGGGATCCCCTCGTCACCCCGCCCAGGGGGCACCAGTACAGGGAAGGTCTGGCTCAATCAAGAGGCCTGGGCACCCGGGGCTTGGTCGGAATCTCTCCCACGGCCAACGGGTGGGAGAATCAAGGGGGAGGGGGGTTGGGCTACTGAGTGCGGCAGTGGGGGAGGGTCCTGGGGGGCTGTGGCAGGGTCCTCAGGTGTCCAGGATCTCACTGGGGTTGGGTGCTGGGTGGGGGATTGGCCGCTAGAGCAGGGTCCTGGGGATTGAGGTGTCATTGGGGTGGGGTGCAGGGTGCGGGTGTTGGTGGCGGGATCCCAGGTCCCCATGCTGGGTGCCGGGATGTCAGTGGCTGGACCCCAGGGCCCCGTGTTGGGGGTGCAGGGTGGGGGTGTCGGTGGCTGCACCCAAGGGCCCTGTGGGGGGTAGGGAATGAGCCCCCCCCCCGAGTGCCCAGGCTGGCCTCTCCCTACCTGCCCGCTGTTGAGGGCGGCGTGCCGGGCCGAGCAGCAGTAGATCCACATGGTCAGGTACTTGATGAGCTCAGGGATGCTCTGCAGGGACGAGGGGAAGCCTGCGGGATGGAGAACGGGTGTCACTGACCCGGCCCGGCCCTGCTCTGCGGCCTTGGGCTGGGACCCCTAGAGTCGGGATCGATGCCTCCCTCTGCCGAAGCCTCCCCCAGTGAGTCGCTCCCCTGCTCCGGGTCTCAGCTCAGCCACGCGCCATCTCCCTGCCCTGCCTGTTCCCACGGCGGGGCCGTTCCCAGTCACCCCACAGCCGCATCCCACCACCGTGATCCAGGCCACCCTGTCCCTGCAGGGTCTCTGGCCCCATTGACTCCAGTGGAGAGACGCCCATTGACACCAACCGGGATCCGATCCCATTGACTCCAATGGAGAGAAGACCATTGACACCAGCTGGGATCTGGCCCCATTGACGCCAATGGAGAGACGCCCATTGACACCAGCTGGGATCTGGCCCCATTGACGCCAATGGAGAGACACCCATTGACGCCAGCTGTGATCTGGCCCCATTGATGCCAATGGAAAGACGCCCATTGACCCCAGCTGGGATCCGGCCCCATTGACTCCAATGGAGAGACGCCCATTGACACCAGCTGGAGTCTGGCCCCATTGACTCCAATGGAGAGACGCCCATTGACACCAGCTGGGATCTGGCCCCATTGATGCCAATGGGGAGATGCCCATTGACATCAGCTGGGGTCTGGCTGACAGACACGCAGTCTGGAGATGTCCCCCAGACACCCCTGCATAGAGCCCAGTGACCAGCGGCTGCAGATCTCTGGGTTCACATGGGCCTTACCAGATGCCTCGTTCCCCAGGAAGCCTTCACGGAAGATCTCGTCTGCCCAGGCCTGCAGCTCGCAGTCAGCCAGGACGTGGGCGTCGCTGCGGTAATAGTGTCTGACGATGCCAGAGACAAAGCTGGAAAGAACAGAGATGTGTCAGCCCGGATGGGTCAGTGCAGGCCACATCGCTCCCCAGTGCACCAGCGTCACAGTCAGCATCTGCAAACAGCCCAATGGTACCATGCACCCTGGCCGTTACCTAGTGTCCCCTCCACTTCGCCCTTCCCTAGGTGTGGGAGCATGGCCTGGTGGCTAAACCACCGCCCTGACCTCCAGGTGATCCTGGATCTCATCTAAAGCAGAGCTGAACTTTTGATTTCAAATTGCACTTGCTCTTGTGGAAGTTAATACATTAAATAAGCATTGCCACTGACACAAAACATCTTGGCTTGACTGAAACCAAGTGTTTCCATTCACCCCCAATGAGACCTTTTCCTGGAATTTGGTTTTGGGCAAAATTCCCAAAAGTTTGACTTTTCCTTTCCATTCTTGTGTATTTACAAGTTTTCGTTCATTTTTCCTAAGCCAACCAATCTACCACACAAAGTAGGTGACAGGGGTTAGGATAAAGGCAGGGGAGGGGATGTGACATATCTATCTTCAGTGTCTACATTGATCATAGACCTCTAATAAGTCAGCCCAAATTGTTTTGAATTTTTCATGCATTCCTTTTCTCCGCAATGCCAGCCATTCGTCAGCCAGATCACCAAGCCAGGCATCAATATTTGATGGGGGTTGACTTTTCCACTGTGGTAGGGTTACTTTTTTAGTGCCCAAAGCTGACCATTGGCACCACACTGCCTTGTTACCAGGGAACCTCCAGGTATTGGGAATAGAATCTGTGACACACTGTACCTCAAAATAGCTCCCTGGAAAACCCATATGCATCATTCATCAGAAGGGACCATTATGATCATCTAGTCTGACCTCCTGCACAACGCAGGCCACAGAATCTTACCCACCCACCACTGTATCAAACCCCTATCCTATGCCTGAGTTACTGAAGTCCTCAAATCGTGGTTTAAAGACCTGAAGGTGCAGAGAATCCTCCAGCAAGTGACCCGTGCCCCATGCTGCACAGGAAGGCGAAAAACCTCCAGGGCCTCTGCCAATCTGCCCTGGAGGAAAATTCCTTCCCGACCCCAAATATGGCGATCAGTTAAACCCTGAGCATGTGGGCAAGACCCACCAGCCAGCACCCAGGAAAGAATTCTCTGTAGTAACTCAGATCCCATCCCATCTAACATCCCATCACAGACCACTGGGCATACGTACCTGCTGAGAATCAATGATTGCCAAATTAATTGCCAAAATTAGGCTATCCCATCCTACCATCCCCCCCATAAACTTATCAAGCTTAGTCTTGAAGCCAGATATGTCTTTTGCCCCCACTGCTCCCCTTGAAAGGCTGTTCCAGAACTTCACTCCTCTGATGGTTAGAAACCTTTGTCTAATTTCAAGTCTAAACTTCCTAGTGTCCAGTTTATATCCATTTGTTCTGGTGTCCACATTGGTACTGAGCTTAAATAATTCCTCTTCCTCCTTGATATTTATCCCTCTGATCTATTTATAGAGAGCAATCGTATCTCCCCTCAGCCTTCTTTTGGTTAGGCTAAACAAGCCAAGCTCTTTCAGTCTCCTTTCCATTCCTCGAATCATCCGAGTAGCCCTTCTCTGTACCTGCTCCAGTTTGAATTCATCCTTCTTAAACATGGGAGACCAGAACTGCACACAGTATTCCAGATGAGGTCTCACCAGTGCCTTGTATAACGGTACTAACACCTCCTTATCTTTACTGGAAATACCTTGCCTGATGCATCCCAAGACCACATTAGATTTTTTAACAGCCATATCACATTGGCAGCTCATAGTCATCCTGTGATCAACCAATACTCTGAGGTCCTTCTCCTCCTCTGTTACTTCCAACTGATGCGTCCCCAATTTATAACCAAAATTCTTGTTATTACTCCCTAAATGCATGACCTTGCACTTTTCACTATTAAATTTCATCCTATTACTATTACTCCAGTTTACAAGGTCATCCAGATCTTCCTGTATGATATCCCGGTCCTTCTCTGTGTTAGCAATACCTCCCAGCTTTGTGTCATCCGCAAACTTTATTAGCACATTCCCACTTTTTGTGCCAAGGTCAGTAATAAAAAGATTAAATAAGATTGGTCCCAAAACCGATCCCTGATGAACTCCACTAGTAACCTCCTTCCAGCCTGACAGTTCGACCTGTTGTAGTCTCCCCTTTAACCAGTTCCTTATCCACCTTTCCATTTTCATATTGATCCCCTTCTTTTCCAATTTAGCTAATAATTCCCCATGTGGAACCGTGTCAAATGCCTTACTGAAATCGAGGCAAATTAGATCCACTGCGTTTCCTTTGTCTAAAAAATCTGTTAGCTTCTCAAAGAAGGAGATCAGGTTGGTTTGGCAAGGTCTACCTTTTGTAAAACCATGTTATATTTTGTCCCAATTACCATTGACCTCAATGTTCTTAACTACTTTCTCCTTCAAAATTTTTTCCAAGACCTTACATACTTCAGATGTCAAACTAACAGGCCTATAGTTACTCGGATCACGTTTTTTCCCTTTCTTAAGAATAGGAACTATGTTAGCAATTCTCCAGTCGTACGGCACAACCCCTGAGTTTACTGATTCATTAAAAATTCTTGCTAATGGGCTTGCATTTTCATGTGCCAGTTCCTTTAATATTCTTGGATGAAGATTATCTGGGCCCCCCGATTTAGTCCCACAGTGAGGGAGGGGTGGACTGGGAAACTGGCCAGGCTTCTGACCAGGGCGAGATGGTATAGTCCTGGTGTGCAAGGCTGGCCAGTACTAGCTGGTGCCCTTCTCTGTGTGAATCATGAGTGGCTCAAGGAGCTTTCATGCAGTCTAGCTGGGTGCGTGGGGGCAGGTGTCTGAAAAAGTGCCTTTTGGGCAATTCCAGTTTTTTTTAACTCTGAATTCTTTACGTGGCAGGAAAGCCGTGTTTCCAAGCAACTCTGAGCTGGTGGGAATTTCCCACATGCCATCTGCTTCCTTGCCACCCTCTGCCCCGGCTCCTGCTCCTTACCTCTCAATGGCCGACCAGATCTTCAGCCCATCATCCCTGTAGTAGTAGTTGGGGATGCAGTCAACCCCGCGCTCGTGGATGTCATCAGGGAAGCAGAGGGAGGCGTAGGTCAGGCAGGACATGCCCTTGGCCATCAGCACCTTGGTCCCCTCGATCCCCGAGCCCATGCCCTGGGAAGGGAGCAGAGACAGAGCCTTCAACCTCTGAGCCAGCGGGCGGGTTAGAATGAAATACCACCACGACCTATTTCAGCACAACATGACGCCGGACAATACGCCCCGTGACAAATGTGCCTCCCCGATGTTTCGCTTTGTGTTGTACCCCAAAAATGATCAATCCCTCACAACCTCCGGTGTTTGTCCAACCAGTTCTTAGAAACCTCCAATGCTGGAGATTCCACAACCTCTGTGCTTGCTCCAGAGTTAACTATCTTTAGAGAGAGAAAGCTTTTCCTAACATCTAACCTCAATCTCCCTTGTTGAAGATTAATCCCATTACTTCTTCTCCTGCCTTCAGCAGGACCAGAAAGCAATTAATCATCATCCTCTTTGTAACATATTTGAAGACTATCAGGTCCCCACTCTCGGTCTTCTTCTCTCAGGACTAAATGTGCCCTTTTTTTTTTAACCTGGCCTCATAGATCAGGGTTTCTAAACCTTTTATCATGTTTGTTCCTCTTTTCTGGACTCTCTCCAATTTGGCCACTTCTCTCCTAAAGTGTGATGCCCTCCCCGCACCCAGTTCTCCAACTGAGGTCTCACCAGGGCCAGACAATGACCTCCTGGGTTTTACTCAAAACACTCTCGTTAATACAGACTAGAATGATATTATCCTTTTCCCCAAGTGTGTCTAATTGTTGCCTTATATTCCACTATAATTTCCAGATCCTTTTGAGCAGTACGACCCCCCAGCAGCCAATTATGTCCCAGGTGGGCATTGGATTTTTCCTTCCTCAGTGGTGCACTTCCCACTTGTCTTCATGGAATTTCAGCTTGTTGATTTCAGCCCAATTTTCCAAGCTGTCACAGTCGCTTTGAGTTCTAATCCTGCCCGTTTAAGTGCTTGCAACCCCTCCTGGCTTGATGTCAGCCTCAAATTATATCAACAAACTCTCCTCTCCGTAGTCCAAGTCATTCATGACAATAATGAATAGCGCCGAACCAGGCCTGACCTCTTGTGGGACCCCACTAGATTCCCTGTTTGACAGCTGACCGTTGAGAACCCACTCTTGGCGTCTGGTCTTTCAACCACCCATAGTAATTCCATCCAGCCCAAATTTCCCTGGGATGTGTCAAAAGACTCAAATCAAGATATAAATCAAGATATATCACGTCTACTGCTTCTTCCCAGCCACAAGGCCAGCAACACTGTCCAAGAAGGAAATTAGGTTGGTCTGGCATGATTTGTTCTTGGCAAATCCATGTGGGCCATTCCTTCTAACCCTATGATCCTCTGGGCACATATTGATTGTTTAATCATTTGTTCCAGCATCTTCCAGATAGATCGACTGGTTTATAATTCCCTGGATCCTCTTTGTTCTTCTTTTCAAAGGCAGATGCCGTGTTTGCCCTTCTTCAGCCCGCTGGGACCTCACCTGTCCTCCAGGAGTTCTGGAAGTTAATTGCTAACAGTACCGATGAGCTGAAAGCAGAGGTTGCGTCCGCAGAGCCGTATGGTGCAAACACCAGGACCAACCGAGTTGGAGGCTGGCTCAAAGGATCTGCTCTCCAGGAGGTTCCCAATGTGGTTTTCATGGTGAGACAATACGGGAAGAGAGCTTCAGGGGTTCCAGATGAGGCTGGGACCTCGGAAACAGGCACATTTTACTCCCAAGTACATGGCTCTGGGTGGGGAGTGGGGGCTAGTGGTTAGAGCTGGGAGCCAGGACTCCTGAGTTCTGTCCCCAGCTATGGGAGGTGAGTGGGATCTAATGGTTAGAGAAGAAGGGGCTGGGAGCCAGGACTCCTGGGTTGTCTCCCTGGCTCTGGGACAGGAGTGGGGGCCTAGTGGTTAGAGCAGGAGGAGCTGGGGCCCAGGAGGGGGGATTGGGAGCCAGGACTCCTGAGTTCTCTCCCCAGCTCTGGAAGGGGAGCGGGGTCCAGTGCCCCTGACCGTGGGGTCCTCTCACCCTTTCGATGTTCCCTCCGCCTCCGAGTAGCAGGGTCCTGCCCACGACGTTGATGTGCAGCGTGTAGCGGGTGTGGGGCAGCAGCAGCTAGGGAGGGGAAGAGACAGGGATGGGTGAGGGCAAGCAGGGAGCCTCTCCCCACCGCCGCCCCTGCACATATCCGAGGGGGCAAGGACCTGGCCCCTCCAAGAAACCAGCAGCAGCTACTTCTCCCCCTTCTTCCACAAGGTCAGAAGGTGCTGGACCGCGATGGGTAGAACACGGCCAGCGTGGGGCACGCCCGGCCTGGCACGCCAGGCACAAGCACCCGCCAGGCACACGCACGTGCGGCTGGGCACAACTGGACGCCGGCAGCGGGGCCCGTCTGGCAGGCTCCCCCTGCTGGGCTCTTCTCTCCCGCACATCTGGGCACAGCTGGCTGGGGGTGGGGGGTGGCCAGCCCGGCCCCTCTCTCACCTTGAAGAGCGGGTGGCACATGGGCAGCTGGCGCAGGGTGGCCAGGGCGAAGGCCTCGTCGATCAGGTGGGTGAGCAGCAGGTGGCTGATGGCCTCGTGCACCAGGAACTCGGCGTAGCGCACCCAGGTCTTGGCCAGGATCCAGTCCCACTCGGAGTCGCTGGGCAGGAAGATGGGGCTGTCGGGGCCTGGGCACTGGCTGAGCTGTGGTGGGAGAGACACAGGAGGGGTGTGGGGGGCGGGTTGGTGCAAGCCGGGGGTGTGAATCCTGCTGCTTCCCCCAGGGGAGCCCAGGGACTGGGACCCGGGGGCCAGGATGAGGGGACATGATGGTGCCACAAATCCAGTGTTAGAAAGAGGAGACACAGAGCTGGGGTGTGTGTACACACACAACTGGGCACACACGCAGAGCTGGCATGTGCATATACAAGCAAGTGGGCACACGCATGCAGACACAGAAGGGTGTAGGGGGATAAGGGAACCAGGACTCCTGGTTTCTCTCCCTGGCTCTGTAAGGGAAGAAGTGGGGAGGTCTAGTGGTTACAGCGGGGGAGGGCGGGGGCTGAGTTGCAGGACTCCTGGGTTCTCTCCCCGGCTCTGGGAGGGGAATGGGGTCTAGTGGGTTAGCACAGGGGGGACTGGGAGCCAGGACTCCTGGGTTCTCTCCCCGGCTCTGGGAGGGGAGTGGGGGCTGGTGGTCAGAGCAGGGGGGACTGGGAGCCAGGACTCCTGGGTTCTCTCCCCAGCTCTGGGAGGGGAGTGGGGTCTAGTGTGTTAGAGCAGGGGGGGCTGAGTGCAAGGACTCCTGGGTTCTCTCCCTGGGCCAGTCCCTTAGATGACAATGCCCAGCCCTGGGACTGTGTAGGGATGGAGGCTGCATGGGGGCCCCGCCAGGCAGCATGTGGGGGCCGTTACCTGAATGGCTATGGGGACGAGCTCCCCGGAGGGCTGCAGGTGCAGCAGGCAGAGGGGCGCGGCGATGTACTGCTGGTAGCCGTTGATCGTGTTGGCCGGGACGCCCTCCAGGATTTTATAGTCAGCGAGGAAGATGTTCCCTTTCTGCAAGGCACAGGGGGAGCAGAGCAGAGTGCAGGGGCCAGCACATCCCAGGGTGCAGAGTGGGGACCCCGGGGAATGGGGGAAAGCTGGGATGCCAGTGCTGTGAGCTTCCCCACAGCAGTGCCTCTCCCAGTGCTGTGAGCTTCCCCACAGCAGTGCCCTGGGACTAGCCCCTGGAGCCGAGTGGCCAGTGCGAGCGCAGCCACTGGGGCTGGAATTGGGCCCGCTGGACACCGCTGACCCGTGGCTGCTGGTGCCCGGAGTGAAGCTGGGGAGGGAGCCGGAGCGAGAGCTCAGACCGTGGCCGAGTCCCCCCCAGGGGTGTCCCCGGCGCCCCACTTACCTCCAGCTCGTCCTGCAGGCTGCAGCTCTCCCCCAGGGAGGAGGTCACCATGGCCGGCGTGATGGGGAAGTTGCAGGGGAGCTCCGTGCAGCGCCGGATCACCATGGGGTGCGCCCCGTTCAGGAACTGGTACCCGAAGAACGTGTCCTCTCGCCAGTGCGCCCGCACGTACTCTGGGGGGACACGGGCAGGGCAGCCGCGGGGTTAATGGGCCGGGACTCAGGGGAGCCGGGTTCGAGTCCTGCTCAGGGTGCCTGGGGCAGCTTTCAGCGTCTCTCGGGGCCATGGCCTCCCCACACTGGAGAACGGGGCTAACGGTCCAGCATGAGAGGGGGCCTGATCTCGGAGGGAGTCTGGGCAACACCTGGCACAAGGCTGGTGGGGGGTCCCTGATCGTGGTTGGGAAGCTCTGGGCAGGGCCAGGCACAAGCAGCGCTGGGGTCTCCAGCCGCTTGCGTCACACCCGTCCCAATCACCCTGCTCTGTGAGGGGGGGCTCCAGTGGGCCCAGGCGAGCAGGGCTCGGGGTGGGGGTGGGGGGTCACCCACCTGTGACCGGGGTCTTGTTGAAGCAGAAAACCTTGTTGATGTCGTCCAGCTTCGTCCAGGAGTTGGTGCAGCTCAGGAAACCCTTCAGCCACAGCTCCAACTTCCTGGGGGGCAGAGAGACATGCGAGAGCCCCTTGGCGGGGTGAGATGGGGATGGCCCTTTCTGCCCCCCACAATAACAAATAGGGCCCCCCTTTGCCCCCCCTCCCCCCAGAGATGCACTGGTGGCAAAGTGGAGCCACGCTCGGAGCAGCTGCCCCCTGTCAGAGCGATGGGCTCAGGCTCTCAGCAGACTCAGGCAGCACGGTTGGGATGGTGACACCTGGGTTTTCAAGCTCTTCTCCCCTACCACAAGGACTAGAGTGAGTAATATGGGATGAGGGTGTTGTGTATGTGGTTTTCATGGGTTTTGTTCCTATGGCAACTGAGTTAGATTATTAGGGGATAGCCCGGCCGGCTTCGGCCGGTTGGGTGAGCTCTGTGTCTGTAAATAAAAGGGTAGTTTTGTTAGCTGTCTGCTGTCTGGCCTCAAGTGATTGCTTCCTAAACCAGCTGCCCCCAAGGATATAACAAGGGGATGTCTGGGGATGGATAGATAGATTGATGGGTGGGGATGGAGAGAGAGAGAGAGAGAGAGAGAATGGATGTGTATGGGAATAGATAGAGTTAGGGTATAGAGGAGGGCTAGGGATAAGGGTTAGGGTATAGAGGAGGGTTAAGGGTTAGTCCCTGGGGCTGGGCCTTGGGGGCTGGGCTGCACACACACACATCCCTCCCGCACTGCAGGAAGGTGGATGTCTTGGGGAAGGGTCAGAGTTAAGGTTACGGAATGGCATCAGGCTACATAGTCGGGTTAGGGCTAGGGAAGGACTATAGGGCACAGGCGGAGTGAGAGAAAGGGTATGGGATATGGGTTAGGGTAGGATTAGGGAAAGGAGATAGTACAGGGTTAGGGTTAGGGTTTGGGTTTAGTCTCTGGGAATGACCTGGGCTGGGGGGGCCGGCAGTCACACATTGGCCCCGTGCTCGAGGAAGGGGGAGGTCTTGATGAAGGGTTCGGGTTACTGTGTAAGGTTAGTGTATAGGGTTACGATTAATGTACAGGCTTAGGGTTACTATACTGTGTTTTGTATAGGGATATGGTTAGTGTAGGGTTGTTTATTGGTTTAGGGTTACTCCATAGAATTGTGTATGGGGTATGGTTAGTATATAGGGTTAAGGTGACTGGGTAGGGTTGTGATATAGGGTTAGGGTTAGTGTATAGGTTTAGGGTTAGTGTACAGCAGGGGTAGGCAACCTATGGCACGTGTGCCGAAGGCGGCACGCGAGCTGATTTTCAGTGGCACTCTCACTGCCTGGGTCCTGGCCACCGGTCCGGGGGGCTCTGCATTTTAATTTAATTTTAAATGAAGCTTCTTAAACATTTTAAAAACCTTATTTACTTTACATACAACAATAGTTTAGTTCTATATTATAGACTTATAGAAAGAGACCTTCTAAAAACGTTAAAATGTATTACCAGCACACGAAACCTTAAATTATAGTGAATAAATGAAGACTCGGCACAGCACTGCTGAAAGGTTGCTGACCCCTGGTGTATAGGCTTAGGGTTACTGTGTAGGGTTGTGTATATGGCTTGGTTAGTGTACAGGGTTAGGATTACTCTATAGGGTTGTGCACAGGGTTAGGGTTAGTGTACAGGGTCGGGTACAGGGTTAGGGTTAGTGTACAGGGTTAGGATTAGTGTACAGGGTTGGGTACAGGGTTAGGATTAGTGTACAGGGTTAGGGTTAGTGTACAGGGTTGGGTACATGGTTAGGATTAGTGTACAGGGTTAGGGTTAGTGTACAGGGTTGGGTACAGGGTTAGGATTAGTGTACAGGGTTAGGGTTAGTGTACAGGGTTGGATACAGGGTTAGGGTTAGTGTACAGGGTTGGGTACAGAGTTAGCGGTTACTGTACAGGGCTGGGTACAGGGTTAGGGTTACTGTACAGGGTTGTGTACAGGGTTAGGGTTAGTGTGCAGCGTTGTTTATCATACTGGGTTCCTGTACATAGTTGTGTACAGGATTAGGGTTACTGTACAGGGTTGGGTACAGGGTTAGGATTAGTGTACAGGGTTGGGCACAGGGTTAGAGTTAGTGTACAGGGTTGGGCACAGGGCTAGGGTTAGTGCACAGGCTTAGGGTTAGTGTACAGGGTTGGGTACAGGGTTAGGGTTAGTGTACAGGGTTGGGGTTACTGTACAGGGTTGGGTACAGGGTTATGGTTACTGTACAGGGTTGGGTACAGGGTTACGATTACGGTAGGGGGTTGGGGGTAGTTTCTAGGGGCAGGCCTAGCGGCCGGTCGCTGGGAACACATCTGGGCCGTGGGGAAGCCGCACTCACGCGTTCCCCGCGCGCAGCAGGAAGTTGGTGCTCTTGGTTAAGGAGTACGTGGAGTTAGAGTCCAGATCACTGATGTTGTCCACGTCCAGGCACCGGGGCAGTCCAGGAACAAACTCCTTCCACCTGGGCAGGGAGAGACGGCAGGAGATGTTACTCCTGGCCTGCTGCTGCCCCGACCATCACTCAGCCGCAGTCCCGGGCCTACCTGTTTTGTGGTTTCTACCACCACCTCCATCCCTGGGACCCTGCACAGCCCTGAGCCCCGGGGATCTCCCTCAACCCCCACTGGGTTCTCACTCACCCATAGCACTCGCGCCGGTGCGTCAGCTCAGCCTGCCGCTGCTCCAGCAGCAACGGGGAATCGGCATCATCGCAAACCGTCTGGCCTGGGGGAGAGGAGAGAACGTGAGAGAGAGACAGGGATGTGTATGGGATAGATAGATAGATAGATCGATAGATCGATAGATAAAAGGGTTTGTACGGGGATGGATAGACAGAGGGGGTGTATCGGGATGGATAGATAGAGGGGTGTAGATGGGGATGGACAGATAGAGGGGTTGTACAGGGATGGATAGATAGAGGGGATGCATGGGGATAAATAGATAGAAGAGTATGTACGGGGCTGGATAGATGGGGGTGTGTACAGGGATGGCTAGATATGGGTGTGTATCCGGGGCTGGATAGCAGAAGGCATGTATGGGGATCGATAGATAAAGGGGGTGTATCAGGATTGCTAGATGGAGGGGGTGTACAGGGATGGCTAGATAGAGAGGTGTGTATGGGTTCGATATATGGGGTGTGTGTACGGGGTTGGATAGGTAGAGGGGGTATATGTGTATGGATAGATAGGAGGAGGACGGGGTTGGATAGACAGAAAGGTGTGTACAGGGATGGATAAATACCGGGAGTGTATGGGTACTGATGGATAGCTAGAGGGGTGTGTACAAGGATGGATAGATAGATAGAGGGGTGGACGGGGTTGGATAGACAGAAGGTGTGTACAGGGATGGATAGATAGAGGGGATGTATAGGGATTGCTAGATAGAGGAGATGTATGGGGATGGATAGATAGAGGGGTGGATGGGGTTGGATAGACAGAAGGTGTGTACAGGGATGGATAGATAGAGGGGATGTACAGGGATTGCTAGATAGAGGAGATGTATGGGGATGGATAGATAGAGGGGTGTGGAGGGGATATATAGGTAGAGGGGTGGGGATGGGGATGGATGGATGGAGCGGTATGGACATGGATGCATAGATGGAGGGGTTGCATGGGGATGGATAAATGGACTGGGTGTATGGCGAGGGATGGATAGCTGGAGGGAGTTCCTTGAGAGGGATAGATACAGGGGTGTGGACAGGGATGGATAGACAGAGGGGGTGTATGGGGATGGATGGGTAGATAGAGAGGTGTGTATGAGGATAGCTAGATAGAGGGGTATCGACAGGAATGGATAGATAAAGGGGTTATACGGGGATGGATAAATATAGGGGGTGTACGGGGATGGACAGATAGAAGGGGCGTGTACGGGGAGGGATACATAGAGGTAATGTATGGAGATGGAGAGATAGAGGGGTGGACACGACTGGATAGACAGAAGGATGTGGACGGGGATGAATGGATAGAAGGATGTGGATGGGGATGAATGGATATAGGAGGTGTATGGGGATGGATAGACAGGGGTGTGTGTGGGATGGATAGACGGAAGGTTGTGTATGGGGATAGATAGATAAATGAGGTGTATGGGAAGGGATAGACAAAAGGCTGTTTTCGGGGAAGGATAGAGAGAGAGAGTGTATGGGGTTGGCTAGATTAATGGGTGTGTACGGGGATGGATAGATACAGAAGTAGTATGAGGATGGATGGATAGATACAGGGGTGTGTACGGGGATGAATAGATAGAGGGGTGGGATAGACAGAGGTGTGTACAGGAATACATAGATACAAGGGTGTGTACAGGGATGAATAAATAGAGGGGGTGAAATGGGGATGGGTAGCTAGAGGTGGAGTATAGGGATGGATGGAAAGATAGAGGGGGGTGTTTGCTGGGATAAATAGGATATCTCCATTGATTTAATAGCTAGCTATCTCCTAGAACTGGAAGGGACCTTGAAAGGTCATTTAGTCCAGCCCCTGCCTTCACTAGCAGGACCAAGTACTGATTGTGTCCCAGATTCCTAAGTGGCCCCCTCAAGGATTGAACTCACAACCCTGGATTTAGCAGGCCACTGCTCAAACCACTGAGCTATTCCTCCCCCAGCCCTATGAGCCCAAGTGGCCCCAGGCTGGCCCCCAGCCCGCAGCCCCCTACCTTTGCCCTCCCGCAGCTCCAGCGTGCGGTAGCCCTCGACCCACTGGTAGCAGGGGAAGCGGTAGGTCTGGCCGTGGGGGGAGACGACCTCCACGAAGCTGCAGTACCAGTTGTCGGTGGGGTAGAAGGAGTAGGGCTCCTTGTGGAGCCGCACCAGGACGATGTCCCCCAGCCAGCGCTGGCAGCATAGTTTGAACTCTTCCACCTGCAGCGGGGTGAGAGAAGAACCAGAGCATGAGAGTGTGACTCAGGGATTAATCCAGCAGCATCTGTCTCCACCCCCCCCACCCACAAATAAAATACTTGTTGGCCTCCTGTGCCTCCATTGTGTGAAAGTCTCCAAGGAAACACAGCTCGGCCAGGGCACTGTCGCAACCACTGTTCTACTCAGCACCTGCCTTTCATTAGCCTGGAGGGAGAGGCCAAGGTTTTCCGATTTCACTACAGCTTGAGGTAGCTCAGCATAGCCGAGCCGTGTATAGGAGAAGGGCCCAATCCCTTTAAAGCTTTTGTGAGCCCTCTAGCGGCGCCCACCGTGTTTTAGAAGCTGCCAGAAACAGGCCAGAGCAGCCGTGTGCATCTAAACTTGGCCTCAGTTAAAGCAGAGGCTGATATCCTGCCCCCGTCCATCCAAGCCCTCGACCGTGAGCTCAGCCCACCCCATCCATGCCTTGCGGTTTAATGAGAGGCACGCCCCATGTGAGGTTGCACTCCCTATGTTTTATAAAAATATTTTTTATTAGTGTGGATATGATGTAACTGGAATATGCTTTATGCAAAAGGTCTCTGGTAGGGTATCATTACAAAGCTTATAATCTACTGCGTGTGGTCATCCTATTTGTATGAATGTCTCAGTCTTGTATCTGAAACTAGGAATATGAAATATAACTCTGAGGTCCTATTGTCATTATGCAAAGTGTGGGCCATTAAGGGCGGCTTGGAATCTTGATGGCTCCTATTGACTAGGAGAATTGCTTGTAAATGGCTCTCTTTACTCAGCAGCCTTCCTGGATACGTGTACGCCAGCAAGTGGGTAATGAAGTCTTACAGTCACATGTGATCATGTCACCTGAACTGGAATCCATAGTAAACCTGGCGCTTTTCCATTTAGAAGGAGGGGTGGAGACGCAGAAAGACCAAAGCTATAAAAGGGGGTGGAAGAGAAGAAAGGGGGGGGGCTGCCAGTCATGAGAAATCCTCGTGTTACCACCTGAGCTGTAACTAACAAGGGCTGTACCAGGAGACAGCATTGGGCCCAGACTAGGAAGGAGTCTAGTCTGGGAAAGAACATCTCTGAGGGTGAGATTTACCTGTATTCTGTTTCTTAATGCATTAGGCTTAGACGTGCGGGTTTTGTTGTATTTTGCTTGGTAAACTTACTTTGTTCTGGCTGTTATCACTTGGAACCACTTAAATCCTCCTTTTATACTTAATAAAATCACTTTTGTTTAGTAACTAACCCAGAGTAAGTGATTAATACCTGAGGGAGCAAACAGCTGTGCATCTCTCTCATAGAGGGCGGACAATTTATGAGTTTACCCTGCAGCCAGCGTAAAATGGATTTATTTGGGGTTTGGATCCCATTGGGAGCTGGGTGCTGGAGACAGGAGCACTTGCTGAGCTGTTTTCAGTTAAGTCTGCAGCTTTGGGGGACATGGTTCAGACCTGGGTCTGTGTTTGCCCCAGGCTAACGTGTCTGGAGTCCTAAGCTGGCAGGGAAAATGGGCTCAGAAGTAATTTCAGCACATCAGGTAACAGTCCCAAGGGGGTCTCTGTGACCAAACCCATCACACCCCACTCACCAGGGCCCCACCAGGGCCCCAGAATTGAACCCCAGGCTTCCAGGTCCTTGGGCACCCTCCTGAGCCTTGAACCTACAGCCCCAGGGCAGCAGCGGCCCAGGCCCCTGATGGGCTGCGCTGGCCATGCTCTCTGTGGGTACCCAGACTATAAAGACCCCAAGAGACAGAGGAAGCTGGCTGAGCCACAGACTGATGCCTGATGCCTCACCCAGCCCTGCCCCATGGCTTTGCCCGGCCCTGCCCCACTGCCTCACCTGATCTCCACCCAACCGGCTGGCCCGGCCCCATGCACCAGATCTTCCAGCCCTCCATGAAAACTCCAAACATCACCCCGGATGTCTCTGATACCAATTGACATCCCGGCTAGTCAACCCCTTGAGTCTTTCTCTAGCCTCCCCTCCCTTAGCCTGCCCTGTCCCCTGGGCATTACAGTCCCTGTGAACTGTTCCCCTGTGATCTCCAGCCCCTGGTGCTGGCTACTCACCAAAACACCAGGCCTGCCACCCCAAAGGAGAAGCAGCTCGGGGCTGGCACTGCACTTAACGCTGCTGTGGTGAGATCTAGTGCTTGCAAAAAGTAGATGGAGTTCGTTTTCCGAATAGATGCAGATCGTAAGTCCTGGTGTTGCCCTCTAGGGCCTACCGTGAAACATATCAGTGGCAGTTCGGCAGCTTCTCTTCTGTCTCTTTAGACACCAGGCTGTGACTCCCCCAAGGAATACAGCAACTTCTGCTGAGCTGTTTGCAGGCTGGTGAGCAGAGCGGATGGCCCTTGGGACGGCGAGTGGAGCGGAACTGAGCTGAGCCATTTGCGGGATGGCGAGTGGAGTGGAGCGGAGCGGATGGCCCATGTGACGGTGAGCGGAGTGGAGTGGAGCAGAGCAGAGCAGTTTGCAGGCTGGCTGGAGTGGCCCGCAGGATGGCGAGTGGAGCGGAGTCGAGTGGAGCAGTTCGTGGGACGGCGGGAGCAGCTCACAGGACGGCTGGTGGAGTGGAGTGGCTCATGGTGAAGGCTGCAGCAGAACCCCACGGAGAGGCGGGGCAGTCGGCCTTGGACCACGTAAGGTGCCCCTTAACACTCTGTGTGCCCCGTTCGCCCCTCCACCCAGCTGGCGGGGGCGGAGGGGGGTAGAACTCTGCAGATAAACTTTTGAACTCTGGGGCTACACTGACCAGGGACAGAGACTTTTGGGTTGTTGGACTTTTGCGGGGATTTTCGGGTCGCTGGACTCAAGGGACTCTTGGGGTGTTGGACTTTGGGATTTTGGGGTGATCTTTTGGGTGGTTGGACTTAAGACCCTGAGGGGAAAAGGACACTGCCAAACTAGCTTGGGGGTGGGCCTTTTGCTCATGGTTTGTGTTATGAATCCTGTTTGTGGTGTTTCCCCAACATAATGCCGCATTGTTTCCCTCCTTTATTAAAAAGATTTTGCTACACTCAGACTCCGTGCTTGCGAGAGGGGAAGTATCGCCTCCCAGAGGCACCCGGGGGGTGGTATGTAATTGTCCCAGGTCACTGGGTGGGGGCTTGAGACGGTTTTGCGTTGCGTTATAGAAACTGAACCCAGCCCTTGTTGCTGCCAACTCAGACAGGCAGAAGGGTTACATGCATTTGCCTGTGACTATCCAGTGGACTCATAATACGGACAACAGCACATGAAACTGGCAGGAGCAGCTCACTGCCACTGCCAACAACTGGACAGATTTAAAATATACACTTCCAGAATGGTGTTAAAAGAGCTTGACCCTGTCACAGGAGGAGAAGCAGTTCTGGTGGTGGCCTGGATGTTGGACTATATTACAATGATCAGGGCTCCCGATGTTACTGTGGATTATTATGGCTATTGGCCTGTTGTTAATTAGGCTAATTTTGCAATGTCTACTGCAGTGGGTAAGGGGGGCACAGACCCACAAGGTACAACCACTAATTATCATGGAAGAGTGTTGTACAGACAAACTCATACAGGATTGTTTTAGGGGTCAAGACAAAGATGCCACATTTATTATGGATCTGTAACTATTAGTAAATACTTCAATGCTTATACACACACACACCCCAAAATGTTCTGCAGCTGCCGGATAGTTACCGGTCCTGATTGTAGCTTGAGTTCGCAGCTTGGGATCGTAGCTCGTGGCAGCTCACTGGCCAGGAAAGCTGAGCACGAGGAGGAGCTGGGTCTCTGTTGGGCGCGCACCGATGCTCCTTGATGTTGATAGCAGAACGTTACCCAAAGTCTCTCATCTCACCCTTCCTTTTTATAGGCTTTTAGTTCGGATTCAAAGTCTCTAGGTCTCGCTGTGTCACGCCGCCTCTGGGTCTGGTGCTTGATCACCCGTCAATTGCAGGCGTGACTGTCAGCCTGGGGCCTGGCTTTGATTTTTTTTCTGTTGTTTCTTTCGTCCTTTTCTTTTTAGGGTGGATGCTTCTTGCTTTGTTTAGGGCTGTTGTCTAGTTCTTCAGCCGTTGGTATTTGAACTTTATTTTATCAGGACAGGCTGGTGCTGGAGGTTGATTCTGTCACCCATACATACCTCATTCACACATCTCAACTAGACTAATAAAATTACAGCATGGCTTGCAAAAATGGAGGCTGCAGCACATGCCTTCTACAAAATGGAGTAAGCATTTTAAAATGGGTTTTGCACAGAAGTTACAATGTAGGCAAAATGGCAAGTGTAATGAAATGGTGAACAGAAGTTGTACTGTAAGTAAAATGGCAAGTGTAATGAAATGGTGAACAGGAGTTACAATGATACCGTGAATAACTAAAAACAATTTCATTCACATCGGTTCTACAAGAGGCCCTCCGCCACAGTGTTACAGATAACGGGGACCCAACCTCTCGGGCACACCATGATGGGGCGTCTGGCACACTCGTTGGAATATGGATGTCCGCACGAGGGGAGGTGCAGGGCACAGGGGGCAGTGGAGTAAATGGAGCATCAGCACATTCCACATTGATGCCTGGCCCTATCAGGAAATGTGTTGCCATATGTCCTAGGCTTTTCCCAGGATACCTGGGCCAGCGGATCCCAGAAGAAAAGAAAGAGAAGGGGGTGGAGTGTGAGGATACAGGCTTGTTTGTCAGCCTGAAATAGAATTTAGGGGGTGACTTTTTTATCCTTATGCTAATAGGTGGGAAGGAAAGAAAGACACGGCGTGTTACATCTGCCCACAGCCAGATGGGGTGATAAGAGATGGAACTAAACTGTTACAGGACGTGGTGGGAGTGTAATCTACGAGCATACACTGGATGGCTGCCTGACTCCTCTTTCCAGCCAAGATCAAGCAACCAGTTAGGAGGGGCAAGGAGGGATGGGGGGAGGGATATGACACACTGAAAACCGGAGAAGAGCCTGGTTTTCCCCAGGACACAACCTCGCTCCTTACCCCTCTGTAGTGGTGCACGTGGCACAGGGGGTGGGGCAGAAGCCGCCAGGGAGGCTGTGGAAACCTGCAGCTAATTAGGGTGAGGCTTGTTAGGAGCCGGATAGGAGGCAGCTGCTGGGGCAGAGAAGATATAAGGAGCGGCTGAGCAGAGCGGATGGGAGTCTCTCCCCAACAAGCCAGGGAGGAGGACTGGCTCCCAGGGAGAGCACTGGAGACAGAGCAGGATCAGGCTCGGCTGGGCAGGGAGGCTGCAGCTAGAGGGTCTCTGGGTCGGGTGGGCCTGGGTCCCCCCCTTGCACTGCACCTGGCCACAGAGGAGCGGGGCCGATACAGGCTGCAACTTGCCCCTGCAGCGAGGGGCCAGGCTTTGGGGTTGTGGTTGGCCCCTGCGGCGGGTGCGAGCCACAGGACGGCCGTGACCCCCGGAAGAGGGGTGAGGACGAAGTAGGGGGCACTGCCGGGGGGCAGCATCCCAAAAGAGAACCCCGCTGAGCGAGGGAGCAACGTGGGTCTGAAACAGTGGAGCGGAGCAGACCACGGGCAGGACACGCCCTGCAGAGGGCGCTCCGGAGCTGGACGGAGCTAATCCCCGGAGCAACCAGCAGGTGGTGAGTCCTCCGCACCGTTACACCCTCCCAAGGGGTACAGAAGCGGTGGGACAAAGACCCCAGACCCACGCCCCTCCAAACGGAACATGACCTTAAGCGGTGGGAGCAGGGGCGGGCACGGCTGGTATATTTGGGGCTGATGAGGAGGAGGGAGGAGAAATGGGGAACAGGGACACAGGCCGGGCTCTGCAGCGTCAGAGCTGGGAACAGAGCCCTGGGAAATAGACTCTGCCGACGTGTCGCGCGATGGGTGTTTGCTTGGAACTAAGCCCAGTAAATATCACACTGCCTGCACTTGGAACTTCTGCTTTCTGTCTGCGTGGCAAGAACCGGGGTGCGGGGGGGAGGTGAAGGGAAAGCCCCCTAACATGCACCATCCTGCAGCGTCCCTCCCAAGCCATCAAGAGTTTGTTTTACAAATCATGAGATTTAAAAAATAGCAGTAACCCGCGTGCTTTGCATTTTTGAGGCATTTCTACAGCTAGTCTATTTCAGGTACTTATCTGGCACCCACCACTGCTGTATGGAGGCACCTTGAATCTTTAACACCTTTACCCTCCCAGCACTTTTGTGAAGTAGTACAGCGCTGTTATCCCCATTATATAGATGGGAAAACTGAGTCACAGAAAGGCTTTCACACAGTGAGACTGCGGTAGCACAGGGAATATAGATCCAGGATCTATCAGAGCCCTGGCAACTACTCTAACCACTGGACCATCTTCCCCACGTAGTATAATGAGGACATGGAATTGCCAGAACTGAAAAATCCATTCTAACAAAGTTGGGGTGGGGGGGAATTCATTTCTGGTCAAACCGAAAAAATGAAATTTTTGGTGAATCAAAAGGTCAGGGGACATCATTTCAGTTTGAACAAAATATTTCATTCGACCAGAAACAAAATGTTTTGTTTTTTTTTTAATTGGAGATATACCAAACTCCTAGAACTGGAAGGGACCTTGAAAGGTCATCGAGTCCAGCCTCTTGCCTTCACTAGCAGGACCAATTTTTGTCCCAGATCCCTAAGTGGCCCCTTCAAGGATTGAACTTACAACCCGGGGTTTAGCAGGCCAATGCTCAAACCACTGAGCTATCCCTCCCTTTTGATTACAAGCATTTTTTTTAATGTTTTAAACAAAATGAAACATAAAAGCAATGCTCATTGCCTAGAAAAATTGAACACTTTCATTTTGAAAATGAGAAGAAGGAAACATTATGATTTTTTTATTTTGGAACTCAAACAGTTCAGTGGAATCAGTGCAAATTTGTGCAAGGTCATGCCAAATAGCCATCTTTCACCATAAAAAAATTACAGTTGAAAATTTGCACCCTTTCTCCTCTCTAGCATAAGCAGTAACATTCTCACAATAAAAGCTGCCAGTCTCCTGTCATAGTCACATGACTCCAAGCACTGGCGATTTTAAAAAATCACCAACTATTTGGAGATCTTTTAAGCTGCACTTAGTTCAGGTTTTCTATGCAACCACAAGGACTAGAAACTTCAATATTTTTTCAGATGAATGCAGAGTCACCTAGTGTAACCTCATGACTCCAGAAGCTGGGATTGATGATCAAACAGCCCCAATTCATGAGTATTGGCAAACCTCCCCCCCCCCACTTTCTACTGGGAGGTTCTGTCCCCAGATCCTGGCCCCGTTCTATTAGTACTCACCGCCCCGGGGTTGAAGTCCTTCCCCCAGTTGTCGAGGGGCTTCTTGTCGCTCTCCTCGTGCGTCCCCACCAGGGTGATGGAGATGGAGCTGAAGGTCCCCGCTAGCAGGAAGTTCCCCGTGGTGACACGGACTTTGTAGGTGCCCATCGTAGTTGGTGAGGCAGGGAGGAGCGTATCTGGCAGGATCCCTTGTCTGGCTGGCCGTCCTTGCCGGAGATCCGGGGTTATCTCCCAGTCCTGCCCCGCTGCTGGTTTTTATGCTGCCCTCATTAAGCAATTGGTGATGTGAGTGGCGAGTTCTTCCAGGGATCAGCCACTCCCAGTCCAGGGGGTTGGACACAGGCATAGGGCGGTGAGGCTGACTTGGCTAATTTTCATTTCCAATCAATGCTTTAAGGAGGCCTCCGCTCGCTGCCCGCACAGGGTGATAAAACAAAGCGGTGACAGCCCAGGTATTGGACTAGATTGATAACAGGTATATTTCTGATATGGGAAATGTAAGAAAGAATGACTCCACAGCAGACCCCAGGATTTGGAGTGACCATTAGCAAGAAATATGTCTCTCAGCCGGCTCTCTCAGCCTGCTGGGTTTGTGCTAATTGAAACAGGCCCGCCAGTTTGCAAGGTCTGTGCTAATTGCAGAAAAACATCCAGAGACAAAGCGTTTGCTGGTACTGTAGAACTTTGTTTTCCTGAACTGTGGAATAAGATGTGTGAACTCCCCACTCTTCCATGCTTATCTTGTTCATTTCCTTTCGATAGAACAAGTGGGATGAATAGACTTATTGAAATCTGCCATGTCCCACTGATTTTTGAATGGTTTTGTTAAAGGATGGGTAGGTGATTAAAATGCAGATGTGACAGGATATATGTTGGAGCGTGAGTGTGATTGTATGTATGTGATGGAGTAGGGACTGTTTGTGTGGTTGATAGGTGAGAGCCAGGTATTCAGCTGTAACATGAACCTGGCCTGGGGGAGGGGAGGTCGTCACCTCTGGCTGGGGCGAGACAAAGGGAAGGGTGGAGTGGAGTCAGTCTTCAGTTTGGGAGCTGGGTGGTGGGTTTTCAGGGGATCCTAGGCTGGGATCCAAGCACCCTGAACCCCCCAGAAAGGCCAGATTGAGGGGTCCTGGCTCTGAACACGAGCTGGGCTGTATCCTGTGTTCCTGTTGTTCAATAAACCTTCTGTTTTACTGGCTGGCTGAGAGTCACTGTGAGTCCAGGAAGAGGGGTGCAGGACCGGACTCCCCCACACTCCGTGACAAATGGTGGCAGCGGTGGGATCTACTGCACCCCGTGGACGGCGCTTCCTGCAGTAAGTGACTGGGGAGCAGTAAAACGAAGGGGCGATTGCAGGGTGATTAACCCCTAGCAGAGTGTGACCAGAGCGCAGGACTTTGCAGTAACAGGGTCACCCAGGGGATCACAGCGAGCGATCCCAGGGGCGGAGGAGTCTGCAGCTCGACCCTGGCAAAGAGGTGGTGACCTGAAGGACTGGCACACTAGGGGTCCCCCTGGAACCCGTGGGGAGCGGCGAGCACCCCGGCCTGTGAGCGGCCAGCAGGAAGATGTATGCCAAGAAGCGCAAGTGCGACCTGGTGGAGCAGTGCAAGCAGAGGGGGCTGCACTGTGGGAAGCTCACCAAGGCCCAGCTGATTGCCCGGCTGGAGGAGGGAGATCGCAGGAATGAACCGATCCCTGTCTCTGAGGGAAGCAGCCGGGCAGATGCAGCGCAGGCACCAGTGTCTGTCCCCGCTGGGAGTGGTCAGCCGGCCGCTGAGGGCTCCCCGAGACCTCCCACCCCTAGGCCTAGGGGGAGGGGGAGGAGGAGCCCAGCTACCGAGGGCACCGTGACCCCCCCGGCCAGCAGGGGATCGGCCCGGCGAAGCTCACCCCCCAGCCGGGGATCGTCCCGGCGACGCTCGGCCTCCGTGGAGCGCAGGCGGCTGGACTTGGAGAGAGAGATACAACTGAGAGAGCTGGAGGAGCGTAAGGAACAGAGGGAATATGAGGAGAGACAAAGCCAGCGTGAGCTGGAGGAGAAGCAGAACCAGCGTAAACACGAGGAGACCCAGCGCTAGCAGGAGCGGGAGGAGAAGGAGAAGCAACGCGAATACGAGGAGAGGGAGAAGGAGAAGCAGCGCAGACATGAGCTGGCCCTGGCCCAGCTGAGCAACAGTAAGGCCCCGGCTGCGGTGAGTGAGGGGGGGCCCAAGCCTACAAAGAGCTTCAATAAGAGCTTCCTGGCCCGGCGTAAGGAGGGGGAGGACATAGACACCTTCCTGACGGCCTTTGAGAATGCCTGCGAGCTGCACAAGGTTGACCCTGCAGACAGGATCCAGTTCCTCACCCCCTTACTGGACTCCACTGCCGTGGAGGTATACAGCCGAATGAAAGGCCTCCAACAACTTCAGCTGGCACCTTGCAGAGGAGGGTCCCAGGCCATCAGTTGCCAGGAGACAGGGTGTTGGCCATTCTCTGTGCAGACAACCTCATACTGGACCTCTGCAACAATCACACACCCTTATCACAGCACCGAGATACTTAAGAAAGGCATAGGGGAAACTGAGGCACCCACACAGTATTCAGAGAGCATTAAGAACAAACATTAAGAACATTCCCACTCATACACAACCCCAACTAAATCATCCCAGCCAGGGCTTTGTCAAGCTGGGCCTTAAAAACCTCTAAGGCTGGAGATTCCACCACCTCCCTAGGGAACCCATTCCAGTGCTTCACCACCCTCTAAGTGAATAAGTTTTTCCTAATATCCAACCTAAACCTCCCCCACTGCAACTTGAGACCATTACTTCTTGCTCTGTCATCTGGTACCACTGAGAACAGTCTAGATCCATCCTCTTTGGAACCCCCTTTCAAGTAGTTGAAAGCAGCGATCAAATCCCCCCTCACTCTTCTCTTCTGCAGACTAAACAATCCCAGTTCCCTCAGGATCTCCTCATAAATCCAGCCCCCTAATCATTTTTGTTGCCCTCTTCTGGACTCTTTCCAATTTTTCCACATCCTTCTTGTAGTGTGGGGCCCAAAATTGGACACAGTGCTCCAGATGAGGCCTCTCACCAATGTCGAATAGAGGGCAATGATCACATCCCTCAATCTGCTGGCAATGCCTCTACTTATACAGCCTCAAATGCCATTAGCCTTCTTGGCAACAAGGGCACACTGTTGACTCATATCCAGCTTCTAGTCCATGTAACCCCTAGGTCTTTTTCTGCAGAACTGCTGCCCAGCCAGTCGGTCTCTAGTCTGTAGCAGTGCCTGGGATTCTTCCATCCTAAGTGCAGGACTCTGCACTTGTCCTTCTTGAACCTTATCAGATTTCTTTTGGCCCAATCATCTAATTTGTCTAGGTCCCTCTGTATCCTATCCCTACCCTCCAGCGTATCTGCCACTCCTCCCAGTTTAGTGTCATCTGCAAACTTGCTGAGGGTGCAGCCCACGCCATCCTCCAGATCATTAATGAAGATATTGAACAAAACCGGTCCCAGGGCCGACCCTTGGGGCACTCTGCTCGATATTGGCTGCCAACTAGACATGGAGCCGTTGATCACTACCCGTTGAGCCCGACGATCTAGCCAGCTTTCTAGCCACCTTATAGTCCATTCATCCAGCCCATACTTCTTTAACTTGCTGGCAAGAATACTGTCGGAGACCGTATCAAAAGCTTTGCTAAAGTCAAGGAATAACATGTCCACTGCTTTCCCCTCATCCACAGAGCCGGTTATCTCCTCATAGAAGGCAATTAGGTTAATCAGGCATAACTTGCCCTTGGTGAATCCATGCTGACTGTTCCATGTCACTTTCTTCTCCTCTAAGTGCTTCAGAATTGATTCCTTGAGGACCTGCTCCATGATTTTTCCAGGGAATGAGGTGAGACTGACTGGCCTGTAGTTCCCCGGATCCTCCTCCTTCCCTTTTTTAAAGATGGGCACTACACTAGCCTTTCTCCAGTCATCTGGGACCTCCCCCTCCCTTAGTGACATCAGCTGTCACTAGGTTGCCTCTCTCATTCAGTGAGGGTCCCACAATTTCCCTGACCACCTTTGTCATAAACATACAGCTAAGGGTAGCATAAAGTCCCTCCTTTCCCTGTAAGGGTAAAATAAGCTCAAATAACCTGGTTGGCACCTGACCAAAAAGACCAATAAGGGAATAAGATACTTTCAAATCTGGGGGAAGGTTTTGTTTGTGCTCTTTTTCTTGTTCTCTCTCAGACAGAGCGGGACCAGGACAGAAAAAAAAATCTCCTAAAACCCTACCTGAAATAAGCATCTAAGATTACAAAAATCGTAAGTAATAGCAGGGAAATCTGTTAGATTCTCTTTTGTTTTAGCTTGTGAATTTTCCCTATGCTAAGAGGTAATTTTATTCCTGTTTTGTAACTGGGAATCAGAGGGGAAATCCTCTGGGTTTTAAATCTTTTTATTTACCCTATAAAGTTATCTTCCATCCTGATTTTGCAGATGTGATTCTTTTACTGTCTTTTTAATAAAATTCTTCTTTTAAGAACTTGATTGATTTTCAGTGTCCTAAAAACCAGGGATTTGATCTGTGTTCACTTTGTTAATCTAACTGTTGGTATATTATTCTCAAGCCTCCACACACACACCCCAGGAAAGGGGGTGAAGAGGCTTGGGGGGATATTTGGGGGAGGGATAGGGCTCCAAGTGGCCCCAGCCCTGAATGTTTGTTTAACCATCAGAGGAGTGCAATTCTGGAACAGCCTACCAAAGGAAACAGTGGGGGCGAAGGACCTCCATGACTTTAAGATTAAGCTAGATAAGTTTATGGAGGGGATGGTATGATAGGATAACTGGCTTAGTCAATAGGTCAATAAAGTGTCACACTGGTAATTAGTACAATGGGTCAATGATAGGATATTGTTAGCCTTTTTCCAGAGGGTCTGGCTGGAGAGTCTTGCCCGCATGCTCGGGGTTCAGCTGACCGCCATATTTGGGGTCGGGAAGGAATTTTCCTCCAGGGTAGATTGGCAGCGGCCCTGGAGGTTTTTCGCCTTCCTCCGAAGCATGGGGCAGGGGTCGCTTGCTTAAGGAGTGGGTGGATCGGCTTATGTGGCCTGCATCTTGCAGGAGGTCAGACTAGATGATCATAATGGTCCCTTCTGATCTTGAATTCTATGATTCTATGAAATCACTTGGTGGTGGCAGCAATACCATACAAGGACAAGGAAAGGAATTTGTGCCTTGGGGAAGTTTGAACCTAAGCTGCTGGAATATAAAATGGATTTAGTTGAGGAATGGTCCTGCTTTGAGCAAAGGGTTGGACTAGATACCTCCTGAGGTCCCTTCCAACCCTGATATTCTATGACTCTAGGATAGGCTTAGGAGATCTTTCATAGAATCTCAGGGTTGGAAGGGACCTCAGGAGGTCATCTAGTCCAACCCCCATGAGACTCTACCCCAGAGTTCAGAGTGGGGAGGGAACCATGACATGGTGGCAGTGCGGTGAGATCATTTTGAACCAGAAGCACAGACCTCAGGATTTTAAAAACATTTTTTCTTTTGGCTGATTGAAAACCAGGGAGGTTTTCTTTTAAAGGGATACTTTTTTTTTTTAGTCTATATGGTTTTATAAAAATGTAATAATAAGTGAATATAATGTAACTGGAATATGCTTCATGCAAAAGGTCTCTTGTAAGGTATCATTACAAAGCTTATAATTTACTGAGTGTGATCATCCTATTTGTATAAATGTACCACTCTTGTATCTGAAACTGGAAATATGAAATATAACTCTAAGGGCCTATTGTAATCGTGTAAAGTGTGGGCCGTTAATGGTGGTTTGGAATCTTGATGACTCTCATTAACTAGGACCAGTGTCTGCAGATGGGAGTGTTTTACCTGTAAGTCTTCCTGTAGCCGTGTGTGCCGGCAAGTGGGCAATGAAGTCTTACAGTGACATGTGATCATGTCACCTGAACTGGAATCCATCTTTAACCTGGTGGCTTTCCATTGAGAAGGAGGGGGTGGGAACCCAGAGAGGGAGAAAAGGATTCCTGCGTTATGCAAAAGATATATAAAGGGGTGGAAGAGAACAAAGGGAGGAGAGGAGCCATCATGAAGAATCCCCTAGCTACCACCTGAGCTGGAACAAGAGCTGTACCAGGGGAAAGAATTGTGCCCAGGCCTGGAAGGTGTCCAGTCTGAGAAAAAACTTACAGAAACATCTCTGAGGGTGAGACGATCTGTATTCAGTTTGATTAGACATCGATTTGCGTGTTTTATTTTATTTTGCTTGGTGACTTACTTTGTTCTGTTTGTTACTACTTAGAACCACTTCAATCCTACTTTCTGTATTTAATAAAGTCACTTTTTACTTATTAATTAACTCAGAGTATGTATTAATACCTGGGGGAGCAAACAGCTGAGCATATCTCTCTATCACTGTTATAGAGGGTGAACAATTTATGAGTTTACCCTGCATAAGCTTTATACAGGGTAAAACGAATTTATTTGGGTTTCGACCCCACTGGGAGTTGGGCATCTGAGTGCTAAAGACAAGCACACTTCTGTGAGTTGTTTTCAGGTAAACCTGCAGCTTTGGGGCAGGTAATTCAGACCCTGGGTCTTTGTTGGAGCAGACAGGAGTGTCTGGCTCTGCAAGACAGGGTGCTGGAGTGCTCAGCTGGCAGGGAAAACAGGAGCAAAGGTAGTCTTGGCACATCAGTTGGCAGCCCCCAAGGGGGTTTCTGTGATCCAACCCGCCACACCTTTCAACCCTGATATTCTATGATTCTAGGATAAGTGTAGGGGGTCTTTCATGCGGGTCCCCACATCTGGACCCCAGAACTCAGAGTGGAGAGGGAACCCTGACATGCTGGCAGTGCGGTGGGATCATTTTCAACCAGAAGCACAGACCTCAGGATTTTTAAAACATTTTTTCTTTTGGCTGATTGAGAACCAGAAAGGTTTTCTTTTTAAAGGATACTTTTTTTAGTGGGGAGCAGCTGCAGTTTTTTTTCTTTGCCTGGAGGCAGAGGAGTTAAGTTACAGCAAGGGAATTCACAAGCTGGGTTTGTCTGTTTTTTCTCTCGCTCTCGCTCTCAGGTCAGGCTAGGTCAAGCACAGGAAGGCAAGGATGAGGTCCAAAATAAACTAGAATTAGCCAGGTTGGAAGCTGAGGAGAGACAGAAAGAACGTGAATGACAGATGGCCTTAAAGCACTTGGAGTTGGAAGCAGAAGAGGGGAAACAGCAAAATGCTTGGAGACAGAAATGGAGGTGAAACGCTTGGCGACAGAGGCAAAGCGGTGGGATACAGAGTTAGAGCTGAAGCGCTTAGCTCTGGAAAGGGCTAAACTGGGACTACCAGATAATCCTTCTCCAGGTACTGCTCCCCATTCCAAAAACTTCCCCACCAACAAGGTAGGCGATGATACAGAGGCCAACTTAGAAAATTTCGAAAGGGCCTACCTTGGTCCAGCATCTCTACAGACCGGTATATGGTGGAGCTGAGGCCGCAGCTCAGTGGACCCTTAGCAGAGGTGGCAGCTGAAATGCCGAAGGAACACATGAACAGCTGCGAACTTTTTAAAATAAAGGCCAGAATTAGAATGAGGCTAACACCCAAACATGCCCATTGGCAGTTCAGAGCCCTAAGGTGGAAACCAGATGTGGCATTTTCCTGACACGCCTACCACATTGTAAAAAATTGGGATGTCTGGATATCAGGAGCAAGCGTTAAATCTCAGGAAAATCTGTCTTTCCTAATGCAAATGGAGCAGTTCTTAGAGGGTGTTCCTGAGGAAATAGAAAGGTACATCCTAGATGGGAAGCCCAACACTGTAATCAAGGCGGGGGAGATTGGAACCAGATGGGTGGAGGTGGCGGAAAAGAAAAAAACGAGTAGCAGTTGGAGCGGATACCAGAAGGGGCAACCTGAAACCACCCCCTATCACTGGAGGCAGCCCAATGCCCCACCTCCATCCCAAGGAAAGCCCAAGACACTTTATTGTCCCACCGCACCTGACTCCAGCAACCCACCTCGCCCCAGTGACCAGTCAGCTGGGCGATGTTTTAAATGTAATGAGCTGGGGCATGTGAAGGCCAACTGCCCCAAGAACCCCAACCGACTGCAGTTCATTACGCCGGAGTCACACCCAAGGTCTCCAGGCCCAGAGGCCTCCCAGGTACCCTCAGAGTGAAGGGAAACTGTGAGTGTGGGCAGGAAGAAGGTTACTGCGTGGAGGGACACTGGAGCACAGGTGTCCGCTATCCACCAATTCTTAGTGGACCCGAAATTCATCAACCCAGAGGCCCATGTGACAATTCAACCCTTCATGTCCAACTCTTTAAACTTACGTACAGCCAAGTTGCCTGTCCAGTACAAGGGCTGGTCAGGAATGTGGACTTTTTCAGTCTGTGATGATTATCCCATCCGCATGCTGCTGGGGGAAGACTTGGCCAACCATGTGAAGCTGGCCAAGAGGGTGGGAATGGTCACCCGCAGCCAGGCCAAGCAAGCTTCCACACCCATCCCTGTTCCTGAGCCGTCCACAAGAGCCCCAAACTGAGGTGGTAAAACCGGATCCCCTGCCAACGACTGCAACAGCCATAGTGGATTCAGTCCCAGAGACCCAACCAGAAGCAGTCCCAGAACCAGAACTGGTGGAGCAACCAGCACCAGAACCATTGCCATCACTGAATCCAGTGCTTGCAACCTCATCTACAACTCCAGCCAGAGGGCACCACCGACCCTGCACTGGCAGCAGTAGATAAACCTACACAAGAGGCTCAGCGGAGCTGAAATAAAACGTGGTGCACCAGTGGAGAGCAGTTCACAGTCAGTGGAAACAGCCCCATCACCTACATTGCTTCCAGAGGGACCAAGCCCAAGTCCACAATCCAGTGAGGGACTGATGTCTCCAGCATCAAGGGAACAGTTCCAGGCTGAGCAGGAAGCAGATGACAGCCTCCAGGGAACTTGGACGGCAGCACAGAGCAACCCTCCGCCTCTCAGCTCTTCTAACCGATCCCGGTTTGTTGTAGAACAAGGACTTTTATACAAGCAGACTCTTTCTGGTGGACACCAGGAAGACTGGCATCCTCAAAGACAGTTGGTACTTCCAGCTGAGTACCGGGTAAAGCTCTTGAGCTTAGCCCACGATCATCCTAGTGGCCATGCTCGGGTGAACAGGACCAAAGACCATTTGGGGAAGTCCTTCCACTGGGAGGGGATGGGCAAGGACATTTCTACTTATGTCCGGTCTTGTGAAGTATGCCAAAGAGTGGGAAAACCCCAAGATCAGGTCAAAGCCCCTCTCCAGCCACTCCCCATAATTGAGGTCCCATTTCAGCGAGTAGCTGTGGATATTCTGGGTCTTTTTCTGAAAAAGACCCCCAGAGGAAAGCAGGACATTCTGACTTTCATGGATTTTTCCACCTGATGGCCGGAAGCAGTAGCTCTAAGCAACACCAGGGCTAAAAGTGTGTGCCAGGCCTTAACACACATTTTTGCCAGGGTTGTTGGCCCTCCGACATCCTTACAGATTCGGGAACTAATTTCCTGGCAGGAACCAGGAAAAGTCTTTGGGAAGTTCATGGGGTGAACCACTTGGTTGCCTGCCCTTACCACCATCAAACCAATGGCCTGGTGGAGAGGTTTAATGGAACTTTGGGGGCCATGATACGTAAATTCGTAAATGAACACTCCAACGATTGGGACCTTGTGTTGCAGCAGTTGCATTTTACCTACAGGGCTGTACCACATCCCAGTTTAGGGTTCTCACCATTCGAGCTTGTGTATGGCCGCAAGGTTAAGGGGCCATTACAGTTGGTGAAGCAGCAATGGGAGCGGTTTACGCCTTCTCCAGGAACTAACATTCTGGACTTTGTAAACAACCTACAAAACATCCTCCAAAACTCTTTAGCCCTTGCTAGAGAAAACCTAAAAGATGCTCAGGAAGCGCAAAAGGCCTGGTACGATAAACATGCCAGAGAGCGTTCCGTCAAAGTAGGGGACCAGGTCATGGTCTTGAAGGCGTTCCAGGCCCATAAGATGGAAGCGTCATGGGATGGGCCATTCACAGTCCAAGAGCGCCTGGTAGCTGTCTCATAGCATCCCCCACCTCAACCCTAAAGCCTAAGGTGAACCATGTTAATTCTCTAAAGCCCTTTTAGTTCAGAGAATTAAAGGCTTGTCAATTTACAGCCCAGGGAGGAGATGACGCTGAGTGGCCTGAAGGTGTCTACTGTGAAGGAAAAAGTGACATTGGCGTGGAAGAGGTGAACCTCTCATTTCTGGCCCCACCCTGGAGCCAGCGCCCCCAACCAGGGCCCTCACCCCCTCCCACACCCCAACCCCGATTTTGTGAGCATTCATGGCCCGCCACACAATTTCTATTCCCAAATGTGGCCCTCAGGCCAAAAAGTTCCCCCTCCCCTGCACTAGGGTGAATATGGGGTGCAGACTGACACAGTATTTTCTAACCCCCGCCACCACCCCCAAAAAAAAGTTCTGTTGAACATTCCTGACTAGCTCTACCCAAAACCTTTCCTCCCACTGCTGCTGTAGGAGAAAGAGAGAGCTTGAGCCGTGAGGCCTTGTAGAAGGGGCCCAGTCTGAGGCCTGAGGCCTGGACTGAAGTGGTAGTCAGGCCCTGCTGCTATAAAGCAAAGTGAGCAAAAGCCTGGCTGTGAGCAGACGTCAGGCCAGTATAAAACATGCCCGCTGGCAAGCGCACAGAACTTGGCAAGACAAGGGCCGGTATTGCACAATCACGTGGTGTTCCCGAGACGTACGAGGCACGGGACATAAACGCCGTCCAGAAGGGTGGTACGAGAACACCTTTGTACCAAGTAGGGTGAAAACACTCTCCCCAGAGATAACAAGGACACGTTGGCCTCTCCTGAAGATAAGGTCAGATGAGAGCGTGCTGGATAGAGATGTTTTAATTGAATGAACGTGTACAAGGTAAAGGTGGTAACTAAGGATGCAATTTTGTTTATCCTTCCATTTATTTTGAACCGAGTGATCATGAGCTAATTCGGTTCAAAATAAATGGAAGGATAAACAAAATTGCATCTGAGACTAAGGTTTACGATTTCAAAAGGGCTAACTTTACTAAATTAAGGCGACTAGTTAGGGAAGTGGATTGGACTAACATATTTAGGGATCTAAAGGCAGAAGGATTCGCGAGGGTCCGCGGCTCCTGGCCCCACTCCGGCTTACGACTTGGCCAGGGGTGGGACCTGCGGGGGAAGAGATGGGGCGGGGCTGGGGCCACGGAGGGGGCCGGTGTCCCTGCCCTGCTCTGTCGGCAATAACCCTGGCCGGGCGCCTTCGCTGCTAGCTGTGTCTGGTGGCCTCACTGGGGGCCCGAGGGAGGTCTGCTGGCCCGGCTCTCTGCGCAGGGCCAGGATGGCACACACCGAGAACGCACACGCGCAGCCAACAGCTCACAACAGCGGCAATTCGCTGCCTGCCTGGGACCGTTCCCCAGATCCTGGCAGGGCCCTGCGAACTTTGACGCTCTTTGCCTCGAAACAACCCCAGTCCCTTTGTCTCCACCTGCTCCCAGCAATTGGAGGTAACCAGGTGCACCTGGGAGCCCCAGCCTCTGCCCAGCAGGGGCCGTTCTGCAATCGCGAGGCTGGAAGAGAAACGGGAATGATCAAAAGGAGGTTGTGCCACCCTGGGCCGATGGGGGATTTTGCAAGGGCTGCCCGGCGAGGCATTGGTGGAAAAGACGCCCCCACTCCTCAGTTGCTCAAAGCAGACACGAGACGTCCGAGGCCTTCGCCAGAGCACGGGGTGTGCGTGGGCGTGTCTGTGATAACCCTCTTTGCCAGATCTTGGCTCAGGTGAGTCTCTTCACAGGTGCGTGGGTGCTGGGAGGGGCCCCACTGGAGCCAGCTGGCACCCAGCCCACAGCTGGATGCAATTATCCAGGAGCGAGTCAACAAGCCAGACGTGGTCTGCAGGGCGGAGCTGCCAAAGAACAATCTCCTTCGCCCGCTGGGAGCTGCTCTTAATGTCCCAGCTCACCGGCTGGAGGGAGCGTGAGCAAACCACCTCCTGACATTGCCCCATGGCCACCTACACCGTCCGGGTGACCACCGGGCAGGGCTTGGCGGCCAGCACCTGCAGCGCTATCTCCATCACCCTGGTGGGAGCTCACGGGGAGACCCCCAAGCACCGGCTGGATCATGAAGGAAAGGACTTTGCTCCCGGAGCTGTGAGTACGAGTCCTCCCTCCTCCACAGCAGCTGTCTCCTGAGGATCTCCCAAGGGGGAAATTTCCGAGACGAACACCTGCAGCTCTGCATTCAGGCACTCTCATGCTTCAGGGCTTCAGATGGTTTTCCACAGGGGTCAGGAACAACCTCCCCCCCTTCCCTGCTCAGTAACTGGTCGGGTGCATTCTGCTTTTTTTTCCTCCCCCACCTTCCTCTGACGCATCGATGCTTGGACACCCGGCGGGGCGGCCGGCACTCTGAGCTGGCCCAGAGAATCCTCTTCCTAGCTGGTGTGTCTCGCTCACGTGTTGGGGTCCAACCAATCACCAGATTGGGGGGTCAGGAAGGAAATTCTCCCCCAGGTCAGGTTCCTTGAGGGCGTTTCCATCCTCTGCGGCATGGTTCATCTGCTGGCACCATCCGGGCACACCAACCTAATCAATCCCCTGCCATTGCAGGGACTGGCCAGAGCAGCGGATCTAACGGGGCCACTGTCCAACAGTGGCCGACACCGGCTGCTTCATGAGAAATTGCAAAAGACCCCTCAATGAAGGGCTAAACTGCCCCCATTTCCCTCCTGTCCCCTGTTGTTCAGAGCTCTGAAGCATGATGATTCCTAACCCATACAAAGCCCTTAGAAACTAATGAACTAGGGAGGATAATAATTTGCCTGTTTAGACTGTGGCTTTTCGGTATGTGTCCGTGCAGCACTGGACGCAAAGGGGGCCCTGATCTCAGTCGAGGTTTGTGCAGCGCCTGGCACAACAGGGGCCTGACTCCTGATTGGATCTCGCCGTGCTACTGCACTACCCACAATAGTGCTGCCCTAGATCTCTTGTTCTCCCCGCTCCCTGCTGGGAGCAGAGGCGTGGGGCTCTTGCCCTTTTTCCAGCCGTTGGCAGGGTTAGATCTGGCAATACTGCTGCGCTGACCCCCAATCTCTGGGCTCCGTCTGAGTGGTGCCCCTGGAGGTCACTTCAGGCAGAACCCCCATGAGCCAGGGCGGTTCCCCTTTTGCCCCCGAAGCCGGAGCGGAAGAGCAATGAGCCGTGTGCAGGAATTAGGGGCAATCCCTGGCGTCCCCCAGCTCTGTGGGGGGGTCTAACCCTGCTCCCCCGGCCCTCTCCCTCCCCAGGTGGACATATACCAGGTGCCCAGCGCACAAAGCCTGGGGCCGATCGTGCTGATCCGACTGCACAAGGAGCCCTATTCCTTCTTCCCCTCGGACGGCTGGCTCTGCAACTGCGTCCAGGTGACGTCGCCCGAGGGGGACACCTACCGCTTCCCCTGCTACCGATGGATCGAGGGGTACCGCACCGTGGAGCTGCGAGAAGGGGCAGGTAGGTTCCCCACTTCACACAAGGGATCACGGGCCCTGCCTGCCCTCTGCCCCCTCCTCTCCACGCCCCCTAACCCGAGCGCCTCCCGTCCACTCAACAACTGGTCAGCGGCGAGCCCTGGCGCCCCGTCCCCCTGAACATGGTGATTCTGGGGGGACGGGGGGGAAATTTCCCTCTTGACTTGATGGACGTCACCATGTCTCCCATGAACGTTCATGGATTCTCACATGGATCAGTAACTGGTTAATAGCTCGATAACGGAAGGGGGATGAATGGGCAGTTTTCCCAGTGGGGAGAGGTAAATAGTGTCACAGAGTGTGGGGGAGTCAGGGCCCTGCACCCCTCCACTTCCTGCGATTCATGGTGACTCAGCCAGCCCGTAACACAGAAGGTTTATTAGACGACAGAAACACAGTCCAGCACAGAGCTTGTAGGTACAGACAACAGGACCCCCTCAGTCAGGTCCGTCTTGGGGGGCAGGGAGCTTAGACCCCAGCCCTGGGGCTCCCTCCGTTCCCCCAGCCAGCTCCAAACCGAAACCCCCCCTCCAGCCGTCTCCTCCAGCCACACACCCCGGCTCCTCCTCCAGCCTTTGTCCAGCTTCCCAGGCAGAAGGTGTCACCTGGCCCCATCCCCCTCCTGGCTTGGATTACACGCTCCGGTATCATCCCTCAAGTGAAGTCACCCCCCTGATATCCCATCCCCAGGGCAGACAGTACCTGCAAAACTCCCCCGCAACATCCCCAGCTCAATCCTCCCCACTCCCTGCTCCGTCACACCCCCGAGGGTCTGTCCTGGGACCAGTGCGGTGCAACACATTCATAAATAATTTGGAAAGGGTGTATGTGGGGGGGGGGCGGAGAAACAGAGAGGGGGCGGCATTTGCAGCCTCTGTCAGGGAGGTCACAGGCTCGGTGCTCTGGTACTGCTCTGGCACACTCCGCTAGGGGAAGCCTCCTTGGCTTCGATGCCTCCTGGGACCGACCTCGGAGCCTTCAGCACCCTGGTCTTGCCGGGAGCTCCCTGAAGGATCCAACCCTGATTTCTCTTGCTAAACAGAATCCATGGGCTGAGTGGGTGTGTTGTCTTCCCTACCAGCTATTAGCAAGTTTCAGAGCGGCAGCCCTGCTAGTCTGTAGCAGGGAGGAGTCCTTGTGGCACCCGAGACGAACAAAGACAAATAAATGTGTTTGTCTCTAAGGTGCCACAAGGACTCCTCCTTCTTTTAGCTATTAGTAAGTCTTTCTTCTCCCTGCCAGCCAGGTAATTTGCATCAACTGAGACAGGAGCCTGTTCGCGACTATTCAGATCCTTAACCACTACCACTTCCAAGGCAGTTCTCTGTCGTAAAGAGATACTGTCCATTTTCACCAGCAAGTTAGACTCAAAGTTCTGTGGTCCTTCCCTTACCGACCTCTGCTTCCACATGGAATCCGACGTTAATTCCACTGAGCGACGACGAGTCATATCCAAAGTGTCTAGGGATGAGCGTATACCTGCCCTTCCCTGCATTCTCCAGGGCAGGTCCAACTTTAGGCCGATTCCCCTGAATCAGGCCCCACGCCTGCACCCTAAAGAAGAGCACCTAACTTTTTAATTTTTACTCACCGCGGCGGTCCGGGCGGCAGCATTTTGGCGGCAGGTCCTTCCTTCACTCACTCCGGGTCTTGGGCGGCGGGTCCTTCAGTGCCGTGGAAGACCCGGAATGAGCGAAGGACCCGCCGCCGAAGTCCTGGACCGCCGCAAGATATTCGAATCGGCCCCCCCACTTCCTAAAGCCGGCCCTGCTCCAGAGATTAACTGCCCAGCCGTTCTGCTCTGCAGACTCAACTGCCCTGTCTTCCCTCTGAACCCGAGACACAGACTGTCCACCCACCGAATCAGCATGGAGACATTCCTCTCTCAACAACCTTGTTTGCCCAGCAAACTGGTCGAGCACAGCCACTTGGTTATAGGGCTGTTCAACTTTCTTAACAGCTCTTAGGTTCATCTGAGATCTTCTCAAAGCCATCCCCACTGGATCTTTCAACAGGAAAGTCAGTGGATCCATTCACTGCAGAACATTTCTGGCTTTTAGGAACTGAAACTGCCTTGGTCAAATCACTTCCACACTTTTAGTTCCAGCAAACTGCTTGCACGGATTACCATGAGGATTCCTTTCCCTGGGAGCTTCTCAAAGCATCAATTCACCCCCTCACAGAAATTCTGCCCTTACCCTCTTCACCTAGGGCTTGCTCGAAAGGATCACTTTCCTGAGCAGCGACAGACTCTTTCTGGGTTTCACTTACATCCAGGATCACCTTTGGCTCATCGGCAGGGTGGTTTCCTTTACTAAGGCAAACCAAAGCAGCCAAACAGAGAAGACTCGGTCTCACCCCACTGGCTGACCATAAGTCACACAAGCAATTCCCGTAGACACTCCCATTTCCCAGTGCCACTCGCTATGGGGACGAATGGTTATGAATGCTAATGGGAAGGGGGTAGGTTTGGAAGATAAAATAAAAAAAGACCAAGTTAAAAATCACTTAGAAAAGTTAGATGTCTGCAAGTCACCAGAGCCTGATGAAATGCATCCTAGAATACTCCAGGAGCTAACAGAGGAGGTATCTGAGCCTCTAGCTATTATCTTTGGAAAATCATGGGAGACGGGAGAGATTCCAGAAGACTGGAAAAGGGCAAATATAATACCCATCTATAAAAAGGGAAATAAAAACAACCCAGGAAACTACAGACTAATTAGATTAACTTTTGTGCCAGGGAAGATAATGGAGCAAGTAATTAAGGAAATCATCTGCAAAGGTGGTAAGGTGTTAGGGAATAGCCAGCATGGATTTGTAAAGAACAAATCACGTCACACCAATCTGAGAGCTTTCTTTGCTAGGATAACGAGTCTTGTGGATAAGGGAGAAGCGGTGGATGTGGTAGACCTAGACTTTAGTAAGGCATTTGATATGGTCTCGCACGATATTCTTATCAATAAACTAGACAAATACAACTTAGATGGGGTTACTATAAGGTGGGTGCATAACTGGCTGGATAACCGCACTCAGAGAGTAGTTATTAATGGTTCCCAATCCTGCTGGAAAGGTATAACAAGTGGGGTTCCGCAGGGGTCTGTTTTGGGACTGGCTCTGTTCAATATCTTCATCAACGACTTAGATATTGGCATAGAAAGTACGCTTATTAAGTTTGCAGATTATACCAATCTGGGAGGGATTGCAAGTGCTTTGGAGGATAGGGTCATAATTCAAAATGATCTGGACAAATTGGAGAAATGGTCTGAGGTAAACAGGATGAAGTTTAATAAAGACAAATGCAAAGTGCTCCACGTAGGAAGGAACAATCAGTTTCACACATACAGAATGGGAAGAGACGGTCTAGGAAGGAGTACGGCAGAAAGGGATCTAGGGGTTATAGCGGACCACAAGCTAAATATGAGTCAACAGTGTGATGCTGTTGCAAAAAAAGCAAACGTGATTCTGGGATGCAGTAACAGGTGTGTTGTGAGCAAGACACGAGAAGTCATTCTTCCGCTCTACTCTGCGCTGGTTAGGCCTCAGCTGGAGTATTGTGTCCAGTTCTGGGCACCGCATTTAAAGAAAGACGTGGAGAAATGGGTGAGGGTCCAGAGAAGAGCAACAAGAATGATTAAAGGTCTTGAGAACATGACCTACGAAGGAAGGCTGAAAGAACTGGGTTTGTTTAGTTTGGGAAAGAGAAGACCGAGAGGGGACATGATAGCAGTTTTCAGGTATCTAACAGGGTGGCATCAGAAGGAGGGAGAAAACTTATTCACCTTAGCCTCTAAGGATAGAACAAGAAGCAACGGGCTTGAACTGCAGCAAGGGAGGTTTAGGTTGGACATTAGGCAAAAGTTCCTAACTGTCAGGGTGGTTAAGCACTGGAATAAATTGCCTAGGGAGGTTGTGGAATCTCCATCTCTGGAGATATTTAACAGTAGGTTAGATAAATGTCTATCTGGTCTAGACAGTATTTGGTCCTGCCTTGAGGGCAGGGGACCGGACTCGATGACCTCTCGAGGTCCCTGCCAGCCCTAGAGTCTATGAAAACCAAGACCCCAGTAAAAGAAAAACGGTTCTCCTGATCCCAAAAGACCAAGCCCCAGACGCAGGTCAATATACAAGTCAGGTCTTACCCACAAATCACGCTGCTGCCAATCCTTTAGAATCTAAAATCTAACGGTTTATTCATAAAAAGAATGAAATATGGACGAGAGCTGAAACTGGTTACAGGAATCAATTACACCCAGTAATGGCAGAGTTCTTGGTTCTAGAACGCTGGACGGCAGCCCGGGGCGCTCTCGAATGCTGGGAGGCTGCGGGCGGCCCCCTCCCCGTCCCAAGACCTGCACCAGCAATGCTAGCGCCGGGAACTCAGCGCAGGCCCTGCAGCGCCCCACCTGCACCAGTGCACCGCAGTGCTGGGGGCTCTCGTGCCCCAAAGCCCCCTGCATGCACCCCCCCTGCATGCACCCTGATACTCCCATATACCGACCCTCCTGGATACCCCATGTAACCCACCCCCTCCGCATCTCCCCAGACCCATCTATTGCCAGGGCCCTGCAGGCACCTGGGTGCCCCCTGCACGCACCTTGACACCCCCACGTGCCCCGAGCCGGGCCGAGCCGCGGTGGGGACCGTGTCCCTTTAAGAGTGGGGCTGGGCTGAGCCGAGCCGGCGGGGGGTGGCTGCGCTCCCCGCTGCAGGCTGATGCCGGAGCCTGGGCTGAGCACCAGGCTCGTCTCCTGCACCAGCTCCGGGCGGGGCTTCGCTGCGGCTCCCCCAGTCCCCCCGGGCCGGGCCGCCCCCTGCACCTGCACGGTAGGGGCGGGTTGCATGAGGCGGGGCAGGACCCGGTGGGGCCGAGGGCTGAACAGGCCCGGCAGGGTGGGGCGGGGGCTGCTGGAGGGGGAAGCTGGGGAAGGGGTGGCACGGCCTCAGCCCCCTGGGGAGACAGGAGCAGCCCCGGGGGTGCTGGGCGCGTGCTGGGCAGAGCCCCGGGAGAGCCTCAGCCCCACTGCAGGCAGTGCTGTAGAGAAAGAGCCCACGCCCTGTGGCGGGCGAGGGGAGCCCCAGGCAGGGGGATCCGGGCCACCCGCACCCACCTCTCACGGCCGCTCCATGCTGCTCCCGGTACCAGGGCCGCCCAGAGGATTCCGGGGGCCCGGGGTCTTTGGCGGTGGGGTGCTCTTCCGTTCCGGGACCTGCCGCCGATGTGCCCCGAAGACCTGCGGTGGGCGCCCCCCCTCCCCCGCTGCCGAATTACCGCCGAAGCTGGACCCGCCGCCGAAGCGCAGCCCGGTCTTCGGTGGTAATTCGGCGGCGGGGGGTTCCCGCCGCAGGTCTTCGGGGCACTTCGGCGGCGGGTCCCGGAACGGAAGGGCCCCCCCGCCGCCGAATTACCGCCGAAGACCGGGCTGAACTTCAGCGGCGGGACCCGCTCCGTCTTCGGCGGTAATTCGCCAGCGGGGGGTCCTTCTGCCCCGGAGCGGAAGGACCCCCCGCCGGCGAAGACCGAGAGCGAAGAAGCTCCTGCGCCCGGCCCCGCAAGAGTTTTCTGAGCCCCCTGGAGCGAGTGAGGGAGCCCGCTCCAGGGGCCCCGAAAAACTCTCGTGGGGGCCCCTGTGGGGCTCGGGGCCTGGGGCAAATTGCCCCTCTCGCCCCCCCCCCTGGGCGGCCCTGTCCGGTACCAGCCCCGCTGCTGCAGTTCTAGCACCGCCACTTTCCACTTCCTGTGCCCGGTGCCGTCCACCCCCCACCCACCGCAGGGAGCAGCCCCTGCCCCTCCCCTTGCCTGTAGGAGTTCAGCGCCGGCCGGCAGGCCAAGCTTCAGAGCGGAGCGTGGGCCCCGCCCGCTGGCACCACGGTAACCCCTAACTAAGGCGCCGCTTTTGGAAAATGTGCTGAAGGGAAGCGGCTGCTTCCTTTGCACCCCACTAGCTACGCTCCTGGTCCCCAGGGCCTTTTATATTCTCTCTCTTATGGGCGGAAACCCCTTTGTTCTCCTGTGCAAAATCACAGCAACAAGATGATGTTTGTAGCCACCTGGGCAAGTCACATGTCCATGCACGACTCAGTTTGCAGGTAGAGCAGCCATTGCTCACATGCTACCTCGAACGTCCCAGGAAGACTTCTCAGATGTGGAGTGGAGTCTCCCAAGGTCCATTGTCAGTTAAGTGTTTCTTGACTGGGCACTTAATCTGCAAATTCCTTTCTCGAGAAGCTGACCAAATGCTTCCCTAATGCTACTTAGCATCAAACACACTGAGATACAAGTGCATAGCCAATATTCATAACTTCAACTGCAAAAATGAGACACACATTGAGATACCCAGCAAACCATAACCTTTCACAGACACCTCACACGACAATCTTTGTACAAGATTTGCTGCAAAGATATAGCAGTGGTTGCAACAATGATCGATACGGTCACAGTTCATGTCAATAACGTCACAATAGGCACTGACTTTTGTTTTTGCTGGTGAGTGCTTTCGAAAAGGTGTGTGTGGGGGAGGGACTTTGCTAGTTTTGGGGAGAGGTTGTTTTCAACCTCTTTATACACATCTTTCTTGTTCTAGTTACTGAATGTGTCTATCGTTGGTATCTTTACTATTTTAATAATGGTTACATTCTTATGAACTACGTATTTACGTTCTCCTGGATTATAGTATATTGAAATCATTGCAGTCACTTACAACCTGTTTTCACCAGCGTCCCGGTTTAAAGACATTACATCTCACCGTAGCTTTCTGGATGAAACTGTCAGCAATTTTATTTACATCTAGTTCCCTGGTATGGTCTTCATGCACATTAAGGACAGCTACATTATTCAGTTGTGTCTGTCCCGTTGATGATTGGAGATAATTTTTAAGTCACCTGAAGCTGGAGAATGAGTTCAGGATGATACAGGCCCAGTGAGCACGATTCTTATAACTGTGCATGGGGCTGCCAGGTTATTGCAAGTGACTCCAAGATCTCTTTCCTGATGATGGGTAGCAGGTAAGTTAGACCCCATCATTTTGTATGCGTAGTTGGGATTATATTTTGCCATGTGCAGTACTTTGCACTTAACATTGAATTTCATCTGCCATCGTGTTGCCCAGTCACCCAGTTTTGTGAGATCCCTTTGTAACGCTTCGCAGTCAGCTTTGGGCTTAACTGTTTTGAGTAATTTTGTATTGTGTGCAAATTTTGCCACCTCCCTGTTTACCTCTTTTTGCAGATCATTTAGGAATATGTTGAATACGACTGGTCCCAGAACAGACCTCCGGGGGACACCATTTGACACCATTCTGAAAACTCACCATTTATTCCTGCCCTTTGGTTCCTGTCTTTTAACTAGGGTGCCTGGGAATGCTTTCAGGATCATCTAAAGATCATTTAATTTAATGGGAAGCTTTTTGTGATCTTAGTCACCCTGCCTCTGTTTATAAACAATCTCACTGCCCCCAGGGCAGAATGGGGAGCAGCTCAGAACACATCACATTCCACACTCAAGCTCCACCTGGGGCTAGGGCATATGCTGTGACCAGACCACAGGTACAAAACTCGGGGGTGGGGGGGCAGGAACCACTATGGCTCATGGGTGCTGAGCACCCCTATGTTTTTTGGCATGGGTGCTTGAGCCCCGGAGCACCCATGGAGTCAGCACCTATGGCTCCTCTCATGGATCAGTAACTGGTTAAAAGATCGACAACAGAGCAGAAATGAATGATCAGTTTTCACAGTGGGAAGAGGTAATTAGCGGAGTCCCCCAGGGTCTGCCCTGGGACCTGTGCTGTGCAACATATTCATAAACGATTTGGAAAAGTGGGGGAGCAGAGAGGTGGCAAAGTTTGCAGCCACCACTACATTACTCAAGATAGTTATGTCCAAAGCAGACTGCGAAGAGTTACAAAGGATCTCCCAAAACCAGGCGAGTGGGTGACGAAATGGCAGATGAATTTCAGTCTTGATAAATGCAAAGTTAATGCATGTTGGAAAACAGAATCCCAACGATAATTCAAAATGATGGGGGCTAAATTAGCTGTTACCACTCAAGAAAGAGATCTTGGAGTCATGGTGGATAGTCCTCTGAAAAAACATCCACTCAGAGTGCAGCGGCAGTCAAAAAAGCGAACCGAATGCTGGGAACCTGTAGACGGGTCAGACTCACCCCTGCGGCGCCTCCTGCTGGTGACTCCTGGGAATTAGCTCCGTTCCAGCTCTGGAGCGCCCTCTGCAGGCCAGTGAGCCGCCTGTCCTCTGGCCCCCCGGGTCCCTCCCTGGACCCGGTGCCCTTTTAGCTGGGGTGCTGCCCCCTGGCAGTAACCCCTTTCTCTCTGGGTCTCCCCTCCCCGGGGAACCCCCACCCTCTATCCCCACCTTGCCTCAGTATTGGCTACTGCCAGTCATTGTCTAGCCCCACGCCCTGGGGCAGACTGCAGTATCAGCCTAGTCATCACTGGCAAGGAGGGTTTGGACCTGCTGCCTTTGACTATCCCTGGGCTGCCCCCTGCAACCTCTAGTACCTGTTAGCCCAATGCTAGGCCGCAGCCTGGGGCTTTCCAGGCTGGAGCTCCCCAGCTCCTCAGCCCTGCTCCCCTCAGGTACCCGGTCTAGCTCCCTGCAGCCAGGCCCTTCTCCCTCTTCAGGCAGAGGGAGACTGACTGGGCTCCTGGCTCACTGCCTCTTATAGGGGCCAGCTGGGCCAGATTGGGGCCTGGCTGCAGCTGGGCCTGCTTTCTCCCAATCAGCCCAGGCTTCTTGCCCCAGCCTAAAGGCTGCTTTCTCCAGCCACAGCCCCCTTCCCAGGGCTGTTTTTAACCCCTTCCAGGCAGGAGCAGGGGTCCACCCTGCTACAGAACCCTTAGGAAAGGGATGGATAATAAGAAAATATCATATTGCTTCTATATAAATCCATGGTAGGCCCACACCTTGAATATTACATACAGTTCTGGTTGCCCCATCTCAAAAAAGATGTATTGAAATTGGAAAAGGTACAGAAAAGGGCAACAAAAATCATAGAATATCAGGGCTGGAAGGCACCTCAGGAGGTATCTAGTCCAACCCCCTGCTCAAAGCAGGACCAACATCAACTAAATCATCCCAGCCAGGGCTCTGTCAAGCCTGACCTTAAAAACCTCTAAGGAAGGAGATTCCACCACCTCCCTAGGGAACCCATTCCACTGCTTCACCACCTGCCTAGTGAAATAGTTTTTTCTAATATCCAACCTAAACCTCCCCCACTGCAACGTGAGACCATTGCTCCTTGTTAGAAGTAGACATTCATAGAATATCAGGGCTGGAAGGGACCTCAGAAGACCATCTAGTCCAACCCGCTGCTCAAAGCAGGACCAATCCCCAGACAGATTTTTGCCCCAGATCCCTAAATGGCCCCCTCAAGGATTGAACTTTCAACCCTGGATTTAGCAGGTCAAGGCTCAAACCACTGAGCTAAACCTCTCCCCTTCTGTCATCTGCCACCACTGAGAACAGCCGAGCTCCAACCTCTTTGGAACCCCCCCGTCAGGTAGTTGAAGGCTGCTATCAAATCCCCCCTCATTCTTCTCTTCTGCAAACTAAAGAAGCCCTGTTTCCTCAGCCTCTCCTTGTAAGTCAGGGGCCCGCCCCCCTGATCATTTTTGTTGCCCTCCGCTGGACTCATGAGGAGTATGGAACAGCTTCCGTATAAAGAGAGATTAAAAAGACTGAGACTGTTCATCTTAGAAAAGAGATGACTAAGGGGGGATATGATAGAGATCTAGAAAATCATGACTCGGGTGGAGAAAGTGACTACGGAAGTGTTATTTACCCCTTCACATAGCACAAGAACCAGGGGTCACCCAATGAAATTAACAGGGAGCAGGTTTAAAACCAACCTAAGGGGGTATTTCTTCACACAACGCACAGTCAGCCTGTGGAACTCCTCGCCAGAGGATGTTGTGAAGGCCAAGACTATAACAGGGCTCAGAAAAGAACTAGAGAAGTTCATGGAGGATAGGTCCATCAATGGCTATTAGCCAGATGATCAGGGGACAGCCCCATGCTCTGGACGTCCCTAAACCTCTGACGGCCAGAAGCGGGGACTGGATGGCAGGGGATGGATCACTCGAGAAATTGCCTGTCCTGGTCTCTCTGTCTGAATCTCCTGGCACTGACCACTATCAGAAGACAGGATATTAGGCTAGATAGGCCATGGGTCTGACCCAGTCTGGCCGTTCTTATGTTCCTATGTAATGGCTCTTGATTGTCGTCTCCTGGGCTGGCTAATGGATGGTTACTTGGAACTGGTTTCGTGTAAACACTTGGCTTGGGAGGTGGCCTCTCCTGGCCTGTTTTGCTTCCCCGCCCTCACATGAGGTGATGCTAACGTTGCATCATGGTTACAATTGACACTTCTCTCTGTATTCGCATTCACACGTTCACAACCACAGCCCGGATGCCTTGCTCACAAGGGCCACTCAGTTCAGAACATCACACGGTTGCATAAAATACCTTACTCAGGATATTTTTATGGTCAAATAACACTGTATACAAACAGTTGATTGAACTTCTTATGGGGGGCGGTATTCAAACCTTCTGTTCTCCCCGGGGAGGAGCACCTGGACCCTGATTCTTACACCCCCATCCATTATTCATGCATGTCTGTCCTCAGGTTGCACTGTGCACATCTGGCCAACATAAGGGCTGTCACCTGCACATCTGTCCCGCCAGAGGTTCGCCCCATGCAATATCTGTCCACATATACTGTGAGGCTAGCCGGCCCCGTCCACATCCGTCCACAACTATATTTCATGAGGTTCGCCGCATCTTCATCCGTCTATTTTCAGGTTGGACACATGCGCATCTGTCCCTGATAACGTTTGGCACCCTGCACATCTGGCCACATCTGCCCCAGGGCAGGTTTGCCCCATGCATAGCTGTCCACATCTACCCTGCGAGCATCTGACACTGCCCCTGCTCCCTTCTCAGTACCCTCCCCCACATCAGTGAAGATGTAACGATGCGGCTTTGGTGGGACCCAACTGAGAGTGCCAATTCAGGACAAATTGTTTAGAGCAAGGCAGTTACAGCCCAAGGCTGGGGGTCCTTTGCACACCAAGGCAAACCAAACCAGCCCAACAGAGATGACTTCGGTCTCACCCCACTGGCTGACCACAAGTCACACAAGCAATTCCCTTAGACTCTCCAGTTTCCCAGTATCCCCACCAATGCCACTCGTTATGGGGATGAATGGTTATGAAAACCAATATCCCAGTAAAAGAAAAAGGTTCCCTCGATCCCAAAGGACCAAGGCCCAGACCCAGGTCAATATACAAGTTAGGTCTTGCCCACAAATCACACCGTTGCCAATCCTTTAGAATCTAAAATCTAAAAGTTTATTTATAAAAGGAAAAAGATAGAGATGAGAGCTAGAAGTGGTTAAATGGAATCAATTAGATACAGTAATGGCAAAGTTCTTGGTTCAGGCTTGTAGCAGTGATGGAATAAGCTGCAGGTTCAAATCGAGTCTCTGGAGTCCATCCGCAGCTGGGATGGGTCATTCAGTCCTTTGTTCAGAGCTTCAGTTTATAGGAAAGTCCCTCCAGAGGTAAGAAGCAGGATTGAAGGCAAGATGGAGATGAGGTAACATCACCTTGTATAGTCTCTTCCAGACGTAGGGACACTTCTTTGTTCTTACTGTGGAAAATTACAGCAAAATGGAGTTTGGAGTCACATGGGCAAGTCACATGTCCATGCATGACTCAGTTCTTTACAGGCGGCAGCCATTGCCCACATGCTGTCTTGAACATCCCCAGGAAGACTTCTTATGTGGATTGGAGTCTCCCAAGGTCCATTGTCCGTTAACTGTTTCTTGATTGGGCACTGACTGAGAACAGTCCCTTCTCAAGAAACTGACCAAATGCTTCACTGAGGCTTCTTAGAATCGAACACACTGAGATACAAACACAGAGCCAATATTCATAACTTGAACTACAAAATTGATACACCCATCCAGACAGCGTAATCCTAAGCAGCAAACCATAACCTTGTCTTAGACACCTTATCTGACCCCCTTTATACAAGATTTGGTGCCAGTACAGGACCTTGGTTGCAACCATGATCTATACGGTCCCAGTTCATGTCAATAACGTCACAGAAGAGAACCTTTTTTGGGGGAGGCAGCCTGGTACACCCCCGTTAGAGAAAGCAAGCGTCCTCCCTGATTCCCTGGGGGAGCAGCAGGAGGTGCTGTTTCTCACTCTGTTTGGGACCAGCCATCCTCCCGCCCACACACACAAACACGGCAGGATGGGCCCATGATGTGGCTAACGCCCGGGTGTGCCATTGGCTTTCAAACTCCCTCTTCTCCCTCCAGCCAAAACCGCGGCTGAGGACGCCCAGCACCCGCTGCTGCTGCAGCACCGGCAAGAGGAGCTGAAGGCGCGGCGGGAGGCCTACCGGTGAGCCGGGCGGGGGCGGCAGGGCTGGTGAAGGGGGCTGGGATGCACCCAGGCAGGACTGGGGGATGAGGAGGGTCAGGCTGATAGAGTCATAAGCGCTGTCCGGGGGAGGATGCTAATTAGCACCGGTTCTGCTTTCACTCCCTTCCCCTGCCTCCCACTTCGGGCTCTCGACTCCCCTGCTCTAACCACTAGACCCCACTCCCCTCCTCAGCCGGGGAGAGAACCCAGGGGCTCATGGGGACCCTGATTCAATCCTACACCCTCCCCTCCCAAATGTCAGGATAAGCCAGGCTGTGCTGCAGCCTGTCTCTGTTCTCAGCTGCTGCAGCACCTCCTATCAGTGACCTCTGGAAGGGCAGGGTCTTTTCCTTTGGTCTCCACCTGGGAGGGGTGGGCAGGCTCCAGCCACTGGCAGAAGGTGGGCGAAGAGCTTATGCTGGGCGAGACTCATCTAAAACCATCTCTCTGCCCCATCTTACCCCCCTGGGTAGGCCTGACCACCCCCCACTCGCCATCAGTCTCCCACACCTGCTCTGGGGAGACAATGGAAGAGTTAACCCTGCGGCATCGGCAGCTCAGGGCTTCTCTGAAAGCCCCAGCTCCTGGAGTCACGGGGTTATCCTGGGGAAAACCTCAGCTTCTGTTTTAAAAGCCAAGTCACTCTCCAGACATTGTGTGTGGGGAGAGCAACTCAGAAATCTGACCCCCACCTACAGGGATTGACTTCCAGATCCTGAGATTTCACTCAATAACCCTTTGGGGTCTTACTTACTCAGGGGACCGGGCTGGTGCATGATCTACGAACCCCTGGGGTTTGCAACACTATTTAAACTAGCCTCTTAGGGCATTTGAAGGGAGTCGAGGCAGTTCTTGGAGCAATGGGCTCAGGCTCTCTGCAGACGCAGGCAGTGCTGCTGAGTCGGTCACACTGGCTGCCCATTTTGGATGGTTCCTCTGTAACTACACAAGCTGCAGACGGTTTTATTTTTGCTAGGAAGCTGAGCAGGCGAGGGATTTCTTTGCCCATGGGGAGCCTCCAGCCACGCCTGGGTGAGGCAGAGGAGGTCTCTGGAGGGGCCCCTGTCTGCGCTCTCTCGGGCGTGGGATGGTGAGCCCACGTGTGTCTCCCGGCAGCTGGAAGGAATATGCCCCCGGGTGGCCAAGGTGCCTGGACGTGGCGACCGTGGATGAGCTGGACTCCAATGACAAGTACAGCCTGACCAAGACCACCATCTTCATCCTGCGCACCATTAAAACGTGAGTGGGGGGGGACGCTACCCTGGGGCCGGCCCTGAGTGGAGCAGCCTGGGGCAGTGGGGATTTGGGGAGGGCTCAAAGGGGACCAACCCCCTCCCCAGGTACCCCAGCGGGGATGGGTTGATCTGAGAGTCACTCCAAAGAGGCCATCTTCTAGCTCAGATCCTGCCCCCAGAGCAGGACTCACGCCTGCCTCTGTACCGGACATCCCCAGCCATTCCTCTCGGTCGCTATGTTATTCCGGGCCCTGGCGACCCACAGTGAGAGACAGCCCGTGCCCCAAAGTCCTCCCGGTCTTAAACCCTCCTCTCTGACTTAGTTTCCCCTCCGACCCTCTGTTTAGACCTCAGGTCACCAGCTGCACAGTGGTGGGAATAGAAATCGTGGCTCCCAAGTGACCAACCGACTGAAAACCAATCTATCTATCTATCAGACTGGGGGCATGGTCAGATACCTCTAGTCTGCTGCTATTCCCTGCCTGACAGTGCCCACAGGGGGTGGATTGGGGCCATGGCTGGCACACACTGTGGTTATGGGGCCCTGGCAATGCCCTCCCTTCAGTTGGGTATTTGGCTGCGTCTCCTTTCTCTTGACTGGCCGGGTCCATCGGTCTCTCCTCTAAGGGTCTCTCTTGTCCCCAGGGAGCTGGAGCTGAAGCTGAAGGGTTTCTCCTTATGCACGGGCTCCTGGGAGAAGCTGGAAGACATCCGGAAGATATTCTGGTGTAACAAGAACCCCACTTCAGGTCTGTGCTCCCCCAGTGCACGGGCATGTCCTGGCCCCGGCCCCCCGACACAATCTGACCCTGTGCCCACAGACATGGGGTGAGATGGCCCTGCTGACTCCACCATGGGCAGGGCTGAGGGCTGAGACTCATTGTTCCTCCTGGGCTGACCTGAGCACTGGGGCTGGAGGGTGAAGGACAAACGGGCTTTGTGAGCCCTCTGCAGCCTCCCTGGTTCCATCTGTAGTAAGAGGAGGCCCTAAGATATAAACCTTGGTATCAGAGGCCTGGTATGAGGCCTGAGGCCTGAACTAAAGTAATGGTCAAGACTTTGCTAACATAAAGCTGTGAGCCAGAGGCAGGCCCTGCTCACAGAAGTTGGCAAGAAAAGGGCTGATGTTGCATAAACATATCTCCACATAGTGTATTGAAGCATAAACACGGTACCAGGACACACCAATACTGAACATTCCACACAGATAACGAGGAACAGACGGACCCATCCCAATGACAGGGGCAAAAGGGGAATATGATGGATAGAGTTGTTTTGTTCGAACCAACATGTACAAGGTGAGAGGTGGCACCTTACTACGTAGAGGGGTTGTACCTTGCTGCGTACAAGGGTTGCACCTCAATACGTCAGGAGTGATGTGTAACTTGTTTGTACCTGTGTATAAGAATGTACCCCTGGGGCGGTGTGTCCTGGGACCGTGTTTATGCTTCAAGGTTCAACCCCACTACGTAGTCAGGTGCCGCCTCTCACCTTGTACACGTTGGTTCGAACAAAACAACTCTATCCATCATATTCCCCTTTTGGCCCTGTCATTGGGATGGGTCCGTCTGTTCCTTGTTATCTGTGTGGAATGTACAGTATTTCTGTGTCCTGGTACCGTGTTTATGCTTCAATCCACTATGTGGAGATATGTTTATGCAACATCAGCCCTTTTCATGCCAACTTCTTTGAGCAGGGCCTGCCTCTGGCTCACAGCTTCACTTTGCTTTATGTTAGCAAAGTCTTGACTATTACTTTAGTTTAGGCCTCAGGCCTCATACCAGGCCTCTGATACCAAGGTTTATATCGTAGGGCCTCCTCTCACTACACCATCCGCATGGGAGACTGGAGGGCAGCTCTGGCTGGAATCAGGATCTGTCCCCCAGCAGCTAGTTGGGGATCCCACCACATCTCCCATAGCTAGAGGGGGCTCCTGCTCCCCCATCTATTGCCTCCCATTGACATCAGCTGAGGATCTGGCCCCATTGACTCCAACAGAGAGACACCCATTGACTCCAGCTGGGGGTCTGGCCCCACTGATTCACATGTTGTTATCTGTGTCCCCAGAGTACGTCTCCGAGCACTGGCAGGAAGATTCGTTCTTCGGGTACCAGTTCCTGAATGGGGTCAACCCGGTGGTGATGCGGAAATGCACATCGCTCCCGGAGAACTTTCCTGTGACGGAGGAGATGGTGGCCAGCTCCCTGGGGGCGGGCACCACCCTGCAGGACGAGCTCAAGGTAAGACGATCCTGCTGGTCTCCCGAAAGCCGTCTGTAGGGCCCAGTTCTGTGGGTGCCCACAACAAAACCCAGCAGCCTGTTTCATGTGAGAGATGAACCCTTCTCTCCGCCTTGCAGAAAGGTAACATCTTCCTGACGGATTACAAGATCCTGGAGGGGATCCCCACCACGCAGCTGAACGGGGAACAGCAGTACCTGGCCGCGCCGCTCTGCCTGCTGCACCTGACACCTGGCGGGCAGGTCATGCCCTTGGCCATCCAGGTAACGAGCATGCCCGGCCTCTGCCTGGTGCTCACAACCGCACAGGGAGCCCTGCCAGGCTATTCCAGAGCAGAGGAATTGCCCCCGATCCAGACCAGTGGGCCCTTTCTAGTGAGCAGGTACCTCAACATTTGGGGGGGTGAAACATTGTCCCATCAGAAACCCTCCGACATGGATCCTCCCATACAGGGTAATTTTGACAGAGCCTTTCTGTTACTGGATCCAAACAGGAAGTGTGATTGGACTCAAAAGGTTGGTGGGGGAGGGTTCAGAAAGTGAAAAATGTTGGATTTGGAGATGGGGAGTTGCTCTCTCAATTTCCTTTCCTCTTTATTCTCTTTTCCCGTCTTCTGCATTTTTCATCACTGAAACGTTAAAAAAAAAAGAAAGAAAAAGAAAGACAGAAAACCTCTGAAAGTGGGGCTGGAAAAGGAGAAAATCCACCTTTCACCCTTTAAAAAATGTTTTACAACAGGGCAGGAAGGCCAGACAGATGGACATCAGGATGGATGGGCCGAGTAGACCAGAAAGACGGGAGGATGGATGGGAGGATGGATGGGCTGAGGAGACCAGAGGGATGGGAGGATGGACGGGAGGATGGACAGGAGAGTGGATGGGCCGAGGAGACCGGAGGGACGAGAAGACGGATGGGAGGATGGATGGGCTGAGGAGACCAGAAGGATGGGAGGACAGACGAGAGGATGGACAGGAGCAGGGGCAGCTCTAGAAATTCCGCCGCCCTAAGCAGGGCGGCGCGCCGCACTGCTCGCGCCGCCCTTCCCCAGTCCCGTGGCTGGGGCAGAAGGGGCTGCGGACGGTCCCGTGGTCCCGGGGCTCCGGTGGACCTCCCGCAGGCATGACTGCGGAAGGTCCGCCGGAGACAAATGCCGCCCTGCCCCAACAATGCCGCCCCACGCGCCTGATTGGCGCGCTGGGGTCTGGAGCCGGCCCTGGACAGGAGGATGAATGGGCCAAGGAGACCAGAGGGACGGGAGGACGGACGGGAGGACAGACAGGAGAATGGATGGATGGGCTAAGAAGACCAGAGGAAGGGAGGATGGATAGGCGGATGGATGGGCCGAGGAGACCAGAGGGATGGAAGGGCACACAGGAGAATGGATGGGCTGGGGAGACCAGAGGGACGGGAGGACGGATGGGAGGATGGACAGGCAGATGGATGGGCCAAGAAGACCAGAGGACGGGAGGACGGACGGGAGGATGGACAGATGGATGCACAGTCACTGACTTTGATATTTCCCGTGGCTGCTCCACCCCTGTTCTGCGCTGAGGCCCTGCCCCCACTCCGACCCTTCTCACGAGGCCCCACCCTTGCTCCACCTCTTCCCGCCCCTGCTGCACCCCTTCCCCCGAGGTCCCCCGCCCGCCGGCCACTCACTGCTCCCCGCTCTCCCCCCAAGTGCCTCCCGCCAGCCGCCAACAGCTGATCTGCTGCCCCGCTGTGGCTGGTGGGTGCTGAGCACCCCCTATTTTTCCCGTGAGCGCTCGAGCTCCGTAGCACCCGCAGCGTCTGCACCTATGGCCGGATGGACCGAGGTGCTGGGCAGGAGGGATGGACGGATGGACCAGAAGTCTCACAGGAGGGCTCTGATTCCCCCTTTCCTGCTCCAAGTACTCATTCAGGAGTGGGGCCCTCCTGGGTGGGGCAGCCCCCCCGGTTCCCACCCACTGGTGTCTCGGGATGTCACAGCCCACAAGCCTTAGTCCCACCTCCAGCTGCAGGGCTCCCAGCACGTGGGCCATGCAGGAGGCTTACTCCTTTCCCCGCCCCCCACAGCTCAGCCAGCGCCCGGGCCCCGGCAGCCCCATCTTCCTGCCCAGCGACCCCCAGTGGGACTGGACCCTGGCCAAGATCTGGGTGCGCCTGGCCAACTTCCACGTCCACGAGGTCAACGCCCACCTGCTGGAGGCGCATTTCCTCTGCGAGGTCTATTGCATGGCCACACTGCACCAGCTGCCCATGTGCCATCCTGTCTACAAGGTGAGGGGGGGAGTGGGACCGAAAGGGGGGAGGGGTCACCCCCTCATGTCCTTCCTGTGTCTTTGGCCAGGAAACAGCCATGTGCCAGCTGTGCCCAGCTGTGTGCCCCAGCTGTGCCCAGCTGCATCCGTGCCCCAGAAGTGTCCATCTGCATCCATTCCCCGGTAGTGCCCAGCTGCGTGCCCCAGGTGTGTCCAGCAACATCTGTGCCCAGCTGCGTCTGTGTCCCAGATGTACCCAGAGGCATCTGATAGCGCTTCAAAATGTGCCCAGCTGTCCCAGCCATGGCCCATCAGTGTCTGCAGGGTCCAGGGGCACCCAGGTGTGTGCCCAGCTGCAGCCTCTGCCCCAGATGTGCCCTCTGTGCCTGTTCCCCAGCTGAGTGCGAAGGTGCCATCTGCAGCCAAAGGTGCCCACTCCCCACCTGGATCCACACCCAGTTATGCCCAGCTGCTTCTGCGGGTGTCGTCTGCGCCCAGCCATACCAAGCTGTCTGGGCCGTGCCCCGTACACAACCAGATGTGCCCTGCCCCAGCTATGTCCGGCTGAGCCTGTGCCCAGCTGTGTGTGGGCACGTCTCTGCTTCACGCAGCCGCGTGGGGCCAGTCGCCCCTCGATGGGCCCTGTATCCCACAGGAGCTGCATCACTGAGGGTGGGGGATTGGATTTAGAGTTAGTACCAAGGTCCCAGCTCAGCCCCACGTCTCTCTGCTCCCCACAGCTCCTGATCCCCCACACCCGCTACACCCTGCACATCAACACCCTGGTTAGGACCAACCTCATCCAGCCAGGAGGGCTCTTCGACAAGGTGAGAGGTGACTTGCCTGCCACTCCTGTCCCATTGGCTAGAGCAGGGTGGGGGCTGGGAGCCAGGACTGCTGGGTTTTCTCCCCAGCTCTGGGAGGGGAGCAGAGGCTGGTGGTTAGATCAGGCTGAGAGTGGGGGCTGGTGGGTAGCAGAGCCGTAACTAGCTATTTTTTGCGCCAGAGGCAAGAATATAAAATTGCGCCCTCCCCCCTCCATATAATTTCATAGTAGTTACTTTGTGAAAAAACAGAAAAATATGTAATTAACAAGAGTAATAATGATAATAAAAGGTTTATTTATTTTAATCATAAGATCTGTGTACAAAATCAACTAATACATCTAAGGTGTGCATCATAGTGCATCATGAACTGTGGGGGTCGGGGCTCTCAGCCCGGCGCAGGAGTCGGGGCTTGCAGCCGCACACTAGGGTCGGGCTCAGGGATTGCAGTCCGGCGCAGGGGTCGGGGGTTGCAGTCCGGCGCAGGGGTCGGGTTCGGGGATTGCAGTCCGGCGCAGGGGTCGGGGTTGAGGATTGCAGTCCGGCGCAGGGGTCAGGGTCGGAGGTTGCAGTCCAGCGCAGGGGTCGGGGTTGGGGATTATAGTCCGGCGCAGGGGTCGGGGTCAGGGGTTGCAGTCCAGCGCAGGGGTTGGGAATACAGTACGGCGCAGAGGTCAGGGTCAGGGGTTGCAGTCCAGCGCAGGGGTCGGGGTCGGGGGTTGCAGTCCGGCGCAGGGGTCGGGGTCAGGGGTTGCAGTCCGGCGCAGGGGTCGGGGGTTGCAGTCCGGCGCAGGGGTCGGGGTCAGGGGTTGCAGTCCGGCGCAGGGGTCGGGTTCGGGGGTTGCAGTCCGGCGCAGTGGTCGGGGTCGGGGGTTGCAGTCCGGCGCAGAGGTCGGGGTCAGGGGTTGCAGTCCGGCGCAGGGGTCGGGGTTGGGGGTTGCAGTCCGGCGCAGGGGTCGGGGTCGGGGGTTGCAGTCCGGCGCAGAGGTCGGGGTCAGGGGTTGCAGTCCGGCGCAGGGGTCGGGGTCGGGGGTCGCAGTCCGGCGCAGGGGTCTGGGTCGGGGATTGCAGTCCGGCGCAGGGGTCGGGGGTTGCAGTCCGGCGCAGGGGTCAGGGATTGCAGTCTGTTACAGGGGTCGGGGTTCGGGTTGCAGTCCGGCGCAGGGGTCAGGGATTGCAGTCCGGCGCAGGGGTCGGGGTCAGGGGTTGCAGTCCAGCGCAGGGGTCGGGGGTTGCAGTCCGGCGCAGGGGTCGGGGTCGGGGGTTGCAGTCCGGCGCAGGGGTCGGGGATTGCACTCCGGCGCAGGGGTCAGGGTCGGAGGTTGCAGTCCGGTGCAGGGGTCAGGGTCAGGGGTTGCAGTCCGGCGCAGGGGTCGGGGTCGGGGATTGCAGTCTAGCGCAGGGGTCAGGGTCGGAGGTTGCAGTCTGGCGCAGGGGTCGGGGTCGGGGGTTGCAGTCCGGCGCAGGGGTCGGGGTCGGGGGTTGCAGTCCGGCGCAAGATGTCAGACCTGCACTGCCACCAATAGAACAATGCTGATTTACACCTGCTGGGGATCTGGCCCCATTGACTCCAATGGAGAGACGCCCATTGACACTAGCTGGGATCTGGCCCCATTGACTCCAATGGAGAGACGCCCATTGACACCAGCTGGGATCTGGCCCCAGTGACTCCAATGGAGAGACACCCATTGACACCAGCTGGGATCTGGCCACATTGACTCCAATGGGGAGACGCCCATTGACCCCAGCTGGGGTCTGGCCCCATTGACTCCAATGGAGAGACGCCCATTGACACCAGCTGGGGTCTGGCCCCATTGACTCCAATGGAGAGACGACCATTGACACCAGCTGGAGTCTGGCCCCATTGACTCCAATGGAGAGACGCCCATTGACACCAGCTGGGATCCGGCCCCATTGACTCCAATGGAGAGATGACCATTGACACCAGCTGGGGTCTGGCCCCATTGACTCCAATGGAGAGACGCCCATTGACACCAGCTGGGATCTGGCGTCATTGACTCCAATGGAGAGACGACCATTGACACCAGCTGGGGTCTGGCCCCATTGACTCCAATGGAGAGACACCCATTGACACCAGCTGGAGTCTGGCCCCATTGACTCCAATGGAGAGACGACCATTGACACCAGCTGGGATCCGGCCCCATTGACTCCAATGGAGAGATGCCCATTGACACCAGCTGGGATCCGGCCCCATTGACTCCAATGGAGAGACGCCCATTGACACCAGCTGGGGTCTGGCCCCATTGACTCCAATGGAGAGACGCCCATTGACACCAGCTGGGGTCTGGCCCCATTGACTCCAATGGAGAGACACCCATTGACACCAGCTGGGATCCGGCCCCATTGACTCCAATGGAGAGATGCCCATTGACACCAGCTGGAGTCTGGCCCCATTGACTCCAATGGAGAGATGGCCATTGACACCAGCTGGGGTCTGGCCCCATTGACTCCAATGGGGAGACGTCCATTGACACCAGCTGGGGATCTGTCCTTTCAAGATTTCTAGATTCTTGCCTCTCTTCCAGGCCTCCTCGACGGGTCGGGCCGGGATGCTGAAGCTGCTGGCCAAGGGCGTGGAGAATGTGAGCTACGAGGCGCTCTGTCTGCCGGACGACCTGGAAGCTCGTGGGGTCACCTTTCTCCCCAATTACTACTACCGGGATGATGGCATGAGGATCTGGACAGCGGTGGAGAGGTGAATCCAGGGGTCAGGGGCTAGTGATGCCTCAGAGGCGGGGGGTGGAGGAACCACAGTGGAGCTGGGCAGAGCAGTGAAGCTCTAGGAGAAAACAGAGGTAGTGCTCTGTCAAGCCCCACCCACAGACCAAGCCCAGGGCCGGTGCAACCATGTAGGCGACCTAGGCGGTCACCTAGGGCGCTGGGATTTGGGGGGGCGCCATTTTCTTCGGCAGTGACCGCGGTGGCCGGATCTTTGGCCGCCCCGGTCGCCGCTGGCATTTAGGCGGGGAGGGCCGCCTGCAGCAAGTAAGGGCGGGGGGGCGGCACGCAGGGGAACTCCCCGCCCCAGCTCACCCCTGCCCCACCTCCTCCCCGAGCACGCCGTGGCCGCTTCACTTCTCCCGCCTCCCAGGCTTGCGGCGCCGATCAGCTTAGGCGCTGCAAGCCTGGGAGGCGGGAGAAGTGAAGCAGCCACGGCGTGTTCGGGGTGCTCGTGCTCATGCGCGGAGCAGGGGTGAGCTGGGGCGGGGGGGTGGAGGGTGGGGAGCTGCCACAAGGGGGGCACCTCAGGGCGGAGGGTGGGGAGCTGCTGCAGGGGGGGCACCTCAGGGCGGGAGTGCAGGGGGCACAAGGTGGAAGTTTTGCCTAGGGCGCGAAACATCCTTGCACCGGCCCTGACCAAGCCCCATCCACACATTCCCCTTCAATGAGGTGCTGCTCCTAGTAGAACATCACAATGGGGGTCATCTCTTTCCTCTGTAATGTGCTTTCATCAGCACTGATGTAGTCATCGGGAGCTGGAAATTGTTGGCCTTATGTGTCAGAGTTAATGGCACATATGGGGAGCAACTCACCACCCTCCTCTCAAAGCAATGGGCTCAGGCTCTCTGCAAACTCAGGCAGCGTCGCTGCATCAGGTCACATTCAGGTCACAATCTGAAGGTTTTCTTCACGTCCATGAGGCCTGAAGATTCGGGCTCGATCCACAGCTGATGTGAATCTGTGAGACTTCAATACACCTGTGTTTATTTACACTCACTGAGGCTCTGGTCCTATCATTTTTATTTATAGATTCTAAGGCCACAAGGGACCATTGTGATTATGTACTCTGATCTGCTGTCTTACATAGGCCAGAAAACCTCCCTAAAATAATTCCTAGGGCTGATCTTTCAGATAAAAAACAGCCAATCTTGATTTTAAAATTGCCAGTGAGGAATAATCCTCCATGACCCTTGGTAAATTGTTCCAATGGTTAATTACTCTCGCCTTTAAAAAAAGACACCTTATTTCCTGCCTGAGTTTATCTAGCTTCACCTTCCAGCCATTGACTCTTCTTAGACATTTCTCTGACAGACCAAAGAGCCCATTTTTATATATTTGTTCCCCATGTAGATACTTATGGGCTGCTATCAAATGATTATAGTTTGCTACAGTCAGGATTAGAACTCCACTGTGCCAGGTGCTGCACAGACCCAGACAAAGATCAGAGCCTGCATTGTGCCAGGCGCTGCACAGACCCTGACGGAGATTGGTACTGTCAGGGTGCTAGGTGCTGCAGAGAGAGACACCCGTGGACAGAAGGTTCCTGCCTCAACCAGCTCGCAATCTAAATAGACAAAGGGTGGGTGAGAGAACCAGTGGAAATCCCTTGACACAAGCTGGGAAACTGGTCTCATTGAATCCAATGGAGTGACAACCAGTTACACCAGCTGGGGATCTGACCTGCTCCTCTCTCTTTCCTCGTCCCTAGTGCAGGGGAAGATTATGGGGCAGGACAGGGGTTCAGGCCTTTTCCTCAAGCTGCTGAGACATGGACACGTTTCCGCGGGGAGCTGGGAAAATGCAAACAGCCTGGGCGTGATGGAGGCTTTCCGAAGCTAGTTGATCCGCTGACGCTGAATGTGGCTTTGGAAAGAGGTTTTTGCCAACAGAATTGGGGGGTTTGTCTCAGGGACGCAGGGGAGGGAGCACAGAAAATGCTGCCTGGGTGAAATTCGCCTCGGCCGAAAGCTTCTAAAAGAGTCAGATGCTTTCTGGGACGTCGCCCTTCCGGCTGGGCAGGAGCGTGGGACCATCCGGCAGGGATCAATATTAACCGTTGACCCTCGCGCCGATCCTCGTCAGATCTCAAAGGGCTTTGCAAAGGTAGGCCAATAGGGTGAGTCCCCTTTGAGAGAAACTGAGGCAGGCCAGATTCGCAAGGGGAGAGTTAGGCATCAAAGAAGCTACAGGCCACTAGGCAGAGGTTTGGGTGCCTAATTGAAGGCTAGAGGGCGGTGCCTGATTCATAGCCACAAATCGTCCCCTGGAATGAGGCCCTGAAAACAGGCCAGTGCTTTCCACACAGGGAACCTCTCCTGCTCCCCAGTTATTGCACAGGGGTTGGGGCCCTGTGTTCACATGAACAGGCTGCAGAGTGGGGCTTCAGATCTGGGTCTGCCACACTGCAGATTACTGCACTAACTACTGGGCCATCAGGGACACGGGCCTTTCAGAGCTGGCTGCTGTTTGTAATGTGAGGCCTGATCCCGTGGGTCTTATGCCCATCAGATCCCAGCTGGTGTCAATGGGCGTCTCTCCATTAGTGTCAATGGGGCCAGACCCCAGTCGGTGTCAATGGGCGTCTCTCCACTGGAGTCAATGGGGCCGGATCCCAGCTGGTGTCAATGGGCGTCTCTCCACTGGAGTCAATGGGGCCAGACCTCAGCTGGTGTCAATGGGCGTCTCTCCATTAGTGTCAATGGGGCCAGATCCCAGCTGGTGTCAATGGGCGTCTCTCCATTGGAGTCAATGGGGCCGGATCCCAGCTGGTGTCAATGGGCATCTCTCCATTGGGGTCAATGGGGTCAGATCCCAGCTGGTGTCAATGGGCGTCTCTCCACTGGAGTCAATGGGGCCGGATCCCAGCTGGTGTCAATGGGCGTCTCTCCATTGGAGTCAATGGGGCCAGATCCCAGCTGGTGCCAATGGGCGTCTCTCCATTGGAGTCAATGGGGCAAGACCCCAGCTGGTGTCAATGGGCGTCTCTCCACTGGAGTCAATGGGGCCAGATCCCAGCTGGTGTCAATGGGCGTCTCTCCATTGGAGTCAATGGGGCCAGACCCCAGCTGGTGTCAATGGGCGTCTCTCCATTGGAGTCAATGGGGCCAGATCCCAGCTGGTGTCAATGGGCGTCTCTCCATTGGAGTCAATGGGGCCAGATCCCCAGCAGGTGTAAATCAGCATTGTTCTATTGGGAGCAGTGCAAGTCTGACATCCTGATCAGGACTCCCAGAACTGTGAGACACCCTGTTACCCCTCAGCCTCAGCAAGGACTTGCTGAGTGAGATTTTGATGTCTGGGCTGGGCAGGGGGGTCAGTAGAGGTGACCAGAGCAGGGTTAACTTCCAGGAGTCATTGAAATCACATCAGTGCCGTGAGCAGCCTCCTGCCACTGAAACAAAAATCTCTGTGTGTGGCAAACAGCTTACAGCTGAAACGCTGTACAATGCGTGTTCCTAGTCCTGTGGTGCCATCTAGTGACTTTCCCATAACATTTCATTCTCAGTAATTTATTATCTCGTTGGGGTTTGATTCCTTTCACACTGCCCCCTTGTGTAAATCAGGAGTAACTCCGTTGGAGTCACTAGGGCTGGTTCCCCTCTCGCTCACCCTGGTGTGACTCCGGAGTGACCCCACTGCAGGGCCGGCCTTAGGCCGATTTGCCCGATTCCCCCGAATTGGGCCCCGCGCCTGAAGGGGCCCCCACGCACCGGCAGCGTCTCTCCCGGAAGCAAACTCTGCGTCTCCCGGAAGCAGCAGCTGTTGCTAGGCAGTGGTGGAAAACACTCCAGAGTTTGGGGGCTGGAGGGTGGTGGGGGGAAGGGACTGCCATGTGGCTTCCTTCCTCCCCTGTTGCCCCTCACCATAGCCTCAGTGGGGGATGGAGCTGCCCCTTGCCCAGTGTTGAATAAAATCAGTTGTACAACTATCAAAACAAATTATTTTCCTAATATGAAAGTGAAAATCTATAATTAATATTCCTTTAGAATGTGGTGACTTCTATCAATATGGGCAAGAGATCAAGAGATATTGGTAGAAAGTACCCAAGTGGAAGTAAGAAAAGAGCCATATACAAGGCAAAGGCAGTTGAAAGACAGAAGCAAAAGGATGCTTTAAGCAAGTATTTTAGCAGACCTGATTCTACTGTTGAGCCAGAAGAGCTCAGTGAAGACGCAGATATGGTTGAAAATTCTCCAGTAGAACATACAACACAGACAGAGAACGACAGCAGTGACAAAGAATTTGAAGAGCCAAATCAGTCTGAAGAAGACACTCAAGCCAGTCACGGTGAAGAGAAGACTACAAAAAGGGCTGTAACTGATGCTGAAGGTACTGAGGGTCAAGAATGCTTTTCTGATAATAAAGATGTGAGTGGTTTAGATCCAGAGCAGAAAGGCAACTTCAACTCTGCTGACCAGATGGAAATATCTGATGATCCTGCAACTTGGCCAGAATACATTAGCCAGCGTATCAGGGAGTATTTAGTAAAACAAGGGCCGCCTAAAATTATTGTAGAAGATTTCCCTAAAAATAAGATTGGGAAACACTTTTCAAAGTTTCACTGCAAAAGGAAACTTTCAAATGGTGAAATTGTACCTCGTCCATGGGTGATATACTCAGTGTCAGCTGACAAGATCTTTTGTTATTACTGTAAGATTTTGTGCAATAATGTGACAAGTTCATTAGCATCTAATGGTTTTAATGACTGGTCTAATATTCATACAAGATTGTCTGAGCACGAAAACTCAAAAGGACATTTACAAGCTATGCTTAGTTGCTGCGACCTTCAGCAAAGGTTATCTGCTGAAAAAACCATTGACTCAATACAACAAAAACTTATTGACAAAGAAGCAAAACTCTGGTATCAAGTTTTTGAGAGACTAGTTGCTGTCGTTCAGTTGCTAGCAGAACGAAACTTATCATTTTGTGGGTCTGATGAACGGCTGGGAACATCACACAATGGAAATTTTCTTGGAGTTATTGAATTACTGGGAAAGTTTGACCCAGTGATACAGGAACATTTACGAAGAATCAAGAACGAAGAAATACATGATCATTATTTAGGAAAAAACATTCAAAATGAACTTATTAGCATTGTAGGGAATGCTGTTAAACGTGAAATAATAGCTCGAATTAAGGCTGCTAAATATTTTACTATTATACTCGACTGCACTTCTGACATTAGTCACCAAGAACAAATGTCATTGACAATTAGATATGTGGCTGATGGTGTATCACCAAGTATTCCAGCAGGAGTATATGAACATTTCATTAAGTTCATAGTAGTAGAAAGCAGCACAGGTGAATATTTGTACAATATCCTTTTAAGTGAACTCAAAGACCTGGGATTGGATGTTGCAAATATCCGTGGGCAAGGCTATGACAACGGTGCAAATATGAAGGGAAACATATCAGGTGTACAAGCACGACTTTTGAAAACAAACCCAAGAGCTTTTTTTACACCATGTGCATGTCACAACTATAATCTCATTTTGGGAGACATGGCCAAAACATGTCCAGATGCGATGAGTTTCTTTGGAGCCTTGCAGTGTATTTATGCCCTTTTTTCTGCATCTACTAAAAGATGGACTATTTTTAGAAAACATGTTACTGGCCTTTCGGTAAAGCCTCTTTGCGAAACACGATGGGAATGTAGAATGCAAAGTGTCAAAGCTCTGCGGTACCAAGCAGGGGAGTTTTATGATGCACTTGTAGAGGTAGAAGAAACAACTGATGATTCTCAAGCAAAACATGAAGCTAAATCGCTGGCTTTTCAAATAAGGGATTATAAGTTTTTGGTTTCGCTAGTTTTCTGGCATGATTTACTTTTTCAAGTGAATTTTGTGAGCAAAGAGCTGCAGAGTGATACAATGGATATTTCTGCAGGAATTTCTTCATTTGAAAAGCTTTGTAACTGGTTAAAAATGTACAGAGAGAAGGGTTTTCAAGAAGTGTTAACTGGTGCCAATGAACTTGCCAAAGATCTAGATGTGACTCCAGTATTCCAGACTAAACGTTTGCACAAACGAAAAAAACAGTTTGAGTATGAGTCTGCAGACGAGCCTTTTTCTGATCCAAAAGAAGCTTACAGAGTGCAGTGCTTCAATCAAGTGTTAGACAAAGCTTTACAGTCACTTGAACCAAGGTTTGAACAGTTACAAAAGCATGAGAGTTTATTTGGATTTTTATGCAAATTCAAAAATCTTCCCAAGGACACCATACGAAAAGCTGCTGCAGATCTGGAACTTGCATTGACAGATGTGAAACTAGTGCAGGAAAACGAACAAGTTTCAACTGTAAAATCAGTTGACATAAATGGCTACATGCTTTGTGAAGAACTGGAAGCATTAAAGCCAATTATTTCATCTGATTGTACAAACCCCCTAAAAATCCTTCAATTTCTTGCATATAATAACCGATCAACAGGATTCCCAAATTTATTTATAGCAATTCGAATCTTCCTGACTATTCCAGTAACTGTAGCCTCAGGAGAGAGGAGTTTCTCGAAGCTAAATCTAATTAAAACGTATCTGCGATCAACAATGCAGGAAGACCGATTAAACAATTTGGCAATCATGTCAATTGAATGCGAAGTAATGAAGAGCTTAGAGTTAGGCAATTTACTGAAAGATTTTGTCAGACAAAAAGCGAGGAAGATAAAGTTTTAAAAACATAGGTGAGGTGTACGATAAATATTGATATTTATAATATATGATGTAATGTATGTAATATATAATTTTGTTATTATGTATATAGTCATGGAAAGTAAATAATACATGGAAGAAATGAAAGGGGGTTTTTTTTGTGTTGTTTTTTTTTTTTTTTTAGTCATCCCTGCCGGGGCCCCGTCAAAACTGTTCGAATTGGGCCCCGCACTTCCTAAAGCCGGCCCTGCCCCACTGCATACCTGGCTCACTGGTTTCTCCTTTAACCCCCACAGCTTTGTCTCTGGCATCATTGGGCTGTACTACCAGAGCGACGCCACTGTCGAGAAGGACTCCGAGCTGCAGGCCTGGGTGGCAGAGATCTTCACCGAAGGGTTTTTGGGCAGGAAGTCGTCCGGTACCATCCTCCACTCCCTCGCTCACCCTCTCCAGCGTAGCCAGTGGGGTCTGGTTAGAACTCACTTAGGGCTGGGTGAGGCTTAAAGGTACCAGGGTGTGGCCGCATTGCTGGGGGAAGGAACCGTGCAGGCCTCTCCTTGTGGCCTCGCTGCTCCAGGTAGAGGCCAAAGCAGTGTATAAGAACCCACGTGGGGAACAACAATTTGATGACGGGCTCTTCGATCTAGCAGAGAAAGATCCAGCGGCTGGAAATTGAAACCAAACCAATTGCCACTGGAATGAAGGTGTAAATTTTTACCAGTGAGGGGAATCAGTCATTGGAATAACTCCCCGAGGGCTGCAGTGGGTTCTCCACCACTGGTAATTTTTAGCTCAAGAGTGGATGTTTTTCTGAAGCCTCGGCTCTAGCTGAACCAGGAATTAGCTCCGGGAAGTTACGCAGGTCAGAGTAGACTGTCACGGTGGCTTTAGCATCTAGGAAACGTTCCATTTCAACATTCTCCAAAGGAAACATTTTGATTTTCATTATGACCTTTCAGTTCATGAAAAATTTCAGTTTTGGTTGGACCCAAAATGATTTTTTTCCCCTTGTCTGGCCTATGAACCAAACACTCCATTATTTGCCCCATTCCTCTTAGTGGGGAATCATAGAATCACAGATTAGGGTTGGAAGGGACCTCAGGAGGTATCTAGTCCAACCCCCTGCTCAAAGCAGGACCATTCCCAACTAACTCATCCCAGCCAGGGCTTTGCCAAGCCTGACCTTAAAAACCTCTAAGGAAGGAGATTCCACCACCTCCCTAGGGAACCCATTCCAGTGCTTCACCACCCTCCTAGGGAAATACTTTTTCCGAATATCCAACCTAGACCTCTGCCACTGCAAATTGAGACCATTGCTCCTTGTTCTGTCATCTGCCACCATTGAGAACAGCCGAGCTCCGTCCTCTTTGGAACCCTCCTTCAGTTGAAGGCTGCTATCAAATCCCCCCTCATTCTTCTCTTCTGCAGACTAAACAATCCCAGTTCCCTCAGCCTCTCCTCATAAGTCATGTGCTCCAGCCCCCTAATCATTTTCGTTGTCCTCCGCTGGACTGTCTCCAATTTATCCACATCCTTTCTCTAGTGGGGGGCCCAAAACTGGATGCAATACTCTAGGTGTGGCCTCACAATGCCGAATAGAGGGAAATAATCACATCCCTCGATCTGTTGGCAATGCCCCTACTTATACAGCCCAAAATGCCATTAGCCTTCTTGGCAACAAGGGCACCCTGATGACTCATATCCAACTTCTCCTCCACGTTAATCCCCGAGTCCTTTTCTGCAGAACTGCTGCTTAACCAGTCAGTCCCCAGCCTGTAGCAGTGCTTGGGAAGGGGGCATTGAGGCAGCTGTGTATGAGTGTGTGTATGTGTGTGTGTGTTGTTCCCCAGGGCAGAGAGGACTCTTGGTGTTATCTCACTGCCTGTGTCATTTTGTCCACCCATCAGGTGTCCCCTCCACATTGCAGACCAGAGCTGAGCTTATCAAGTTCCTCACCATGATCGTCTACTGCAGCTCGGCCCGGCATGCGGCTGTCAACAGCGGGCAGGTAGGAGAGAGTTGGGGGGAGCTGGGTTTGAATAGCCCTGAAATATGCTGCTTTGCCGGTTCCCACTCCTCTTTGGCACCCTGGGAAGCTCAGCTGATTTGGTGGGTGGATCTCTGCACTGGTCCAGAGGGCGTCTCCATGGCAAGGGAAATCAGTGTCACTCCATTGACACCAGCTGGAATCTGTCCCCATTGACTCCAATGGAGACACGTCCATTGATACCAGCTGGGGTCTGGCCCATTGACTCCAATGGAGAGACGCCCATTGACACCAGCTGGGATCTGGTCCCATTGACTCCAATGGGGAGACGTCCATTGACACCAGCTGGGGTCTGGTCCCATTGACTCCAATGGAGATACGCCCATTGAGAGCAGCTGGGGTCTGGCCCCATTGACTCCAATGGAGAGACGCACATTGACACCAGCTGGGGTCTGGCCCATTGACTCCAATGGAGAGACGCCCATTGACACCAGCTGGGATCTGGTCCCATTGACTCCAATGGAGATACGCCCATTGAGAGCAGCTGGGATCTGGCCCCATTGACTTCAATGGAGAGACGCCCATTGACACCAGCTGGGGTCTGGCCCCATTGACTCCAGTGGAGAGACGCCCATTGACACCAGCTGGGATCTGGTCCCATTGACGCCAATGGAGAGACGCCCATTGACACCAGCTGGGGTCTGGCCCATTGACTCCAATGGAGAGACGCCCGTTGACACCAGCTGGGATCTGGTCCCATTGACTCCAATGGAGAGACGCCCATTGAGAGCAGCTGGGATCTGGCCCCATTGACTTCAATGGAGAGATGCCCATTGACACCAGCTGGGGTCTGGCCCCATTGACTCCAGTGGAGAGACGCCCATTGACACCAGCTGGGATCTGGTCCCATTGACTCCAATGGAGAGACGCCCATTGACACCAGCTGGGATCTGGTCCCATTGACTCCAATGGGGAGACGTCCATTGACACCAGCTGGGATCTGGCCCCATTGACTCTAAATTGAAAGTAAAGTGCCCAGGTTTAGCAGGGTGGATAATTCACTAATGGACCATGAAGACCTTTACCCAGGATCCCTTCTGGCCTTAAAAACCCTGTGAGCCCAATGTGCTTGGGGTGACTCCTCTGGGGAATAGACCTATCCAGCCCCCGGCTGAGTGATTTCCCCCGGGTCACACAGGAAGTCCGTGTGTATTGAGCCCAAACCACCTCAGGGCTAGGTGGATTCTCCCGCTCTGGGCCCATGAAGACATGGGTGCTGCACCACTAGTGCTAGGTTCACACTGTTGCCTCTTTTTGAGCCGAGTGGCTAGTCAAGTTTCAGGCCCCTTGGTACGTTCCAGGCAGAGGCAGAAATCGATGGAATCTGGTATCCTTTTGATGCCGTCTGATTTATGTACCAGGAATGGATAAACACCGCTGCTCCGAAGGCAGGAAGAACCCAGGCTTCTTTAGCAAACAGTCCCCAAACCCCTCTCTCTCTCTAGCTTTTCCCAGGGACACACTGGGTTTGTCCACACTGCACATGAAGCCCGGGGTGTGACTCAGGTTTGAGGCCAAGCCCTCCTGTCGTCCACACACAGACCAATCTGACTTGGGTCAGGACCCAGATCCTCGGACTTCGCTGGTGGGGTAGGTCAGAGCCCGAGTCCTGCTGCGAGTCAGATCCAAGCCCAGTCACCGGGCAGTGTGGACGCAGCTCAAGCCGCAGATCCGAGTCAGAAGGTCTGTGTAGTGCAGTATGGGCTGGAGACTGGGTAAGCCGGCTGTCATGGCTGGTGGAAACACAATAAATCCTGCAGCTTGGCAGGGGGGTCGACTCGATGACCCTTGCGGTCCCTGGTAACCCTGTGGTTCTATGGCCGTGCTGGCCTGGCTGAGACCTGGGGCCAGCAATTATCAACCCAGTGCGGATGCTCAGGCGTGGACTAGGGTACACCAAGTCCATACACCAGGGTCCCACTGCCCCAGCTTCACGCTGCACTGTAGGCGCTCAGGCCGTGTTTGGCTCGCTGGCTTTCGCCTCAGCCTCTCGCTCCGTTCTCCTCTGGTCACCGTTTGCGTTCGCTGTCACATAATTGATTCCCTCCCTCCCCCCCCCACGCTGCTAGTTTCTGAGCAGACTCTAACAGGCCTTGTTTTAGGGGTGGCCCCTTGATTGTCTCTTAAAAACTTCCCACAGCAGTTTGACAGGCGTTCGCCCGGCTCCTAGCAATGGCATTCCTCTGAGCACGGCTCAGGCACTCAACTACCCTGGTGCTTCGGTGGCACCCCGTGTTCTGGGTGTCTCCAGCCTCGGAGTGCCAGAAGCTGGGAGCGGACGGCAGCGTGTGGCTCACTCAATGATTCCCTGTTCTGTTCATTCCCTCTGAAGCACCTGGCATTGGCCAGTGTCGGCAGACAGGATACTGGGCTAGACGCCCCATTGGTCTGACCCACTGTGGCTGTTCTTACGGGGAAGTCGAGGTTGGTTGGCTTGTGTTAAATCTGTTGCTGCTAAATTGTATCGTCAATTGCTTGACCACACGTTGGTTCATTATGAAATACACTCAAGAGACCAAATAGCCAGCATCAGTCTGGTTTGTGAATATGGTACAGGAAAAAGGCTCTGCACACGACCAGCCTCCGAGGAGCCAGCCCGTGCAGTGATGTTACGTTCACCTCATGCTCCCCAATTTACACATTTCAGCTGCTATCATTGCTATGATTTTACAAGTGACACATGTCTTTGCACATCACAAAAACCCAGCCCATCGGTTCATTCCAGTTCTCTAACTTCTTGTTCTGTTCGTAGCTTTGTTCTGGAGGCTAATATCCCCGGCACTGAGCTGCGAAGGTAATTCCCTGCCTTGTCGTAAGACAGAGAACAAATGTATCTTGATTTTTGACAAGTTTCCTATCTGTGACAAACGTTTACTTCACGAGCTGCAAGGTGTTATGGGACACTTAGCATCAGTGACCAGGATGATGGTATTAGGCCAGTTTGAGTTAGATCACTGTTAAAATAGTTGTGCTTAATGTTATTGGTGCTTAATAGACACTAATACATGGGGTAGATAATATACACTATGACTACGAAGCTATACAACCACCTAAATGCTGTGCCTTTAAGGTCTAATGAGGATCCACATCCTGCCTTTGTAGCCACTAGGACTCCTGGTTTCTCTGGGGTAGCTTCCCTCCCGCAAGGGCAGGCGCTGACCCACCTGGGTGTGTCTGTACCACAGTACGATTTCGCCGCCTGGATGCCCAACACACCATCGACCTTGAGAGCTCCCCCGCCCACCACCAAGGGCACTGCCACCTTGCGCAGCGTCCTGGACACCCTGCCCGCAGTGAACGCCACCTGCGCCCTCCTCTCCCTCCTTGCCGTCGTGAGCTACGAGCCAGGAGACCTGGTGAGTGAGGCGGCCCCATGGATGCTGGCTGAGAGCTGTGGGCATGGCTGGGGGAGACAGAGGGACAGATGTGCGCGGGGGGGGGCACAGACAATGGCTGGGGAATGCTGGGAGAAAGAGGGTATTTATGGAAATGAGGCCATGCATATTCACCAGCCCTGCAAATTAGGGTGGTTGCAAGGGACCCATCCCCCAACTCAGCCTTCCTAGGTGATCTGGGTCCCATGGAGAATTTCTGCCATTTTGAAATTGCTTCTTTCTGTGCTTCAGAGCTGGGCGCTCAGCCAGCAGCTGCCACTCTCTGGCTGCCCAGCTCTGAAGGCGGAGTGGAGAGTTAGGGAAGCGCCGAAGGAAGGGTGGCACGGTATGGCATTGTCACCCTCCCTTCTCTTGAATCCATTCATTGTGCGCCATCTTCAGTTAATATCGGTCAAGCTTTTTCATCAAAATGCCAGGTGGTACCAAGTCAAATGCCTTACAGAAGTCTAAGTCTATTACATTAGTACTATTACCATTCTCAGCCACGCTTGTAATCTCACCCAAGAAAGACATATCAAGTTAGTGTGACAGGATCTATTGTCCATAAACCCATGCTGAGTGGCATTCATTATAGTACTCTCCTTTCATTCTTTATTAAGTCCCTTATCAGCTGCTCCATTATATTGCTCAGGATCGACATCCGGCTGACCAGCCTGGGAAATCGCATTTACTCTTTTTAAATATTGGCACAATGTTAGCATCCTTCAGCTCCTCTGGAACTTCCCTAATGCTCCAAGACCTACTGAAAATCAGCATTAGCAGCCCAGTGAGCTCACCCAACTCTTCTAAAACTCTTGGTTGCAAGTTATCTGGATCTGCTGATTTAAAAAATGTCTGTCTTTAGTAGCTAAGGTTTAAATTCCTCCTGAGAGACTAGTGGAAAGGAAAGAGTGTTATCATCCTTGGATGATACGACTGCAACATCTGGTTTTTTCCCCAGTTACAGAACAGAAATATTTATTGAACACTTTTGCGTTACAGCATGTTAAATGTTAACTATAATATATCTACACTATAATATTTCAAAGGTTTCTTTCTCTAATGGCATAACACTGTCATTTAGTATTAAATAGACTTTATACAAATATATTAAAATATTTTGAACATATCAAAACACTACAGGATAATATAGAATATTAAATAGAATAGAATATTAAAAGATTACAATAGAATATAAAAGTTTAAATGAAGTGAGAAAGTCAAAACAAAACATTTTCACCGGATCAAAGTGCAACGAGAAAGTCTAAACGATTTCCACTTTTTCCCCATTGGAATTGACGCGTTCCTGGGAAACATTTACATTTTGACAAAACTCCATGTTCGGATGGAAAACAATTCCTTGGAAATTTCCCTAGTGACTCCCCTCCCCAGGGTAAAAACCGAAATCAGGCGAGGTTCAACGCGCACGGCAGGACAATCTCACCAGACTGCACTAGGGGTTATATGGGGAACTCAACGCCACAGAATGGGCAGCAGGAGTAAAACAAACACAAGGGAAGTCCTTCGTCACACAACGCAGCCTAGGTGTTGACTCCGTGGGCGCTCTGGGGCTCAAACACCCATGGGGAAAAAATAGGGATGCTCAGCACTCACGGGCCATGGCTCCGCCCATGCGCCACCCTAAGGTCCCACCCATGCTCCACCTTTTCCTTCGTGGCCCCGCCCATGCTGTGCCTCTTCCCGCCCCGGCTCTGCCTCTTTCTCTGAGCACCTCCCGCAGCTCCCTCCTCTCCGCTCCCTCCCCCCGTCACGTGCCCTTAAGGCAGGAGGGGGCAGAAAGGAGTGAGCGGTGGGCGGGAGACACTTGGGGGGCTCAGAGACCAGGGAGCAGCAGGAAGGCAGGGGGAGCCTCGGGGGAGGAGGTGGAGAGAAGCGGGCGTCAGGCGCCTGGGGATGGATCACTTGATAATTGCCCTGTTCTCTTCATTCCCGCTACAGCACCTGGCATTGGCCACTGTCGGCAGACAGGACACTGGGCTAGATGGACCATTGGTCTGACCCAGTGTGGCCGTTCCTATGTTCTGCTGGAAGCAGCTATTGGAGTTGTTCTCACGGGTGGCTCGTGAGAGATTCCCTGGTACCCAAAGGGCAGGAGAAAGCACCAGTTGTGCCTGAATGTCCATTACCCAGCAGCATCAGAAGGGATCCAAGAAGAAGGACATTCGGGCCAGCTCGGAATGGACCCTGGTTCTTCCCCTTTGCCGAGCGGGATCTGTGAGTTCAGTGCCTCCATAGTCACTTCTCTCTTCGCTCCTTTCCAGAGACCCCTGGGCTGCTACCCTGAGGAGCACTTCACTGAGGCAGAGCCCAAGCGGCTTATTGCAGCCTTCCAGGCACGGCTGGCGGAGATCTCCAAGGAAATCCAGCAGAGGAACAAGTCTCTGCCCATTCGTTACCCCTACCTGGACCCTGCGGAGGTTCAGAACAGCGTGTCCATATAACCCCGCAGGGCATCTCCTCCCGGCGCTCAGAGCACTTTCCACCTGACCTGAGAGTGTCTCGATGGAGCCAGTGGGAGGTGTCAGAGAGATTTGGCTGGCAGTGCTCAAAATGTGACCCCCGCCCTAGGGGCACCAATACCAGAAGGCAAATAAGTAGAACCTCACATATGTTATGATTAATCTAATTATTCTTTAGCCATTCTTGTGATTTTGGAGGGCCTGGCTCATGGGATTTGAACATGTGGTGTTGGCAAGACTTGCATTTAAAGTGTGCTCACTGGGCAGCTGAATTAGATGACAGGACAAGGAGCAATGGTCTCAAATTGCAGCAGGGGAGGCCTAGGGTAGATATTAGGAAACACTATTTCCCTAGGAGGGTGGTGAAGCACTGGAATGGGTTCCCTAGGGAGGTGGTGGAATCTCCTTCCTTAGAGGTTTTTAAGGTCAGGCTTGACAAAGCCCTGGCTGGGATGATTGAGTTGGGTTGGTCCTGCTTTGAGCAGGGGATTGGACTAGGTGACTTCCTGGGGTCCCTTCTATGATATTCTATGATTCTACGATTAGCACCCACTGCTGTGAATCTGGGAAGTAGCCCATTCTCAGGGTAAGTGACTCAGGCTCTCGCAGATTCAGGCAGCATTGCTGGGTCAGTTACACTTGGGGCAGCTCCCCCCTCTCAGAGCAATCAGATCAGGCTCTCTGCTGACTCAGGCAGGCATCTCTGCGTCCATTCCACTCGAGGCAGTTCCCCTTCTCAGAACAATTAGCACAGGCTTCCTGCAGACTCAGGCAGATGTTGCTGCATTGGTTACACTAGGAGTAGTCCCTCCCCCTTCAGATTGATTGGTTCAGGCTCTCTGCACACTCAAGCAGACATCACTGTGTCAGTTACATTCAGGGCAGTTTCCCCTTCTTCGAGCTATCGTCTCAGGCTGGCTGAAGACTCAGGTAAGCACCTCTGCATCGCTTACACTGGTTGGGAAGTTTATCCCCAACTATATCAATTTAATTCTTATGATTATCAAGCCGATCTTATGATTTTTTGCAGAGAAGGGCTTATTACTCTAGAACACTGGTTGCTGGCACACTTGGAAACCTTCAAACCATATCGTGTCCCAACACCAATGCTCCCTCCTTTCGAGGTCCCTTCCAGTTCTAGGAGATTAGCATATCTCCAATTATTACCTATTACCTCCCTGGCAAAGGAGCCCCAGAGATTATCAGTGTTACACAAGACCAAAAATACCCTTTGCCAAGTCAGTGTTTAAGTAATTTTATGGATTATGGAATCAGTAGAATTACCAATCCTGGGCATCATGAGCCAGGTGCAAAAATATCACAAAATTGGCTTCCCAATCATAAGAATTTAATAATTAACACATAATTATGGGTTCTTTATAGTGGGCTTGTGGTTCATAAGCCTGGAGGAGTAACATTTTCACACTGTGGTGCCCAACTGTGCAGACAAGAAATTTATTTTTTATTTTTAAATGAGAGATGAGATTCGCCAGCAAAAATCACATGACTCCTGGAACTGGGGTATTAAGGAAAAGAGCAGACATTATGTGGCTCATGACAGAATCAGGAAAATTAAAATTGCAGTGTTGTTAACTATTTCATTGCCTTCCAACCTCACTATGTAGGTCCCCCCTCAGAACTCATGATACTGGATTGAAAATCATGAGATTAAAAAATAAATAAAAATTCTGTGATCTTCTTATCTGTCGTCTGCCGTTTGGAGTTTTTAAGCATCATATTTTCCACCTAGCGCTAGAAAGTCGAGATGGATGAAATTCAAAATTTCCCTCCCACAGGAAATTCTGAGAATTTGAAATTCGGTTTCATACAAAATATGTCAAACTCTCAGCCTTTGTCGCAAAATGAAATATTCAGAAACTAGTTTCGCCCTTACTGAAATATTGTGTTACGCAACACAGGCGTCCAAATGAGAACGTAGAAACAGAACGTTCTGTCCTTACGCCAATGGAACATTTTGATCATTGCCGATTAAAATTCCAGAAGAAGAGAAGAAGGCTACCACCCCTCTAGGACTTTGGAGCTACCGGATCAGTTCTCCGCTCTGCTCTGTCACAGATGTCCTTTGTACATGTTTTTGTACCTGAAGAGAAGTGAAACCCCATAGGCATTACACGGTCAAGTCACTGATGAAAAGGTGACAGAATATGCACAAGTATCAGGGGGTAGCCGTGTTAGTCTGTATCCAGAAAGACAATAAGGAGTCTGGTGGCACCTTAAAGACTAACAGATTTATTTGGGCATAAGCTTTCGTGGGTAAAAACCCCCACTTCTTCAGATGCATGGAGAATATACACAACCAGTGCAATGAATTTGTGAGGCCTGGTCGACACTGGAATTAGCTCGACCAGCGCTTTCAGTCAGGGGTGTGAAAAATCCAAACACATAAGTGACATAGTTACGCTCATATGCGCCGACTTCGTGGGTGCTCTGGGCCTGGAGCACTCACGGGGAAAAAACAGTGGGTGCTGAGCACCCACCCGCAGGCCCCCTATAAGCATCTCCCCCTCCCCCGAGTGCCACCTGCGCACCGGTGGTCCCCACTGATCAGCGCCTCCACCTACCTCCCCGCACCTCCCACCCATCACAATCAGCTGTTTTGCAGAGTGCAAGAGTCTCTGGCGGGGGGGAAATGGGGAGGAGTGAGGACTGGGCACGCTCAGGAGAGGGGACAGAATGGGGCAGAAAGAGGTGGGGCGGGGACTGGGTGGGGCCCTGGGGGAAGGAGTGGAGGGGGCGGGGCCTGGGGCAGAGCCGGGGGTCGAGCACCCCCCAGCACATTGGAAAGTCAGCGGCTCTGTGTTCGTCTAATTTGTCCTGCTGTATAACAAGGCCTACAGATTTTCACCCAGATACTGCCAAATTGAGCTGAATACCTTCTGTTTGACTAAATCATCTTCCGAAAAGGCATCCAGTCTTGGCCTGAAGACTTCCTGAGATGGAGAAGATGCCACTTACCTTCGTAGCTTGTAAACCTTTGCACCAGCCTTACTGAACTGTTTCCAGTGGCTAGTGCCAACTCAAGGATTAGAGAAGGGCAGAGTTAAGGTTGTGTTGCAGGTATATGGCATCGTTTTCTAGTTTTCAGAGGTTTAGGTTTAGCTCCCATCCACATGCTGGGAGTACATGAGGCAGCACTGGGCAACCATAAATGTACTTTATGGGTATTTTACGCTGATTTTTTTTAATGGACTTTTTGCCACAATAACTGGGTCTACCTTACAGCTTTTCCCGGCCCAGCTCTGATGGTTAGTGGTGTGATTTTTTACACCTCTAATTGCCAGTGCTATGCTGGCAAAACTTGTGAGTACAGACTGGGCAAGACTCTGCATGTGGACTTTAGAGCACTTTAAAATAGGACTCGGAACCCACATATTTTGTAATCAGAGGGGAAAACTTCCAACAGGAACTTCTACAGAATGCAAGAAAAAAGCACAACACACATTGTCTGAAACTACCAGCGGTCGGGCTCCATCTCAAATTCATGGGTGTGGTTTAGGTTCTATGGACGCAGCATAGACCCTCTTGAGCCAACACAAAGAGGCAGTGGGGGCTGCGTACTACCTGGGAGAAATGCCAGTTATAGCATATATACATTCACAAGCATATTCCCATGAAGCCTTATGGTGTACACCATCCTCCTGCACTTACTGCCAGAGACTTGGACACTGTCCACGGTGGAGGCAGTACATGTAAAATCCCTGTTTGTCTTTGGTCACACTCCCTTTCGGTACCTTTAAACCATATGATGTCATTCAGAAGTGTTCTAGTAAGTTTTGAGGCTCTAGATCCCTGGGTGCCTGAAAAAAGGTTGGGGTGTAGTCAAGGCCGGCCTACAACATTTTGGCACCTGAGGTGAGGAGCTCAAATGATGCCCCCATACTCCCCTCAATTTGGCCAAAACTTTGGAAGGTCTCAATTCTGCCTTCTTCCTGTTCTGCTCCTCTCATGGTACTGCTCGGCTGCCCACCCCAATAAAGGAGAACTAACAACTTAAAATGCCTGGTTCAAAAATTTGAAGTAACACTTAACTTTCAAACGCCTGAACAGGAACCGTAACTTTTCTTGTCTGCATAGTAAACACTGGCATTTTTCTCTATTTGAATAATCAAAGTGGTGCTTTCCGTGCCTTCTTGGTTGCAAAGATTTGAACTGCTTCCTGCTGAAGGTCCACAGTCTGGGCCAGCTCATGCTCTCTTGAGATGGTTGCAAGGCTGACCAGCCTCTCCTGTGTCATTGTGGAGCGTAGATGTGTTTTTATTAACTTCGGCTTGGAGAAGCTGCGTTCTCCACTGGCAACTCTTACAGGAAGTGTTAGAAGTATGTGCAGAGCAACAAAAGCCTTTGGAAAGAGGGTGGTCATCTTATCTGTGCACATCTATTCCAGAACAGCCTTTGGAGTTGATCCTGCTGAAAGGGCTTTCAGTTCATCACCTAAATCACTCGCACCAATATCGCGCATGTCATCATGTGTCAACACTGTCTCTAGTGCCCGGCATTGCTGGTGTGGGTCTTCTTCAGGTATAGGGAGGAGTTTTGGAATATCACACAACATCCCAAATATGCTGCTGTGTTCCTTGAGCTGCATGAAACGTTCTTCTCCTGACTGTATTGCACAATCTAGCACCTGGTTAAAGAATTCAACTTTGTAGTGTTGTTTGGGGGTCTCTTATGGGATTATCCCGTGTCTCGTAATCAAAATGTCTTCTTCTTCGGTGACTCTTGTATTCTTGAATGGGTGGGAAAATAGCTTCAGTGTGAAGTTCCTCTGCCAACTTCTGTGCACTCTTCAGAACGTTTTGAAATCCCTTCTTTGACTGGTAAGACTGTAGGCGTGACTTTGCTTTGTGCAGCAGATATATCAAGGTCAACACCTTGAAGTCTCTTGCTTACAACATTTATTTCAAACAGTATGTCATGCCACAACACTAAGCCACACAGAAATTTGAAGTTATGTATGTTTCTTGTGATTCCATTTCCCTCTGCCACTGTTCTCCCACGAACAGTTCCTGACATAGCATTATCCTCCATAATGGCAACCATGGCATCATCTATCTTCCCAATTTGGTGTTTGATAGGCTTTATCGCCTCCACTCGACTTTCCCATTGTGTGGCACTCAGTGGTTTCAGTGTCAGAGAGGATGTTCCCAGATGCTGCTTCAAAATTTGCAATCGATGAGTTGATGCAGAGAAAAATACAAAGGTGATTTGAATTACATTAAAAAATTCAGCAGCCTCACTAGAAGCTGATGCTACTTCACTGACCACCAAGTTCAATGAATGAGAACTGCATGGGACAAAAAAAGCTTGAGGGTTTAACTCTCGGATACGTGTCTGCACTCCTCTGTTCCTTCCTCTCATGTTGGCACCATTATCGCAGCCCTGACCTCTCATGTCAGCTATCGCAATTCCCGTACCTTCCAGCTTTTTAAGAAGCACATTTGTCATACCAGCTCCTGTGGTATCATCAATGTCAATAAATTATAGAAAATGCTTTCTGACAGTCACCATTGCAGGGACATTTTCACTAGGTTCTGTTGTTGTTCAAAATGCACCATTAAAGTCATTTGTTCCATATGGCTGATGTCAGGTGTGCAGTCCAGAATAACAGAGTAATATTTTGCTGACTTCAGATCTGCCACAATCTTCTGTTTGAGTTTTGTTGCCGGTAACTGTATGATCTCATTTTGAATTGTTTTTCCAAGGTTGTGGTGTGTGTACATTTCTCGGGTGGTGACTCTTCATAAATACTCCTGGAGTACAGCATCAAACTCAGCCATCAGCTCCACAATTTTAAGGAAGTTTCCATTGTTTGGCACATACAGCTGATCTGAAGTGCCATGCGGTGCTAGGTTTTGGGTAGCAAACATTCTCACAGTGACAATGAGCCTTTTCAGAACATTTTGCCAGTAAAGAGACTCTGATGCAATCTTCTCTTGATGCTGATCATTTATGGTGGCAGTTAGCCTTAGTCTCATCTCAAGCTCTTTCCACCTATGGAATGCTCTCTGGTGATTTGCTGCCTTCATGGCATACCAGATTTCTAGCCAGATTTTTCCAGTCCTTTGTTCCTGTAGAACTGAATGTGGCTGGAACATTAGACTGGAAGAGTTTGAAACAAAAATAATATGCAGCCTTCTGGGTTTTTGAGTACATAAGCCATGGCCTCTCCACTTTGTCACCATTGGGGATTACACACCAGTAATGTGTTGGATGGAAACTTCTATTTTCATTGTCTTTGGGGAACATGAAGTTTTTCACTTGCTGTGGCCCAGGCACTACAAGGAAGTCCCTCCGGCTACTGCTCAAGTGGGTCCACAGTCCGGGATCATCTAGACTTAAGGAACTAAATTCAGCAGCAGCTGTTTCTTGTGCCTCCACCACACTCTTCTCTGATCTACACTTTTCTTCAGGAATGTGCATGGTTACCTCCATTTGAGATGGAGCTATGGATGCTGCAGTAGCTGCCAGGTCACCTGCACTCTGACTAACTGGGAGATCAGGCATCTCCTCGCCACTCACATCCTCACTGGGGCCAGAAGGCTCACCGTGAACATTTGTGTCTGTGTAGCTCAAGAGAGCTCCTTTCTTTCTTTTTCTGAATGCTGCCCCAGAGGGGCGTTTTCTTCTTTCACTCATGAATGCGGCTCTGTGCCAGCTAGAGAGGCTCTCAACACTCAGTTGAAGGGGACAGATAAGCAGGCTGGTAGCAGGGCCTGATATCAGCATCTTAAGGGCCTAACTGGCTCCTACTACGTCAATTGACGGCCTGTTCTCCTCAAGTGGGTTCAAGGAAGCAGCGGGAGACAGGAAGCTCCCTAAGAAGCTGGTGTGAATCAGTCCAGGCTCCTGGGGGTGCTGGAGAGGTACATAAGAAGCTCCTCTGCCTGCAGCTCCAGCTGCTTTCTGTTATTCTCTCACCTTTTCTCCTGCCTGCCTGTTTTGTCTCCTGTGACCTCCTTCCTCCAGCACAGCACGCCACCATCTCTGTGCATCTCGAGCAGAGAGAATACATATGCACCAGCAGCAGACACAATTTTCTACACTCCGGGTGCACCCCCCCCCCGCCGAGTCTGGCACCTGAGGCAGCCGCGTCAGTTCGCCTCATGGTAAGTCCAGTCCTGGGTGTAGTATTGCTAACAGAACGCAGACAGCAATATCTGTCAACGCGTAGGTGTCTTGGCATTTAGCCACCAATGCCATGAGGTGGCCTGCCTCAGTTTCCCCTTCTACACAGCAGCGGGGGCCTGTTCTGCTTTTGCTGCTGTGCCAAGCTTCCAGTCTGCTGAAAAGTAACGTGCTGGTGGGGCTGGCTTGTCACCATCGCTAGCACGTACAACAGTTTCTTCCACCAATCCGGTAGGTCCCAGATCTTTAAAGGGTTAACCACTAGTATTAACTCCTTTGTCTTGACCCATAGATGAAGTAGTAAAAGACACAAGATTAACAGCAAAGCTACAGTGGCCAGGCTTTTTTCCCCCACACAATTTAACTTGTTTAGTATCTACGGCATATTCCCAGTTCGTTGTGCCCCCTGGTAGGCACTCTGATGCCCATTCTCCTGCCTCTTTGTAGAAGGCTTTTAATTCAGGCAGGTGTTCGGGGCTTTGGCAAGGAAAGGGTGCACCGCAACCATGCCTGGCCTCCGCCCCTCCCTCTGGCATTTCTCTGGGCTGGACCCCACTCCCTTGTGAAGTTTCACCCATGCAGAGATGTTTTCTCCCTGTCACCTTGACGAGACAGTCTTCTCGCTTACAAGAGTAGCAAGAACAACATCTTTCAATGGGGTGCTCTGGACCCCTTTGGAGACCCCACTTTCTGTTCCCAACAGGTCAGCCGGATGGACTCCCCCTCCGGGAGATCTGACCCCCAGTTCTCCCTTCAAACCGGATCTACAGGCGAGGGGTTTGGCATTTTAAATGCAGACTTTCCCCCCTCCTCCTGGGAAACGGACTCTCCGCCCCCCACTCAACTTCTGTCTGGGCTTCCCTATCTGGGCTCCCCTCTGGGTCAGACACCCCTGTGTCCCCCAAATGGGATGGTGACTCTGGCCCAGCTGTGGGCTCCCAGCTACCAGCTATAGCAGACTCGTCACTAGCCAGCAAAATTCCCCCCCTTTCACTTCCAGCTACAGAGTCCCTGGGGTCTGTTCCCACCGCACTGCTCACCAGGACCCCAACTTTCACCTTCAGGACACAGGTCTCCGTGAACACCAGGGCAGGCCCTGCACCCTGCTGACCTGCAACTTCCCGGCAGTCAGCAGCTGGGGTGGTCCCCCTGTTCCAAGGTGGTACATTCCCTTTCCCCAGGGAGGAGATTACGGGACAGGAGCTGGCTTCGTTGTCCAGCCCCTCCCTCTGGAGCTTGCCTTGAGCCCCAGGGCTACAGGAACTGGCCACAACCATCCCTGCCCCCAAAACTGCATCCTTTACTGCTGCAGAGAAATCTAAGAGACACCCTCCTATTCCCCATGTGTCTTCACCCCACCCCCACCCCCAGGGCTTTTAGCACAAGATTCCTTCTCACTGCTGACCCACCCTGGGACAGATGCTATCCCATTAAAGAAATCATTCCCCAATAGAAACCATGCAAAAGTGTGTGCCACCATTGCAACAGTCAGTTCAGCATTCAAATCCCTAGTTTGCATGTGTACTTTGGCTAAAGGTGCAAGGACTTTGTAATCATAGAATCATAGAATATCAGGGTTGGAAGGGACCTCAGGAGGTATCTAGTCCAATCCCCTGCTCAAAGCAGGACCAATTCCCAACTAAATCATCCCAGCCAGGGCTTTGTCAAGCCTGACCTTAAAACCCTCTAAGGACGGAGATTCCACCACCTCCCTAGGGAACCCATTCCAGTACTTCACCACCCTCCTAATGAAAAAGTTTTTCCTAATATCCAACCTAAACCTCCCCTACTGCAACTTGAGACCATTGCTCCTTGTTCTGTCATCTGCCACCCCTGAGAACAGTCTAGATCCATCCTCTTTGGATCCCCCTTCAGGTAGTTGAAAGCAGCTATCAAATCCCCCCTCATTCTTCTCTTCTACAGACTAAACAATCCCAGTTCCCTCAGCCTCTCCTCATAAGTCATGTGCTCCAACCCCCTAATCATTTTTGTTGCCCTCTGCTGGACTCTTTCCAATTTTTCCACATCCTTCTTGTAGTGGGGGGCCCAAAACACAGTACTCCAGATGAGGCCTCACCAATATCAAATAGAGGGGAATGATCACATCCCTCGATCTGCTGGCAATACCCCTACTTATACAACCCAAAATGCTGTTAGCCTTCTTGGCAACAAGGACACACTGTTGACTCATATCCAGCTTCTCTTCCTCTGTAACCCCTAGGTCCTTTTCTGCAGATCTCCCACCAGTAATCTCCCACCAGTTCTAATTCTGCCATTTTACCTGGCAACAAATCCTTCTCCTGGATCAGATCAGTAGTATAGAACTCAATAGTATTCATCACCATGCATTTTTGATAGGTTTCCACGCCCCTTTTAGGGCTTATGTCCCGCCTTCCCACCCCGTTTCCGTTGGCGCTGAAGTGTGGCGCCGTCGGCCATTTTGGAAAAATGTGTATGTGTATGTGTTTGACTAGGGGAAGTGTTGTGTATGTTTGTGCTTGGGTACATGGAGAGAAAAATGTTGAAAGAAGAGCGTGAGAGAGTTTAAAGATGAAAAAAGAAAGTTTGAGTAAAGTTTAGAGAAAAAAGGAAATTTGAAAGAAGAGAGGGAAGTTATTGATGAAAAGAGGCTGGTAAAGGCTGTTGTGTCCTGGGTGTAGGACTGCAAACCATCGTCATACACCGCTTCCACTGCGACTTTGCTCTGCTGACAGCCAATTTCTCCATGTTGTCTGTCATGGGCTCCTGGGTACTCGGGAAATGTGCGCGGTGCTAACCACCGTCCTCCACCGCTTCCACTGCAACTCTGCTCTCCTGGTGCCATGAATCCACCTCACAGGTCGTCTCATCGTTCAGTATAAATATTTATTCTCGTGGCATCCGTCGTCATCCATCGATTCTGCTGCAAGTCTGCTTTCCTGCTCTCCTTCAGATGCCATACCACGGCAAGCATGGAGCCCACTCAGCTCACCGCTGCTGCGGTGAGCATTGTAAATACCTCACAATAGACAATGGACACAGATTTTCTCAAAGCAAGGGCCCTGGCAATTTGGAGATCATGGTGGTAATGGGCCAGGTTCATGCCATGGAACACTGATTCTGGGTCTAAGAAACAAGCACAGACTGGTGGGACTGCATAGTGTTGCGGGTCTGGGATGATTCCCAGTGGCTGCCAAACTTTCTCATGCGTAAGGGCACTTTCATAGAACTTTGTGACTTGCTTTCCCCTACCCTGAAGCGCAAGAATACCAAGATGAGAGCAGCCCTCGCAGTTGAGAAGTGAGTGTTGATAGCCCTCTGGAAGCTTGCAACGCCAGACAGCTACCGGTCAGTCGGGAATCAATTTGGAGTGGGTAAGTGCTGTGATCCAAGTAGCCAACGCACTCACTGAGCTGCTGATCTCAAGCGTAGTGACTCTGGGAAATGTGCAGGTCATAGTGAATGGCTTTGCTGCAATGGGATTCCCTAACTGTGATGGGGCGATAGACAGAACCCATATCCCTATCTTGGCACCGGAGCACCAAGACAGCCAGTACATAAACGGAAAGGGGTAGTTTTCAATGGTGCTGTAAGCACTGGTGGATCACAAGGGACATTTCACCGACATCAACGTGGGATGGCCGGCAAAGGTACATGAGGCGCGCATCTTCAGGAACTCTGGTCTGTTTGAACAGCTGCAGGAAGAGACTTACTTCCCAGACCAGAAAATACCCCTTAATGCCATGGCTCATGAAGCCATACACAGGCACCCTGGACAGCATTAAGGAGCTGTTCAACTATAGGCTGAGCAAGTGCAGAATGGTGGTAGAATGTGCCTTTGGATGTTTAAAAGGACGCTGGCGCAGTTTACTGACTCGGTTAGACCTCAACAAAACCAATATTCCCATTGTCATTGCCGCTTGCGGTGTGCTCCACAATATCTGTGAAAGTAAGGGGGAGACATTTATGGTGGGCTGGGATGTTGAGGCATATCGCCTGGCCGCTGATTACCCACAGCCATACACCAGGGCGACTAGAAGAGCACAGTAGGGCACGCTGTGCATCAGAGTAGCTTTGAAAACCAGTTTCATGACTGGCCAGGCTACGGTGTGAAAGTTCTGTTTGTTTCTCCTTGATGAAAATCCACCCCCTTGGTTCACTCTACTTCCCTGTAAGCCAACCACCCTCCCCTCCTTCGATCACCTCTTGAAGAGGCAATAAAGTCATTATTGTTTCAAAATCATGCATTCTTTATTAATTCATCACACAAACAAGGGGATAACTGCCAACGTAGCCCAGGAGGGGTGGGGTGGTGGAGGAGGGGAAGAGGGAAGGACAAGGCCACATTGCACTTCAAAACTTATTGAATGCCAGCCTTCTGTTGCTTGGGCAGTCTTCTGGGGTGGAGTATTTGGGTGCCCGGAGGGCCCCCCCACCAAGTTCTTGGGCCTCTGGGAGAGGAGGCTATGGAGCTTGGGGAGGAGGGCAGGCAGTTACACAGGAGCTGCAGCGGCCGTCTGTGCTCCTGCTGCATTTCCTGCAGCTCCACCAGACACCGGAGCATATCAGTAGCCTCAGCATTGAATCCTGTCTCCTCTCATTGTGCTGCCACCATCTCTCCTCTTGCTCCCGCCACCTCTCCTCTTGCTCGTCCCTCCTGTCCTCGTGTTCATTTTCTGCTTTCCTGGACTCTGACATTGTTTGCCTCCATGCAGTCTGCTGAGCACTTTCAGTGCGGGAGGACTGCATGAGCTCAGAGAACATTTAATTGCAAGCGCGTTTTTTTCACCTTCTTATCTGCGCTAGCCTCTGGGGTGGAGATGATAGGGGGAGGGTTGAAACATTTGCAGCTGTGGGAGGAAAAAATGGGAGAATAGTATTTAAAAAGACACATTTTAGAGAACAATGGGTAGACTCTTTCACAGTGAACCAAGCTGTTAACATTACATAGCACATGTACTTTCAGTACAAGGTCACATTTTGCCTCTTACATTGAGACCCTGCTGGTTTGGTGTGAGAGATCACACACGCAGCACCCTCTTTTCCCATACCAAGCACCTGTTGGGTTGGCCATTTAAGAGGAGGGGCTGTACTGGCCGCGAATGCATCCCAAGTCTTCAGGGCAAATTAATCCTTAGGCAGATCTTCCCCCTACAGGCAGTATAAGACAAGTATTTACACTTTCCCGTTACATACATCAATGGCTAACGGTTATCCTTTGTTAATACAAGCTCCCTTTAGACACGACCTTATCTCAAGGTTTCTGCTTAAATCCGCATTCCATCCTTATCAACTAAAAGCGAGGCGATAAACGGCACCTCTTACAACTCTTGCATTGTTAGGGTTAGGGTTAGGGCTGCCTTTCATTCTGTCCTTAAATTGACTGAAACATTTACCCTGCTTTTAATTCTGCTGCCATATCATTAAACGCGCTTGCTTTTAAACCATGCATTATATTTACACAGATGCACTCACCAGAGGTGCCTCCTCCGGCTTCATGGTCCATGAGCTTGGGTTGGGCGGGTATTGGCTCCAGCGTGATAAACAGTTCCTGGCGGTCGGGGAGAATGGTTTCTCGGCTCGCTAGCCTCCTCCTCCTCCTCCTCATCCCTATTGCGTGAGACTGCCCCCTTGCAAGTGTCCATGCACAGGGGTAGGGTAGTGGTGGGGAGCCCCCCCTCGCATTGCATGCAGCTCATCATAGAAGCCGCATGTCACACACAAAGTGCTGCAACATGACACTGAGGCAGGGGGAGGGGGCGAGACTCTGCCTGCTGGAAGCCAATGGGAGCAGCTAAATCAGGCCCAGGTGCCCAATCAGCCGCTCCACACGCCGCACCCATGACGGGAAGGAGGAAAAATCCCAGACAGTTGCACCGGCCCTGGGCAAACCCGACAGCCCCTCCCCGCCGCTTGCCTGCGGGCCGCACCGCGAGCCCACGCGGGCTGCATGTTGTGCAGGCCTGTCCTAGCCTCTGTTCTGGCTTTTCCAGGCCTTAATTGCTGCTCAGGGTTAATTAAAGCCACAGCTGTCCTGTAACGCCCTCCTGTCCAGGGCAGGGTTTGGGGACAGGTATTTTGCTACCCATAGACACAGGACTTGGTGTTGGATGGGTGATTTCACTTGAGCCTTGTGCCTCCCTGCTTTAACCCACAAGACTCCTGGCTCCCAGCCCTCCCTGCTCTAACCACCAGCCCCCACTGCCCTCCCAGAGCCAGGGAGAGAACCCAGGAGTCCTGGCTCCCAGCCCCCCCACTCTAACCACCAGCTCCCACTCCCCTCCCAGAGCCGGGGAGAGAACCCAGGAGTCCTGGCTCCCAGCTCCCCCTGCTCTAACCACCAGCCCCCCTGTAACGATGCTGCCTTTTGTGGGATATTTATGAGAATATCAATTCAGGACAGATTGTTTAGAGCAGGGCAGTCACAGCCCTAGGCTGGGGTTCCTTTGCACACCAAGGGAAACCAAACCCGCCAAATGGAGATGACTTCGGTCTCACCCCACTGGCTGACCACAAGTCACACAAGCAATTCCCTCAGACACTCCAGTATCCCCACCAGTGCCGCTCGTTATGGGGATGAATGGTTATGAAAACCAAGACCCCAGTAAAAGAAAAAAGGTTGCCTCGATCCCAAAGGACCAAGGCCCAGACCCAGGTCAATATACAAATCAGATCTTACCCACAAATCACAGTTTCCAGTCCTTTAGAATCTAAAATCTAAAGGTTTATTCATAAAAGAAAGAAATCTAGATGAGAGCTAAAACTGGTTAAAGGAATCACTTACAGACAGTAATGGCAAAGTTCTTGGTTCAGGCTTGTAGCAGTGATGGAATAAATCAGGCTCAAATCAAGTCTCTGGAGTCCATCCACAGCTGGGATGGGTCAGTCAGTCCTTTGTTCAGAACTTCAGTTTATAGCAAAGTCCCTCCAGAGGTATGAAGCAGGATTGAAGACAAGATGGAGATAAGGCAGCTGCCTTTTATAGTCTCCTCCAGGTGTAAGGACACCTCTTTGTTCTTACTGTGGAAAATTACAGCAAAATGGAGTTTGGAGTCACATGGGCAAGTCACATATCCATGCATGATTCAGATCTGTACCGACAGTAGCCAGGAAGATTTCTTATGTGGATTGGAGTCTTCCAAAGTCCATTGTGAGTTAAGTGTTTCTTGATTGGGCACTTAACTTGCAAATTCCTTTCTCAAGAAGCTGACCAAATGCTTTACCAAGGCTACTTCAGAATTAAAACACATTGAGATACAAGTACATAGCCAATATTCATAACTGAAACTAGAAAAATGATACATGCATCCAGATAGCATAATCATAATCAGCAAATCATAACCTTTTCACAGACACCTTACACAACAATCTTTGCTGCAAATATATAGCAGTGGTTGCAAAAACGATCTATACAGTTACAGGTTATGTCAGTAACATCACACCCCCTCTGCTCTAACCACCAGCCCCCTCACACCCCCCAGATCCAGGTATAGAACTAAGGAGTCCTGGGTCCCAGCACCCCCCTGCTTTACCCACTAGACTCCCCTCCCCTCCTCGAGTCAGGTATAGAACCCAGGAGTCCTTGGCTCCCAACCCCCCTGCTTTAACCCACCAGCGCCTCCCAGAGCCAGGGAGAGAACCCAGGAGTCCTGGCTCTCAGCCCCCTGGGCTGTACCCCACTAGACAGAATCAGCCATTCAGAGTGGAACTAGTCTGTGGTTTATTGCCCCCGGACAAGATCGCAGGGACAGCGTTGCCAGCGGCCGTGTGGGGCGCAACCCTGGGGCTCGCCGGTCGGGCTCAGATGGACGTGCTGTTCTCGATTTGTTGGGGATCCAGGTAGCGGTAGGGGATTGGCAGGGATTTGTTCCTCTCTTGGATCTCCTGGGAGAGCTGGGCCAGGCGCCCCTGGAAGGCTGCGATCAGCCGCTTGGGCTCCTCCTCTGTGAAGTGCTCGTCGGGGTACGTGCCCAGGGATCTCTGCAAGGGAACGGGAGAGCAGTGAGGGACAACACGGAAGGGCTCCCTCACCTGGTGCTGAGATGCAGCCACCTCTGGGGTGGGGCAGCTGGTTACCCAGGGACCCCTCGCCCGGCGCTGAGATTCAGCCACCTCTGGGGTGGGGTGGCTGGTTATCCGGGGACCCCTCGCCCGGCGCTGAGATGCAGCCACCTCTGGGGCGGTGCGGCCGGTTACCCAGGGACCCCTCGCCCGGCGCTGAGATGCAGCCACCTCTGGGGCGGTGCGGCCGGTTACCCAGGGACCCCTCGCCCGGCGCTGAGATGCAGCCACCTCTGGGGTGGGGCGGCTGGTTACCCAGGGACCCCTCGCCCGGCGCTGAGATGCAGCCACCTCTGGGGTGGGGCGGCCGGTTACCCAGGGACCCCTCGCCCGGCGCTGAGATTCAGCCACCTCTGGGGTGGGGTGGCTGGTTATCCGGGGACCCCTCGCCCGGCGCTGAGATGCAGCCACCTCTGGGGCGGGGCGGCTGGTTACACAAGGATCCCTCATGTGCCCTAGAGCGCAGGGAAGGTGTTTAACAGCTGTGTAGCAACACTGGGAAGAGTTCACGCCAGGGAGGGAAGGAGAATCCTGTGGCCGGTTGAAACAACACGGTGGAATTTATGGGTGTTTGAACGGAATCCCCCAAAGTGCAGCTGGGCCGGGACACCTGGGTTCATGCCCCGGCTCATGGGAAATGTCAGCAGGTCCTTTATTGTTACCACAAGGGGGGGGGAGAACTCAGCTGAACGGCTCATTAAAGAGACATCCCCAGCCACAGCCCAGCGCCCCCTAGCGCCACCCTGGGGCCAGCCCCGCCTGCCAGGGGAGAGCGCCCCCTGCCGAGCCCCCCGCCCTGCCCCACAGCGCCCCTCTGCCGCCCGGGGGCCAGCCCCGCCTGCCAGAGGATAACGCCCCCTGTTGCCCCTGCTCCGCTCCCTTCCCCAAAGCGCCCCCTAGCGCCACCCTGGGGCCAGCCCCGCCTGCCAGGGGAGAGCGCCCCCTGCTGCCCCTGCCCCACGGCCCCCCATAGCTCCCGTGTCCTCACCGAGTCCCCCAGCTCGCAGCAGAGGACCCAGAGGGTGTAGATGGTGATGCTGGTGCTGTTGACCTCCGGGATGGTGTCCAGGTAGCTCTCCAGGGAGGAGGTGCCCTTAGCCTGGGGCGGGGGGTTCCTCATGGAGGACGGGAAGTTGGGCATCCAAGCGCCGAGCTCGTACTGCGGCCCAGAGAGACCCCCCAGTCAGAGCAGCCGGGGACCCCCCAGCCCAGCCAGGGATCCCCTCCTCACCCCGCCCAGGGGGCACCAGTACAGGGAAGGTCTGGCTCAACCAAGAGGCCTGGGCACCCGGGGCTTGGTCGGAATCTCTCCCACGGCCAACGGGTGGGAGAATCAAGGGGGAGGGGGGTTGGGCTACTGAGTGCGGCAGTGGGGGAGGGTCCTGGGGGGCTGGGGCAGGGTCCTGAGGTGTCCAGGATCTCACTGGGGTTGGGTGCTGGGTGGGGGATTGGCCGCTAGAGCAGGGTCCTGGGGATTGAGGTGTCATTGGGGTGGGGTGCAGGGTGCGGGTGTTGGTGGCGGGATGCCAGGTCCCCATGCTGGGTGCCAGGATGTCAGTGGCTGGACCCCAGGGCCCCGTGTGGGGGGTGCAGGGTGGGGGTGTTGGTGGCTGGACCCCAGGGCCCTGTGTGGGGGGTGCAGGGTGGGGGTGTCGGTGGCTGCACCCCAGGTCCCTGTGGGGGGTAGGGAATGAGCCCCCCCCTCCGAGCACCTGGCTGGCCTCTCCCTACCTGCCCGTTGCTGAGGGCGGCGTGCCGGGCCGAGCAGCAGTAGATCCACATGGTCAGGTACTTGATGAGCTCGGGGATGCTCTGCAGGGATGAGGGGAAGCCTGCGGGATGGAGAACGGGTGTCACTGACCTGGCCCAGCCCTGCTCTGTGGCCTTGGGCTGGGACCCCTAGAGTCGGGTTTGATGCCTCCCTCTGCCGGAGCCTCCCCCAGTGAGTCGCTCCCCTGCTCCAGGTCTCAGCTCAGCCACGCGCCATCTCCCTGCCCTGCCTGTTCCCACGGCGGGGCCGTTCCCAGTCACCCCACAGCCCCATCCCACCACTGTGATCCAGGCCACCCTGTCCCTGCAGGGTCGCTGGCCCCATTGACTCCGATGGAGAGACACCAATTGACACCAGCTGGGATCTGGCCCCATTGACGCCAATGGAGAGACACCCATTGACACCAGCTGGGATCTGGCCCCATTGACTCCAATGGAGAGACGCCCATTGACATCAGCTGGGATCTGGCTGACAGACACGCAGTCTGGAGATGTCCCCCAGCCACCCCTGCATGGAGCCCGGTGACCAGCGGCTGCAGAGCTCTGGGTTCACATGGCCCTTACCAGATGCCTCGTTCCCCAGGAAGCCTTCATGGAAGATCTCGTCTGCCCAGGCCTGCAGCTCGCAGTCGGCCAGGACATGGGCGTCGCTGCGGTAATAGTGTCTGACGATGCCGGAGACGAAGCTGGAAAGAACAGAGATGTGTCGGCCTGGATGGGTCGATGCAGGCCACATCACTCCCCAGTGCACCAGCGTCACTCAGCCAGCATCACCAAACAGCCCAGTGGTACTGTGCACCCTGGCCGTTACCTAGTGTCCCCTCCACTTCGCCCTTTCCTAGCTGTGGGAGCATGGCCTGGTGGCTAAGCCGCCGGCCTGACCTCCAGGTGATCCTGGATCTCGTCTACAGCAGAGTTGAAGTTTTCATTTCAAATTAGACTTGCTCTTGTGGAAGTTAATTCATTAAATAAGCATCGCCATTGACACAAAACATCTTGGCTTGACTGAAACCAAGTGTTTCCATTCACCCCCAATGAGACCTTTTCCCGGAATTTGATTTGGGGCAAAATTCCCAAAAGTTTGACTTTTCCTCTCCATTCTTGTGTATTTACAAGTTTTCATTCATTTTTCCTAAGCCAACCAATCTACCACACAAAGTAAGTGACGGGGGTTAGGATAAAGGCAGAGGAGGGGATGTGACATAGCTATCTTCAGTGTCTACATTGATCATAGACCTCTAATAAATCAGTCCAAATTGCTTTGAATTTTTCATGCATTCCCTTTCTCTGCAATGCCAGCCATTCGTTAGCTGTGTGATAAGCCAGATCACCAAGCCAGGCATCAATATTTGATGGGGATTGACTTTTCCATTGTGGTAGGGTTACTTTTTTAGTGCCCAAAGCTGCCCATTGGCACCACACTGCCTTGTTACTAGGGAACCTCCAGATATCAGGAATAGAATCTGTGACACACTGTACCTCAAAATAGCTCCCTGGAAAACCCATATGCGTCATTCATCAGAAGGGACCATTATGATCACCTAGTCTGACCTCCTGCACAACGCAGGTCACAGAATCTCACCCACCCATCCCTGTATCAAACCCCTATCCTATGTCTGAGTTACTGAAGTCCTCAAATCGTGGTTTGAAGACCTCAAGCTGCAGAGAATCCTCCAGCAAGTGACCCGTGCCCCACACTGCAGAGGAAGGCGAAAAACCTCCAGGGCCTCTGGCAATCTGCCCTGGAGGAAAATTTCTTCCCGACCCCAAATATGGCGATCAGCTAAACCCTGAGCATGTGGGCAAGACTCACTAGTTTATATCCATTTGTTCTTGTGTCCACATTGGTACTGAGCTTGAATAATTCCTCTCCCTCCCTGATATTTATCCCTCTGATCTATTTATAAAGAGCAATCATATCCCCTCTCAGCCTCCTTTTGGTTAGGCTAAACAAGCCAAGCTCTTTGAGTCTCCTTTCATAAGACAGGTTTTCCATTTCTCAGATCATGCTAGTAACCCTTCTCTGTACCTGTTCCAGTTTGAATTTATCCTTCTTAAATATGGGAGACCAGAACTGCACACAGTATTCCAGATGAGGTCTCACCAGTGCCTTATATAATGGTACTAACACCTCCTTATCTTTGCTGGAAATACCTCGCCTGATGCATCCCAAGACCGCATTAGCTTTTTTAACGGCCATATCACATTGGCGGCTCATAGTCATCCTGTGATCAACCAATACTCCGAGGTCCTTCTCCTCCTCTGTTACTTCCAACTGATGCGTCCCCAATTTATAACCAAAATTCTTGTTATTAATCCCTAAATGCATGACCTTGCACTTTTCACTATTAAATTTCATCCTATTACTATTACTCCAGTTTACAAGGTCATCCAGATCTTCCTGTATGATATCCCGGTCCTTCTCTATGTTAGCAATACCTCCCAGCTTTGTGTCATCTGCAAAGTTTATTAGCACATTCCCACTTTTTGTGCCACGGTCAGTAAGATTAAATAAGATTGGTCCCAAAACCGATCCCTGAGGAACTCCACTGGTAACCTCCTTCCAGCCTGACAGTTCACCTTTCAGTAAGAGCCATTGTAGTCTCCCTTTAACCAGTTCCTTATCCACCTTTCCATTTTCATATTGATCCCCATCTTTTCCAATTTAACTAATAATTCCCCATGTGGAACTGTATCAAATGCCTTACTGAAATTGAGGTAAATTAGATCCACCGCGTTTCCTTTGTCTAAAAAAATCTGTTACCTTCTCAAAGAAGGAGATCAGGTTGCTTTGGCACGATCTACCTTTTGTAAAACCATGTTGTATTTTGTCCCAATTACCATTGACCTCAATGTCCTTAACTACTTTCTCCTTCAGAAATTTTTCCAAGACCTTGCATGCTGCAGATGTCAAACTAACAGGCCTATACTTACTCAAATCACATTTTTCCCCTTTCTTAATAATAGGACCTATGTTAGCAATTCCCCAGTCGTACGGTACAACCCCTGAGTTTACTGATTCATTAAAAATTCTTGCTAATGGGCTTGCAATTTCATGTGCCAGTTCCTTTAATATTCTTGGATGAAGATTATCTGGGCCCCCCCCCCCGATTTAGTCCCACAGTGAGGGAGGGGCAGACTGGGAAACTGGCCAGGCTTCTGACCAGGGTGAGATGGTATAGTCCTGGTGTGCAAAGCTGGGGAGTACTAGCTGGTGCCCTTCTCTGTGTGAGTCATGAGTGGCTCAAGGAGCTTTCATGCAATGTAGCTGGGTGCGTGGGGGCAGGTGTCTGAAAAAGAGACTTTTGGGGAATTCCAGTTTTTTTTAACTCAGAATTCTTTATGTGGCAGGAATAGGGCCGCCCAGGGGCAATTTGCCCCAGGCCCCAGGTCCTTCACTCGCTCCAGGGGCACCGGAAAACTCTTGCAAGACCCAGGTCCCCCGAGCTCCTTCCGCTCCAGGTCTTTGGCAGTGGGGGGGCGGGGGCGGAAGGACCCCTCGCCGTGAAATTACCGCCAAAGCGGGACCCGCCACCGAAGTACTAGGTCTTCGGCGGAAATTCAGTGGTGGGGGCCTCCCGCCACGGGTCTTCGGGGCTCATCGGCGGCGGGTCCTGGAGCGGTAGGATCCCCCCACCGCCGAATTACCGCCAAAGCGGGGGCCCCCTGCTGCCGAAGACCCCAGGCCCCCTGAATCCTCTGGGCGGCCCTGGGCAGGAAAGCCGTGTTTCCAAGCAACTCTGAGCCGGTGGGAATGTTCCACATGCCATCTGCTTCCTCGCCACCCTCTGCCCCGGCTCCTGCTCCTTACCTCTCAATGGCCGACCAGATCTTCAGCCCATCATCCCTGTAGTAGTAGTTGGGGATGCAGTCAACCCCGCGCTCGTGGATGTCATCAGGGAAGCAGAGGGAGTTGTAGGTCAGGCAGGACATGCCCTTGGCCATCAGCACCTTGGTCCCCTCGATCCCCGAGCCCATGCCCTGGGAAGGGACCAGAGACAGAGCCTTCAACCTCTGAGCCAGCGGGCGGGTTAGAATGAAATATCATCACGACCTATTTCAGCACAACGAGACAACTGACAATACACCCCTGTGACAAATGTGCCTCCCCGATGTTTCGCTTTGCGTTGTACCCCGGAAATGACCAATCACTCGCAACCTCCGGTGTTTGTCCAACCAGTTCTTAGAAACCTCCAATGATGGAGATTCCACAACCTCTGTGCTTGCTCCAGAGTTAACTATCTTTAGAGAGAGAAAGCTTTTCCTAACATCTAACCCCAATCTCCCTTGTTGAAGATTAATCCCATTTCTTCTTCTCCTGCCTTCAGCAGGACCAGAAAGCAATTAATCATCATCCTCTTTGTAACATATTTGAAGACTATCAGGTCCCCCACTCTCGGTCTTCTTCTCTCAGGACTAAATGTGCCCCTTATTTTTTTTAACCTGGCCACATAGATCAGGGTTTCTAAACCTTTTATCATGTTTGTTGTTCTTTTCTGGATTCTCTCCAATTTGGCCACTTCTCTCCTAAAGTGTGATGCCCTTTCCCCACCCAGTTCTCCAACTGAGGTCTCACCAGGGCCAGACAATGACCTCCTGGGTTTTACTCAAAACACTCTCGTTAATACAGACTAGAATGATATTATCCTTTTCCCCAAGTGTGTCTAATTGTTGCCTTATATTCCACTATAATTTCCAGATCCTTTTGAGCAGTAAGACCCCCCCAGCAGCCAATTATGTCCCAGGTGGGCATTGGATTTTTCCTTCCTCAGTGGTGCACTTCCCACTTGTCTTCATGGAATTTCAGCTTGTTGATTTCAGCCCAATTTTCCAAGCTGTCACAGTCGCTTTGAGTTCTAATCCTGCCCGTTGAAGTGCTTGCAACCCCTCCTGGCTTGATGTCAGCCTCAAATTATATCAACAAACTCTCCTCTCCGTAGTCCAAGTCATTCATGACAATAATGAATATTGCCGAACCAGGCCTGACCTCTTGTGGGACCCCACTAGATTCCCTGTTTGACAGCTGACCATTGAGAACCCACTCTTGGTGTCTGGTCTTTCAACCACCCATAGTAATTCCATTCAGCCCAAATTTCCCTGGCATGTGTCAAAAGACTCAAATCAAGATGCAAAGAATCCTGTGGCACCTTATAGACTAACAGACGTTTTGCAGCATGAGCTTTCGTGGGTGAATACCCACTTCGTCGGATACTTACTTGCATCCGACGAAGTGGGTATTCACCCACGAAAGCTCATGCTGCAAAACGTCTGTTAGTCTATAAGGTGCCACAGGATTCTTTGCTGCTTTTACAGATCCAGACTAACACGGCTACCCCTCTGATACTTGAAATCAAGATATATCACATTGTAGCGGGCCGGTGTGGCTCCCCTCCTCCCCGGGGAGGGTTGAGCCCGGACACAGGAAGGGGCGGGGCTACAGCGTGGTGAGCCCGCCCCTCAGAGGGTCAGAAGGCGACCCGGAAGGATAAAAGCCGGGCCTTCCAGCCCAGTCAGTGCCCAGCCACTGGGGAGAGCAGACCTGTCGGAGGGAGCTCCTGACGGAGGAACTGCTGGAGCCCCGGGCAGCTGCCTGGACTGGCCGGAGAGCACCCTACCCCGCTACTGGGAAGACCTGCCGGAGCTTCCCCGCGCCACCTACGACGAGGAGCCCGTAGGAGCTTCCCCGCTACCGTGCTGTTACCCCGAGGAACCCCCGGAGCGTGATTGTCCGGACTTCCCCGGGGAACTACCCGATCTACACCCCAGCCCGGGTTGTGAGGAACCCATGCAGTGGGACTTCCCGGACCAGATGCCATGGACCAGGTAGGACAAGAGGGGGATATTGGAAGTGGCCCGGGGGCAGCCGACCTCAGTCAGGCTGCTGACCAGACCGAGCCCATGTCAGTGTGTTGCGGTCAGGATCCCCACTGACCGTCAGCGGTGACGACCTCTGCCTAGGGCCCCGGGCTGGGACACAGTGGAGTGGGTGGGCCTGTGTCCCCCCTGCCACCCCACTCACGGGTGGCAGTTATCCCCCTCTCGTTACTGCTCAGCCCCTGCAACCAGAGGCCTGAGCCCCTGTACTGTTCCCTGCTCAGCCTGCCGCAAGAGGCCTGAGCCCCTGTACTGTTCCCTGCTCAGCCTGCCGCAAGAGGCCTGAGCCCCTGTACTGTTCACTGCTCAGCCTGCCGCTAGAGGCCTGAGCCCCTGTACTGTTCCCTGCTCAGCCTGCTGCAAGAGGCCTGAGCCCCTGTACTGTTCCCTGCTCAGCCTGCCGCTAGAGGCCTGAGCCCCTGTACTGTTCCCTGCTCAGCCTGCCGCAAGAGGCCTGAGCCCCTGTACTGTTCACGGCTCAGCCTGCCGCAAGAGGCCTGAGCCCCTGTACTGTTCCCTGCTCAGCCTGCCGCAAGAGGCCTGAGCCCCTGGACTGTTCCCTGCTCAGCCTGCTGCAAGAGGCCTGAGCCCCTGTACTGTTCCCTGCTCAGCCTGCCGCAAGAGGCCTGAGCCCCTGTACTGTTCCCTGCTCAGCCTGCCGCAAGAGGCCTGAGCCCCTGTACTGTTCCCTGCTCAGCCTGCCGCAAGAGGCCTGAGCTCCTGTACTGTTCCCTGCTCAGCCTGCCGCAAGAGGCCTGAGCCCCTGTACTGTTCCCGGCTCAGCCTGCCGCAAGAGGCCTGAGCCCCTGTACTGTTCCCTGCTCAGCCTGCCGCAAGAGGCCTGAGCCCCTGTACTGTTCCCTGCTCAGCCTGCCGCAAGAGGCCTGAGCCCCTGTACTGTTTACGGCTCAGCCTGCCGCAAGAGGCCTGAGCTCTCCTTGTACTGTTTGCCGCCCAGCCCCTGCACCAGAGGGCCTGGGCCTTTCCTAGACTATTGGTACTGTTTGCAGCTCAGCCTTGCAGAAAAGGCCTGAGCCCCCACTGACTCTGTCTTTGTCATCTAGCCTTAAAGGGACAGGACAGAACCCCCGTGAGACCAGCGGGCCGGTGTGGCTCCCCTCCTCCCCTCAGAGGGTTGAGCCCCGGACCCGCCTGTTACACACATCTACTGCTTCTCCCCAGCCACAAGGCCAGCAACGCTGTCCAAGAAGGAAATTAGGTTGGTTTGGCTTGATTTGTTCTTGACAAATCTATGCGGGCCATTTCTAATCCTATGATCCTCTGGGCACAAATTGATTGTTTAATAATTTGATCCAGTATCTTCCAGTTAGACTGACTGGTTTATAATTCCCTGGGTCCTCTTTGTGCTTTTTTTCGAAGGCAGATGCCGTGTTTGCCCTTCAGCCCGCTGGGACCTCACCCGTCCTCCAGGAGTTCTGGAAGTTAATTACTAACAGTACCGATGAGCTGAAAGCAGAGGTTGTGCCCGCAGAGCCGTATGGTGCACACACCAGGACCAACTGAGATGGAGGCTGGAAATGCTCTCCAGGAGGTTCCCAATGTGGTTTTCATTGCAAGACAAGACGGGAAGAGAGCTTCAGGGGTTCCAGATGAGGCTGGGACCTCGGAAACAGGCACATTTTACTCCAAGTACATGGCTCTGGGAGGGGAGTGGGGGCTGGTGGTTAGAGCTGGGGGAGCTGGGAGCCAGGACTCCCGAGTTCGGTCCCCAGCTATGGGAGGTGAGTGGGATCTAATGGTTAGAGAAGAAGGGGCTGGGAGCCAGGACTCCTGGGTTGTCTCCCCGGCTCTGGGACAGGAGTGGGGGCCTAGTGGTTAGAGCAGGAGGCGCTGGGGCCCAGGAGCGGGGATTGGGAGCCAGGACTCCTGAGTTCTCTCCCCAGATATGGAAGGGGAGCGGGGTCCAGTGCCCCTGACCGTGGGGTCCTCTCACCCTTTCGATGATCTCTCCGCGTCTGAGTAGCAGGGTCCTGCCCATGACATTGGTGTGCAGCGTGTAGCGGGTGTGGGGCAGCAGCAGCTAGGGAGGGGAAGAGACAGGGGTGGGTGAGGGCAAGCAGGGAGCCACTCCCCACCCTCACCCCTGTATCTGGGGCGGGGGCAAGGACCTGGCCCCTCCAAGAAACCAGCAGCAGCTCCTTCTCCCTCTTCTTCCACGAGGTCAGGAAGGTGCCGGACCGCGATGGGTAGAACACGGCCAGCGTGGGGCACGCCCAGCCTGGCACGCCAGGCACAAGCACCCACCAGGCACACCCACGTGCGGCTGGGCACAGCTGGATGCCGGCAGTGGGGCCCGTCTGGCAGGCTCCCCCTGCTGGGCTCTTCTCTCCCGCACATCTGGGCACAGCTGGCTGGGGGCTGGCGGGGGCAGCCCGGCCCCTCTCTCACCTTGAAGAGCGGGTGGCACATGGGCAGCTGGCGCAGGGTGGCCAGGGCGAAGGCCTCGTCGATCAGGTGGGTGAGCAGCAGGTGGCTGACGGCCTCGTGCACCAGGAACTCGGCGTAGCGCACCCAGGTCTTGGCCAGGATCCAGTCCCACTCGGAGTCGCTGGGCAGGAAGATGGGGCTGTCGGGGCCTGGGCACTGGCTGAGCTGCGGGGGAAGAGACACAGGAGGGGTGTGGGGGGCGGGTTGGCGCAAGCCGGGGGTGTGAATCCTGCTGCTTTCCCCAGGGGAGCCCAGGGGCTGGAACCCGGCTGCCAGGATGAGGGGACATGACAGTGCCACAAATCCAGTGTTAGGAAGAGGCGACCCACAGAGCTGGGGTGTGTGTACACACACGCAGAGCTGGAGTGTGCATATACAAGCAAGTGGGCACACGCACGCACACATAGAACCAGGACTCCTGGTTTCTCTCCCTGGCTCTGTAAGGGAAGAAGTGGGGAGGTCTAGTGGTTACCGCAGGGGAGGGCGGGGGCTGAGTTGCAGGACTCCTGGGTTCTCTCCCCGGCTCTGGGAGGGGAAAGGGGTCTAGTGGGTTAGCACAGGGAGGGCTGGGAGCCAGGACTCCTGGGTTCTCTCCCTGGGCCAGTCCCTTAGATGGCAATGCCCAGCCCTGGGACTGTGTAGGTGTCAGGGCTGCGTCGGGGCCCCGCCAGGCAGCGTGTGGGGGCTGTTACCTGAATGGCTATGGGGACGAGCTCCCCGGAGGGCTGCAGGTGCAGCAGGCAGAGGGGCGCGGCGATGTACTGCTGGTAGCCGTTGATCGTGTTGGCCGGGACGCCCTCCAGGATTTTATAGTCAGCGAGGAAGATGTTCCCCTTCTGCAAGGCACAGAGGGAGCAGAGCAGAGTCGGGGGCCAGTGCATCTGGGGGTGCAGAGTGGGGGCCCCAGGGCACAGGGGAAAGCTGGGATGCCAGTGCTGTGAGCTTCCCCACAGCAGTGCCCTGGGACTAGCCCCTGGAGCTGAGTGGCCAGTGCGAGCGCAGCCACTGGGGCTGGAATTGGGCCCGCTGGACATCGCTGACCCGTGGCTGCTCGTGCCTGGAGTGATGCTGGGGAGGGAGCCAAGAGCTCAGACCGTGACCGAGTCCCCCCAGGGGTGTCCCCGGCGCCCCACTTACCTCCAGCTCGTCCTGCAGGCTGCTGCTCTCCCCCAGGGAGGAGGCCACCATGGCCGGCGTGATGGGGAAGTTGCAGGGGAGCTCCGTGCAGCGCCGGATCACCATGGGGTGGACCCCGTTCAGGAACTGGTACCCGAAGAATGTGTCCTCTCGCCAGTGCGCCCGCACGTACTCTGGGGGGACACGGGTAGGGCAGCCGTGGGGTTAATGGGCCGGGACTCAGGGGAGCTGGGTTCGAGTCCTACCCTGGGTGCCTGGAGCAGCTTGCGGCGTCTCTCGGGGCCATGGCCTCCCCCTGCTGGAGAACGGGGCTAACGGTCCAGCATGAGGGGGGCCTGATCTCAGTGAGAGTCTGGGCAGCACCCGGCACAATGGGGTCCCCGGTTAGGGGAGGGGGGTCTGGGCAGCACCCGGCACAAGGTGGTCCCAGAGTGCGTTCAGAGGGGTCTGGGCAGTGCCCGGCACCCGGGGGTCGGGGTGGTCTTGTCAGGGCCTGGCACAAGCAGCACTGCTGTCTCTAGCCGCTTGCGTCACACCCGTCCCAATCACCCTGCTCTGTGTGGGGGGGCTACGGTGGGCCCAGGCGAGCAGGACTCAGGGGAGGCATTGGGGGATCTCCCACCTGTGATCGGGGTCTTGTTGAAGCAGAAAACCTTGTTGATGTCGTCCAGCTTCGCCCACGAGTTGGTGCAGCTCAGGAAACCCTTCAGCTGCAGCTCCACCTTCCTGGGGGTGGGGGGCAGAGAGACATGTGAGAGCCCCTTGGCGGGGTGAGATGGGGATGGCCCTTTCTGCCCCCGACAATAACAAATAGGGCCCCCCTTTCCCCCCCCCCAGATATGCACTGGTGGCAAAGTGGAGCCACACTCGGGGAAGCTTCCCTCTGTCAGAGCGATGGGCTCAGGCTCTCAGCAGACTCAGGCAGCATGGCTGGGTTGGTTACACCTGAGTTTTCAAGCTCTTCTCCCCTACAACAAGGACTAGAGTGAGTAATATGGGATGGGGGGGTGTCTGGGGATGGATAGACAGACAGATAGGTTGATGGGTGGGGATAGAGAGAATGAGAGAGAGCAAGAGAGGGAGAGAGAGAATGAATGTGTATGGGAATAGATAAAGTTAGGGTATAGAGTAGGGCTAGGGGTTAGTCCCTAGGGCTAGGCCTCAGGGGCTGGGCTGCACACACACATCCCTCCCACACTGCGGGAAGGTGAGTGTCATGGAGAAGGGTCAGAGTTAAGGTTATGGAAAGGCGTCAGGCTACACGGTCGGGTTAGGGCTAGGGAAGGACTATAGGGCACAGGTAGAGTGAGAGAAAGGGTATAGGATATGGGTTAGGGTAGGATTAGGCAGGGCCGGCTCCAGACCCCAGCACGCCAAGCGCGTGCTTGGGGCGGCATGCCGCGGGGGCGCTCTGCCGGTCGCCGGGAGGGCGGCAGGTGGCTCCGGTGGACCTCTCACAGGTGTGCCTGCGGGAGGTCCACCGGAGCCGCGGGACCAACGACCGGCAGAGCCCCCCCCCCCCGCGGCGTGCCGCCCTGCTTGGGGCAGCGAAATCGCTAGAGCCGCCCCTGGGATTAGGGAAAGGAGATAGTACAGAGTTAGGGTTAGGGCTAGGGTTTGGGTTTAGTCTCAGGAATCACCTGGGCTGTGGGGGCCGGCAGTCACACATTGACCCCGTGCTCGAGGAAGGGGGAGGTCTTGATGAAGGGTTCGGTTTACTGTGTCAGGTTAGTGTATAGAGTTAGGGTTAGTTTATAGGGTTGTGAATAGGGGTTAGGGTTAGTGTACAGGGTTAGGGTTAGTGTGGAGGGTTGTGTACAGGGTTACAGTTACTGTACAGGGTTAGGGTTAGTGTACAGGGTGGTGTACAGGGTTACGGTTACTGTACAGGGTTGGGGGTAGTTTCTAGGGGCAGGCCTAGGGGCAGCCGCTGGGAACACATCTGGGCCGTGGGGAAGCCGCACTTACGCGATCACCCCGCGCAGCAGGAAGTTGGTTCTCTTGGTTAAGGAGTACGTGGAGTTAGAGTCCAGGTCACTGATGTTGTCCACGTCCAGGCACCGGGGCACTCCAGGAGCAAACTCCTTCCACCTGGGCAGGGAGAGACCCAGGGGATATTAGCCCTGGCCTGCCGCTGCCCCGACAATCACTCAGCCACAGTCCCGGGCCCACCTGTTTTGTGGTTTCTACCACCACCTCCAGCCCTGGGACCCTGCGCAGCCCTGAGCCCCAGGGATCTCCCTCAACCCCCACTGGGTTCTCACTCACCCATAGCACTCGCGTCGGTGCGTCAGCTCAGCCTGCCGCTGCTCCAGCAGCAACGGGGAATCGGCATCGTTGCAAATCACCTGGCCTGGGCGAGAGACAGGGATAGATCGATAGATAGAAGGGTTTGTATGGGGATGGATAGACAGAGGGGGTGTATCGGGATGGATAGATAGAGGGGTGTAGATGAGGATGGACAGATAGAGGGATTGTACAGGGATGGATAGATAGAGGGGATGCATGGGGCTAAATAGCTAGAAAAGTATGTACGGGACTGGATAGATGGGGGTGTGTACAGGGATGGCTAGATATGGGTGTGTATCCGGGGCTGGATAGCAGAAGGGCATGTATGGGGATCGATAGATAAAGGGGGTGTATCAGGATTGCTAGATGGAGGGGGTGTACGGGGATGGCTAGATAGACAGGTGGGTATGGGTTCGATAGATAGGGGTGTGTGTACGGGGTTGGATAGGTAGAGGGGGTATATTTGTATGGATAGATAGGAGGCAGACGGGGTTGGATAGACAGAAAGGTGTGTACAGGAATGGATAAATAGAGGGGGTGTAGAGGGATGGATAAATACCGGGAGTGTATGGGTATTGATGGATAGCTAGAGGGGTGTGTACAAGGATGGATAGATAGAGGGATGGACGGGGTTGGATAGACAGAAGGTGTGTACAGGGATGGATAGATAGAGGGGATGTATAGGGATTGCTAGATAGAGGAGATGTATGGGGATGGATAGATAGAGGGGTGTGGATGGGGATGGATAGGCAGAGGGGGTGTGTATGGGGATATATAGGTAGAGGGGTGTGGGTGGGGATGGGGATGGATGGATGGAGCGGTATGGACATGGATGCATAGATAGAGGGGTTGCATGGGGATGGATAAATGGACTGGGTGTATGGGGAGGGATGGATAGCTAGAGGGGGTTCATTGGGAGGGATAGATCCAGGGGTGTGGACAGGGATGGATAGACAGAGGGGGTGTATGGGGATGGATGGGTAGATAGAGAGGTGTGTACGAGGATAGCTAGATAGAGGGGTATAGACAGGAATGGATAGATAAAGGGGTTATACGGGGATGGATAAATATAGGGGGTGTACGGGGATGGACAGATAGAAGGGGCGTGTACGGGGAGGGATACATAGAGGGCATGTATGGAGATGGAGAGATAGAGGGGTGGACATGGCTGGATAGACTGAAGGGTGTGTACGGGGATGGATAGGTAGAGGGGCGTGTATGGGGATGAATGGATAGAAGGATGTGGATGGGGATGAATGGATATAGGAGGTGTATGGGGATGGATAGACAGGGGTGTGTGGGGGATGGATAGACAGAAGGTTGTGTATGGGGATGGATGGATAGATGAGGTGTACGGGGACGGATAGACAAAAGGCTGTTTTTGGGGAAGGATAGAGAGAGTGTATGGGGTTGGCTAGATTAATGGGTGTGTATGGGGATGGATAGATACAGAAGTAGTATGAGGATGGATGGATAGATACAGGGGTGTGTATGGGGATGCATAGGCCTTGTCTACACTACAAGACTATTTCGAATCTACTTAAGTCGAATTTGTGGATTCGACCTTATGAAGTCGAATTTGTGTATCCACACTAAATACACTAATTAGAACTTCTGAGTCCACATTAACGGGGCCGGCGTCGACTTTCGAAGCGGTGCACTGTGGGAAGCTATCCCACAGTTCCCGCAGTCCCCGCTGCCCATTGGAATGCTGGGTAGAGCTCGCAATGCCTGCTGGGGGAAAAAATGTGTCGAGGGCGGTTTTGGGATACTGTCGTCATTGAACCGTCAATCACGCCCTCCCTCCCTGAAAGCGCCGGCAGGAAATCTGATCGCGCCCTTCTCTTGTCGGTTACAGCGCAGACGCCACAGCACTGCGAGCATAGAGCCCGCTGCGATCATTGCTGCACTTATGGCCGTTGTCAACTCCTCGCACCTTATCGTCCACCTCTTCCACAGTCAGATGCTGAGAAATCGGGCGAGGAGGCTCCGGCAGCATGGTGAGGAGAGTGGCGCAGGCCTCTCACAAAGCAGGGTACGCCGCGCCGTGGAGATCATGGTGGCAATGGGTCAAGTTCATGGTGTGGAACGGCGATTCTGGGCCCGGGAAACAAGCACGGACTGGTGGGACCGCATAGTGCTGCAGGTCTGGGATGAAACAGAGTGGCTGCGAAACTTCAGGATGCGTAAGGGCACTTTCCTTGAACTGTGTGACTTGCTGTCCCCTGCCCTGAAGCGCCAGGACACACGGATGCAAGCAGCCCTGAGTGTGCAGAAGCGAGTGGCCATAGCCCTCTGGAAACTTGCCACGCCAGACAGCTACCGGTCAGTAGCGAACCACTTTGGCGTGGGCAAATCTACCGTGGGGGTTGCTGTGATTCAAGTAGCCCACGCAATCGTTGAGCAACTGCTCTCAAAGGTAGTGACTCTCGGAAACGTCCAGGTCATCATAGATGGCTTCGCCGCGATGGGATTCCCAAACTGCGGTGGGGCTATAGATGGGACTCACATCCCTATCCTGGCACCAGCCCACCAGGCCAGTGAGTACATTAACCGAAAGGGCTACTTTTCAATGGTGCTGCAAGCACTGGTGGACCATAGGGGACGTTTTACCAACATCTTCGTCGGGTGGGTGGGCAAGGTTCATGACGCGCATGTGTTCAGGAACTCTGGTCTCTTCAAACGCCTCCAGGCAGGTACTTTCTTCCCGGACCACAAAATAACGGTTGGGGATGTGCAGATGCCTACAGTGATCCTCGGGGACCCGGCCTACCCGCTAATGCCCTGGCTCATGAAGCCCTATACAGGCGCCTTGGACAGTGAGAAGGAACTCTTCAACTACCGGCTGAGCAAGTGCAGAATGGTCGTGGAGTGTGCTTTCGGACGTCTCAAGGGGAGATGGCGGAGCTTACTGACTCGCTCGGACATCAGCGAAAAGAATATCCCCGTAGTTATTGCTGCTTGCTGTGTGCTCCACAATCTCTGTGAGAGCAAGGGCGAGACCTTTTTGGCCGGATGGGAGGTTGAGGCAAATCGCCTGGCTGCTGTTTACGATCAGCCAGACACCCGTGCCGAGAGAATATCCCAGCGGGAAGCGCTGTGCATCCGGGAGGCTTTGAAAGCTAGTTTCCTCGCAGAGCAGGGTAACCTGTGACTGTCCACTTGATTTTAAGAGAGCCTGATCATGGGCCTGTGTCTGTATGTGTCGAGTTAGATCTGAGCTCACAAACCCGGTTCTCCAAGTTTCCCCCACTTCCAAAGCACGGTTTAAAACTAATGACATGTAACAGTAATTAATAATAAATCTTTCGTTGACTTTGCATTTCTGTTCCTGGGTTGAAACATGGAAGCATACTGTGCTGGGTTCGGTGTGCACTGATGTACAGACCGCTTGTCCAATACAGGACGGACAGCCTCCTGCTCCTACATAGGTCTGTGGGGTGGGGGACGGTTTACAGTGATTGTGCATGTAGGGGTGGGTTTGCAGGAATGGGTGGGTTTGCAGGAAGGGGCGAGGGGTGCCGTCTTTGGATAGGGGTTTGCATGATGGCTGTGGGCTGTGGGTTTGGGCGTTGGAAGGGGTGAGGGGTGTGGGGGACGGGTGAGTATCTGTCCCTGGATGAGGGCTCTTTTTGAGGCTCAGGGCAGCGGAGAGGCTCGTGGCTACAGTCGAAGTGCATGGTAAGGGAAGCCTGCCTTTACATTCAGGGATGGCAGGCGCCAGGACCTTGGACAAGCATACACATCAACGAATGACCCGGGGCAGCATACACCACACAGACTGACCCTGGTGCCTAGTGACTGCAGTCTGTGTGTGCCCTGCAGTTGACCCTGCCCCCAAGTCTGTACCCTGGTAATGTGGGCTATGCACTGCAATTAAAAATCCCCCCCACACACACACACAAAGTCTTCTGACACGAGAAACGTGACGGAAACAGAGAGTAACAGCAAACCGCTTTTAATAATGTTATACACAGTGGGGGGTTGAAACTTGGATTTGGGACTGGGTGATCCTGTAAGGGAAGAACTTCTACAAATTTAGAGCGCGAGAGGTGTCTTGTACATTAGCGCTCTGCTGCGGTGCAGTGACAGTTCTCACGGCCCCTACCGCCCCTCCTTCTTGTAACTTTGGGTGAGGGGGGGACAGGACTTCTTGGCGTTGGAGGGCGGTTGCAGATGCAGTGCAGGGGGGCTCTCTTCTCCTGCCTGCGGTCCTGCAGAACATCTACAAGGCGCCGGAGCATGTCCGTTTGCTCCCTCATTAGACCAAGCAGCGTTTGAGTCGCCTGCTGGTCTTCCTGCCGCCACCTATCCTCCCGTTCGATGTGTGTGCGATGCTGCTGACACAGGGTCTCCCTCCACTGTCTCTGCTCTGCGGCCTCGGCTGTGGAGCAGGCCATCAGTTCCGCGAACATGTCATCCCTAGTCTTTTTCTTTCGCCGCCTAATGTTTGCCAGCCTCTGCGAGGTGGATGACGGGGCAGTCCGGGAAAGAGCCGAAGCTGTGTGATGGGAAAAAGTAAGTGATTTCCTTGAACAGATACATGTTTGCGAACAGTGAACGCAGTCTAGTCAGTTTCTGTGAACAAGACCATACAGGGCACCTAGTCTCACGAGATCTCAGGCCAAGTTCGAGATTTCAGAATACGCTTTCAGTGGTTGCGGTCTTGCACAGGAGAGACGCCAAGCGGGGAGGGACAGCTGAATCCGTCTAGCAGCCAGTCCTGGTAAGCCTTACAGTAGAGTCTGCTTAACAGTTAATGGATAGCTGTGCCCTCCCGCTAAAGGCAATCTGGAAAGCATAAAGTCTGAGCCTTTTCCAGCCCCTCCCGGCAGTGCACGGGAAAGATCACTGTATGCTTTTCCTCTGTGGCCTCCAACACGTGGCTGTTAAGCGAGGGTCATTCTTATGCAAAGTAAAAGTCTACCATTCACAATAGTAACAGTACACTAATTCCCCTAATTAGATGCAGCACTTCCAGAACGACATTACCCTGAGGCGTGTCACTCGGAGTCAGAGAGAGCGGATGCTAAGAGAAGCCCTGCACAGACCAGGACCATATGCTGCCATGCTTGTCGAGGCGATGATTCCCCTTTACATTAGGATGGCCTGGCGCGGAAGAGTGTGCTTCCACGGAGCACCCAATAAGGCACCTCTCCCCAGGAACCTCCTGCTGAGGCTTTTCGAGCTGCTCTCTGAGAGCTTTTTTGAACTGTCCCAAGAGGATTATTGCTCTATTCCTATATGTGTTGACCTACTTTTTGTATAGTTTGAGATTTAAAAAATTTTATATAGTATTTCTATTTTTTATATACCTGTTTTTTAAAAAATAAATGTTTCCCTGTTTGTAGCACTTACCGCCTGATCCTTCCCCTGATTCTGAGTCCGGGTTAACAGGCGGGGACGGTTGGTAGGGGATCTCTGTGAGGGTGATGAAGAGATCCTGGCTGTCAGGGAAAGCGGGAGTGGGTTCGCTGTCACCTGCGCCGTCCTCCAAAGACCCTTCCTCATCTTCCCCATCGGCGAACATCGAGGAGGAACTGTCCCGGTACACTATTCCGTCCTCGGAGTCCACCGTCACTGGTGGGGCAGTGGTGGCAGACCCACCTAGAATGGCATGCAGTGCCTCGTAGAAGCGGCATGTCTGGGGCTTGGCTCCGGAGCGTCCGTTTGCAGCTCTGACTTTTTGATACCCTTGTCTTAGGTCCTTGACTTTCACGCGGCACTGCATCGCATCCCGGCTGTATCCTTTGTCTTTCATGGCTTTCGAGACCTTCTCGAAGGTCTTTGCGTTCCGCTTGCTGGAGTGCAGCTCCGAGAGCACAGACTCCTCGCCCCACACAGCGATCAGATCCATGACTTCCCGGTCAGTCCATGCTGGGGACCTCTTTCTATTCTGGGATTGCCCGGACTCCTCTGCTGGAGAGCTCTGCATCGTTGCAGGTGCTGCGGAGCTCGCCCCGATGTCCAACCAGGACGTCAGATTCAAAGTGCCCAGACAGGAAAATGAATTCAAATTTTCCCGGGTCATTTCCTGTGTGGCTGGCCAGAGAATCCAAGGTCGGACTGCTGTCCAGAGCGTCAACAGAGTGGTGCAGTGTGGGATGGCTCCCGGAGCTACTAAGTTCGATTAGCATCCACACCAAGCCTAATTCGAGCTAGCCATGTCGAATTTAGCGTTACTCCACCAGTCGGGGTGGAGTACCAAATTCGAACTAAAGAGCCCTCTAGTTCGAATTAAATGGCTTCCTGGTGTGGACGGTTGAGTGGTTAGTTCGAAATAACGCTGCTAAATTCGACTTAAAGTCCAAGTGTAGACCAGGCCATAGATAGAGGGGTGGTTGGGGTTGGACAGACAGAGGTGTGTACAGGAATACATAGATACAGGGGTGTGTACAGGGATGAATAAATAGGGGGGTAAATGGGGATGGGTAGCTAGAGGGGGTGTATAGGGATGGATGGAAAGATAGAGGGGGGTGTTTGCTGGGATAAATAGCTAGCTATTAAATTAATGGAGATATCCTATCTCCTAGAACTGGAAGGGACCTTGAAAGGTCATTGAGTCCAGCCCCTGCCTTCACTAGCAGGACCAAGTACTGATTGTGCCCCAGATCCCTAAGTGGCCCCCTCAAGGACTGAACTCACAACCCTGGGTTTAGCAGGCCAATGCTCAAACCACTGAGCTATCCTGCCCCACTGCCTATGAGCCCAAGTGGCCCCAGGCTGGCCCCCAGCCCGCAGCCCCCTACCTTTGCCCTCCCGCAGCTCCAGCGTGCGGTAGCCCTCGACCCACTGGTAGCAGGGGAAGCGGTAGGTCTGGCCGTGGGGGGAGACGACCTCCACGAAGCTGCAGTACCAGTTGTCGGTGGGGTAGAAGGAGTAGGGCTCCTTGTGGAGCCGCACCAGGACGATGTCCCCCAGCCAGCGCTGGCAGCACAGCTTGAACTCCTCCACCTGCAGCGGGGTGAGAGAAGAACCAGAGCATGAGGGTGTGACTCAGGGATTAATCCAGCAGCATCTATCTCCACCCCCCCCCCACAAATAAAATACTTGTTGGCCTCCTGTGCCTCCATGGTGTGAAAGTCTCCAAGGAAACACAGCTCGGCCAGGGCACTGTTGCAACTACTGTTCTACTCAGCACCTGCCTTTCATTAGCCTGGAGGGAGAGGCCAAGGTTTTCCGATTTCACTGCAGCTTGAGGTACCTCAGCGTAGCCGAGCCGTGTATAGGAGAAGGGCCCAATCCCTTTAAAGCTTTTGTGAGCCCTCTAGCGGCACCCACCATGTTTTAGAAGCTGCCAGAAACAGGTCAGAGCAGCCGTGTGCATCTAAACTTGGTTTCTGTGATGCCTATTATGTCAATATCCTCCTTTAACGCGAGGCACTCTAATTCACCCATCTTATTATTTAGACTTCTGGCATTTGTGTACAAGCACTTGAAAAACTTGTCACTGTTTATTTGTCTGCCCTTTTCTGATGTGTCAGATTCTTGTGTGTGTGAATGATCTGGCTCCTACTTTATCCTCTTCCAGCCTCTCTTCCTGACTAGAACTAGAAAATCTCTATCACTAGTCTCTCCTCTAAGACAAGTCTCTGTCCGATCCACGAGCTCTTCTGCAGCAGTCGGCTTTCCCCCATCTCTTAGTTTAAAAACTGCTCTACAACCTTTTTAATGTTAAATGCCAGCAGTCTGGTTCCACTTTGGTTTAGGTGGAGCCCATCCCCAAAGTTTCCCCAGTTCCTAATCAATCTAAATGCCTCCTCTCTATACCATCATCTCATCCACCCATTGAGTCTCTGAAGCTCTGCCTGCCTACCTGGCCCTGTGCGTGGAACTGGAAGCATTTCTGAGAATGCCACCATAGAGGTCCCAGATTTCAGCCTCTTTCCTTGCAGACTAAATTTGGCCTCCAGGACGTCTCACCTACCGTTCCTTATGTCATTGGTGCCTACATGTACCACGACCACCGGCTCCTCCCCAGCACTACACATAAATCTATCTAGATGCCTCAAGAAATCAGCAACCTTTGCACCAGGCAGACAAGTCACCATATGGTTCTCCCAGTCATCACAAACCCAGCTATCCTTGTTTCTAATGATCAAATCTCCCATTACTAACAGCTGCCTTTTCTTAATGACTGGGGTTCCCTCCCCAGAGAGGTAACCTCAGTGCAAGAGGTTACCCCAACACCATCTGGGAGGAGGGTCCCAACTATGGGAAGGTTTCCCTCTGCTCCCATTGACAGCTCTCCTTCCCTGGGCCTTTCATCCTCCTCAACAGCGCAGTGGCTGTCTGACCAGAGGTGGGAGAAATCTACAAGTGTCCCGGAAAGCCTCATCAACATACTTCTCTGCCTCCCTTAGCGTCTCCAGTTCCATCACCCTGGCCTCCAAAGCCTCCACGCGGTCTCTGAGGGCCAGGAGCTCCTTGCACCGAATGCACACGTAAGCCACCCACCCACAGGGCAGGTAATCATACATGCTACATTGAGAGCAATAAACAGGATAGCAATAAACAGGATAGCCCCCACTCAGCTGCTGGGCTTCTGCCTGCATTCTCTCTTACAGCCACCTAGGTTAACAGGGTTTTTGTTTCAATCAAGAAGTTTGTATTACAGCTTAAGTGTTTTAAAGAATGGCAAGAGTACCTCGCCCCCTTCCCACTCCCCTTCCAAACTCCCTAACAAAACTCCCCGTTTGCAGCCCTGTTTGAAAAGCTCCCTGGTCACTTGCTCCCTGCTTTACAAAGCACTCCCCTGTCACATACCCCCCTGCCCCCAGCCCCTGCTTGAGCCACTCAGGATAGGGGGCTGGGAGTACCCCAGCCCACCCTCCCAGCCCTAGATCTGATTCCTGCATCCCCTCCCACATAACGAGCCCTCACACCCCCTGCTCTGACTTCTGCACCCCCCCCTACATCCTCAACCGCTCCCTGAGCACCAAATGGGAGCTCCTGCACCCCCCCCTCTACATTGCCACCTGCACCCCTCACACCAAATGGGAGCTGCCCCAGGTAAGCACTTCACCCCCCAACCTCCTGCCCCAACCCTGAGCCCCCTCCTGCATCCTAAAACCTGGCCAGACCCTGCACCCCAATCTCCAGCTGCTCCTGAGCCCTAACTCCCTCCCAGACCCTGCACCCCCAGCCCTGACTCCTGCCCCCCCACATCCCCACCTGCATTGCTCGCATGAAACAGGAGCTGCTCCAGGTAAGTGCTCCACTCTCCAACCCCCTGCCCCAAACCTCAGCCCCCTCCCACACCCTAACTCCTGGCCAGACCCTGCACTCCAACATTTTTAATTTTTAATAAAGGGCTCTTATCCAAAGCACTTTAAAATAGTTAGCTAACGGCACAAACAATATATGGAAAGATCATTAAGTGGTGCACCAAGACTCTCAGTCATTTTCAAGTGGTCTGTGGAAAAATCGGTTAGACGACAAAAACAATCAATGTACCTCACTTTATTTTCATTTACTTCCTATTACTTATAGGAGAAGGAGGGGAAAAAAAAGAATGAAAAATGGGGGTGGGAGGGAAATAAGAGAGGGTGATCTTTTTGTTGCTTATGTCCCAAGGAGGGACCCCTAAAATGGAGCTGAGCACAGGGCCCCACTAACGCTAAATCCGCCACTGAGCTTCCGTCTCTGGATACCCCCAGCCAGCATTCAAGGATGCACAGACTGTCTGTGTGATAAGTGACCCTGGATCAGCACCCTGGATCAGCAGCTGACTCCAGCAGCCTGCTCGTTACACCCCAAGCATTATTGTGGTCTGGGTGGAGAAGGCTCACGGTTTGAGAGATCAGGAGTAGGAAGCTTCTGCTGATTATGCCGCACCGAACCCTCAGTTTTACTTGAACAAACAGGAGATATTTGACACTGTGCGATATGGCTCCTGTGCTCTGTTCCCAAAGTGTTCTGCAGCAGGGGAGGGTCTCTGGTAGCTTGTGTGTTACTGGCATATTGGGGTGATGCTGAAACAGGGCAGAGTAGAGGTGGCATTGGGGGGTGGCATGAACCATCTTTCTTCTTTTCCCCTTCCAAGAACCGAGGGGACAGGAACCCTTACCCAGCGAGGTCACATTCTCATAGTTCTCCTGCATGACATCCCTGTAGAGGGCTCTCTGAGTGGGGTCCAGCAGAGCCCACTCTTCCCTGGTGAAATACACAGCCACCTCCTCGAAGGTCACCGGCCCCTGAAAGAGCGAGAGTCCAACACTCAGTATCTGCTGCTCCACTCACAGCCCCCCTATACATGGGGGACAGGAGCCAAACAGAAACTCTGGGTGGATTGCAGTCAGAGTCCCATCCCCACTCCGCTCAGCGCATCCAGGAAATACCAGGGGGAGGGGACGAAGCGAGAGCCCCTCCTGTCTCCCAGCAGATCCATCACACACCTACTAGCCACTGACTGACACAGGAGATGGAGCCCCTAGCAGGGTCCAGGGACAGCTCCCTGGTAGGAAGCCCAACAACCTCCCCATTCTGAAGAGCTGGATGGGAAGGGAGGGGAATCTCCCCCAAGCCTCACTGGTGGGTGCCCCCTTCATATCTCACAGCAGCCGCTGGTTAGTGAGCTCAGGCTCCAGCACTATGAGTCTGGTCAGTTTTCCCAGCCCCATGCAGCTGGGTTATTTTCTGCTCCACAAACTAGAGCATTTCCACCGCCGAACCTCCTGGGTCTGTTCCTAGAATCTAGGCCACATATTAAATAACTCCCAGCAGGTTTAGCACACCCCTGTCCTCCTCCCTTTCTCCACCCTGTGCATTTCCTGCAAACCAGATTCCACCTCCAAACCAGCCTGTGCAAACCTTCCCATCTCCCACGTATTTGCTGTCCCTCTCCCCCGCTGGAGGAACCCACCAGCAACCCCCTGATAATACCTACCTGAACTGGCTCCTCTGCAGCCATTTCTCTCCCCTGTCCAACGAGAAGACGGGATGAACTGGAGTGAAACATGGACGTTATTCTGCAGCCTGGCAGGGCGAGAAGGGCAGTTGTGGAGGTTTCAGAACAGGCTTTAATTCATTTCACAGCATGATTCCCCCAGGCCCTTTTCCCGCACACAGACACCCTAGAGTCTGCCATGATGAGAAAGGCTGGATCTCTTTGTACAGTGTAGACCTGGCCTCTCCTGCCAGGCTAAGCCCACAGAGACATTTTTAACCTCCCTTCTCCCTCCCCTCACCCCGTAACAAAGTCTCTGAACACAAGGCTAGAAAAAAGCAGAACCAAAGGAGTCACTGTGGGGGATTCCCTCAGAGACTGACCCCACGGCAGCCACACCCCAGCAGGAGGGATATGGAGTCAGGAACTGGATTTTCCTCTGTCTGTTTCTCATCTTTTCCACAGGAAAGTGACTCTACCCAGGGTGCAGCAATACATCTGTCTGGGCAGATTAGAGATCTGGAAATCTCTCTCCAAACTCTTCTCTCCCACAGCCCCTTTCAGTCTCTTTCTCCTTTTCCCCTCTCCCTGCCCATCTGGTAGGAAAGTCCCATTCCTGGGTAGTTTGCTCCCCCATGGCTGGATTTGCTCCTGCAATTGTTAATTGGACGAGAAATGAGGGGGGTCTGTTTGTGTGGAGTAATTTTAAGGCCAGACCCCAGGATTTTCCCTTCGTTTCTTTCAGTTACTTGAAATGTCTGGATCAGAATTTAGTATTAACAGGGCCCAGGGCTGCCCTAGGGGGCTAGGACCAGCTGGAGAAAGTCATCCCCTGGGCCAGGCAGAGAAGCAGCTTTAATTCAGGTCACATCCCAGCACAGAACCCCACTGGGGGAGCAGCAGCTGCTAAGCCTGGTCTCCCAGATCACAATGGAGGCTGCAGCCTCTGACCCAGGAAGCTGAACCCCAGTATCCTGAGCAGAGAGGGACAGAGCGTTTGAGCAGCTTCCCTCCTTTAGCTCTCTGGGGAGAGCAGCTAATGAGATCCCCTCCTCACAGGGAGAATTGCTGACCTCATTTGCCCCACTGTCCATCCGGAGTCACTCCTTCTCTTTCCATACAGTGACACTGGATTAACATTGGTCTCAATGAAACCAGATTTCAGAAAGAATGAGTCCAGAACACTGTGGAAGAGACCATTGTGTGGCAGTGCTGACCCGCTTCCCACCTCCCTCACCCCCCAGATCGAGAACAAGGACTGGGGGGCACAAATTTTCCAAACGGAACCAAAAGTTCCTGCAGTTTTCAAAAGAGGAGAAAATCAAAATCTGTGATTTTACACGAACAGTGACTGATAAGTGGATAGAAAGTTATCACAGTGACAGGGCCTGTGAATGGGGAATCCCAGGCAGTGCTTGGAGCCAGGACTCTGGCACAAGTTGATCAGAGAGAAAGATCATGGTTAGTAGAAGTTCCTCACTGCCTGCCTAGGACTCCCCCACAGGAGGATCTACCCTGCCATTTGCCTGGGACCCCCTCCTACACCCAGCGGGACCCCCTGATGCTTTTCAGTGGGACCCCTCACTCTGCTTCCCTGGCATCCCCTGACCTAGTGCCAGGGATCCCCTCCCCCAGCTCTGTGCACTGGGCACGGCAGCGATCCCAGGAGCCAGCCGGGGAAGCCCAGACCGAGCCCCTGGCTCAGCACCAGGCTCCCTCTAACCCCCCTGTCCCGCCTCCCCAAGAGACGCCCACCCCGGCTGTTCTGCAGCCACCAGGCCCCCAGCGATACCCACCTCCAGGACCCACAGCTTCAGGGCTGGGCACATCACAACCACCCCTTGAAACCCCAAATCTCCAGAACCCACCAACCTCACTAGGGTACCCCCTGCCCAGCCACCCAGAGGCCTCCCGCCACCACAATCCCCCTTCAGCTGCTATCTCCCCACACAGCCCCACCCCCACCCAGCAACACTGTTACCTCACAGTGCCTGAGAAGTGGATAGAAAGTGACCACCGCCCCCTGCTGGCCAGTCACACAGGCAGAGGGAGCCCTGGGGGATGTCTCTTGAACTGGAGTATGGAAGGCCTGGAGGGACAATATAGGTAAGAAATGTCCATGGCCTGTCACTAGCAAATAATGGCCACCATGGATCCACCCCAGAGGTGGCTGCATCTTAGCACTGCGGGAAGCAACCCCTCCTGAAGAGCATTTGTCATGGGATTTGGGAAACTTCTGGACCCACACTGCACTCAGAGAGACCTCCTCATCCTGTGCCAGCTGGAGAAAAGAAAAGAGTCCAGCCAACTCTCCCATTAATAGCTGGGAACCACTGATCCCCAAACATGGGGAGGCCTCTGACTTTGATGGGTATTAAATATGTGGCTGGTCTCTTTCTTCGGCAAACATTTTAACAGAGATAAAGGAGGGAACAAATGATTCACAAAGGAGACGGGAAAGATGATCTCTGGCAATTTAACCCCCTACAACATCCAGGATGGAGAAGAACTCAGGGCAACAGGTTCCCTCGAAGGAAGAAATTGCTGGGATTTAGAAACATGGGGAACAGCCTCAAACCCCAGAGGATTTTTAACTGACATTTGATAATGACATAGAAAGAGGCAAAACTTGAGCTTTGAGAGCAATGTTCAGAAATGAAAGAGTTCCCAATCTGAGACATTTTGGATCCACTTTGCAAATTATAGAGAGGAAAGTGGAAAATCAGAGGGATTTTATATCAGTTGTTGATAGGAGGTAAAATCTGAGTGTTTCACATGAATATCTGATAAATGAATAAAGAGGAAATGGGCAACATTTGCAAACATTTTATATCCAGGTTCAAGAATCTGAGCAAAGGTGTAAACCTGAGATTTTCTTGGTATTTTATAATTAGAGAGACAGAGGAAAATCTCAGGGCATATTCAATTAGAAACAGACAACTAGAGAGCAGTGGGGCAAACGTTTAGGGTATTTTATATGAACCTTTGAGATTTGCACAGAAAATGTGTCACAAACTGAGTATTTGATAACATGAGAGAAAAACACCAAGATCTGAGGGGATTTTATATTGCTGTTAACGAACTAGTGGTAGAAGATGACAGAACAAGGAGTAATGGTCTCAGGTTGCAGAGGGGGAGGTTTAGGTTGGACATTAGGAAAAACTTTTTCACTAGTAGGGTGGTGAAGCATGGGAATGGGTTACCTAGGGAGGTGGTGGAATCTCCTTCCTTAGAGATTTTTGAGGTCAGGTTTCACAAAGCCCTGGCTGGGATGATTTAGTTGGGTTTGGTCCTGCTTTGAGCAGGGGGTTGGACTAGATACCTCCTGAGGTCCCTTCCAACCTTGAGATTCTATGATTCTATGATTTTATGAAAACGGGGACTGTTGGACTGGATTTTATACGACTGTCCAATACATAAACACAAAGTGATGGTTCCCCCACCCCCACCATTCCCATGGGCAGCAGGGAGCCCTTTGAGGAGCTGATTAAAAGGGCAAGGGAGGGGGAGCTGGAAGGTCCCTGGATAAAAGAAGGGGGCAGCAGTGGGGGGGCGGGCGGGTGACTGGCAACTGATGGTTGGGGGTAACTGTGTTGGTAGTTAGGGGGCAGCAACTGGGATTGAGAAACGGGGGTCTGGGCAGTCCCCATGGGGGACACGTGCGCCTCCCTTCCCTGCCCTGGCAGAGACCCGGCATCTCATAGAATATCAGGGTTGGAAGGGACCTCAGGAGGTGTCTAGTCCAACCCCCTGCTCGAAGCAGGACCAATCCCCAACTAAATCCCCAAATGGCCCCCGCAAGGAGTCAGCTCCCAGCCCTGGGTTTAGCAGGCCAGTGCTCCAACCACTGAGCCCTCCCACCCCCACTCCAGGGGCACCCATGTGCTGGGGAATGACTCAGGGCAACAATTTCCCACCTAAACAAGGACAAATCGCTGCAGATAAAATGGGTGGGAAAATGCCCCTCACTAGAGAAGATTTTAAACTGACGTTTGAGACTCATGGGGAGAACGGGGGAAATCGGGGGAGACGGGAGAGCTGATCATTGGAGGGGATGGGGGGGAATCGCCCCAGATTTTATAGCCCCGTGTGAGACACTGAGCGAGAAAAGGGGCAGAACTAGAGAGAATTTGTATCGGGGGTGAGAGGCAAGTGGCACAAACAGGGACAGGATCCAATTAACCCCCCTCCCCCCTTCGCCCGCCCGCCACTTCCCCCCCCGGGGAATTTCCTGGCTGCACAGAGACAGTTCAACACCCCCCCCGCGTCCCACTGACCTTCCCCCCCCTACAACTCCAGCTTCTCCCCTCCCTGCCTGACACCCCCCATCTCCCCCCACACCACAGGGGATCCCCCCCCCCACCAGGCCCCAGTCTCTGCCCCCCAAATCCCACTGGGGCTGAGGCGGCTCCGAGGCTTCTCCCAGGTTCCCCGGGGCAGAGTCACTTTCCTGCCCAGCCCCAGTGCCCCCCCCGGGGTCTCTCACTCACATCTTAGCACAGGGGGAATCAACCCCTGACAGAGGCCATTTGCTATGGGGTTTGGGATACTTCTCAACTCACACTGCACTCACAGAGACCTCCTCAACCTGTGCCAGCTGGAGAAAAAAAAAAGGGTCCAGCCAACTCTCCCATTACCAGCTGGGAACCACTGAGCCCCAAACAGGGGGAGGCCTCGAGCTTTGATGTGTATTAAAGATGTGGCTGGTCTCTTTCATCAGCAAACATTTTAACAGAGGTAAAGGGGGGAAGAAATGGTTCTCAAAGGAGAGGGGAAAGATCAACACTGGGAAATTTAACCCCCTGCAACCTCCAGGATGGACAGTGATTCAGGGCAACAGGTTTCCTCCAAGAAAGGAGAAGTTGCTGGGATTGAGACACTGAAGCTGAGAAAAGGGGTAAATCTGAGATTTTCTTAGTATTTTATAATTAGAGAGACAGGGGGAAATCTCAGGGCATATTCAATGAGAAACAAACAACTAGAGAGAAGTGGAGCAAATGTTTAGGGTATTTTATATCAACCCTTGAGATTTGCAGAAAAAACGTGTCACAAACTATGCAACTGGAGGTGGAGAATCAGACTCCTGGAGAGACCAGGGGGAAATGGGGGAGGCGGGAGAGCGGCTCGTTGGCGGGGAAAGGGGCGAATCGCCCCGGATTTTACAGCCCGGGTGAGACACTGAGCGAGAAAAGGGGCAGAACTGGAGAGAATTTGTATCGGGGGCGAGAGGCAAGTGGCACCAACAGGGACAGGAGCCAATTAACCCCCCTCCCCCCTTCGCCCGCCCGCGTCCCACTGACCTTCCCCCCCCCCCAGCTCCGGCTTCTCCCCTCCCTGCCCGACACCCCCCTCCCCCCTTCGCCCGCCCGCCCCCCCCCGCTCCACCTTCTCCCCCCCCCCCCCCGCCCGACACCCCCCCCACAGACCCCCCGCCCCGCCCCGCCCCGCCCCCCATATCCCAGCGGGCTGGGGCGGGCAGAGAAGCTCCAACGGCCCCGCGCGAGCCAGGCAGAGCCGCAGGGGCCCGCGCGCGTTTGCAACAACTCGGCTTGGTCTCTCCCCCCAACGTCACTTCCGTTCCAGGGAGAGTCAGGAACTACATCTCCCAGCCTGCCCCGGGGGCGCTTCCGCTCTCCCCAGCCCAGGTAAGGGAGGGTTTCAGCAGGTAAAATCGCGCATGCTCCGTGCGAGCCCCGCTGGGGGCGGGAGAACAAAGCTGCTGCTGCCGCCTCCGCGTGAGCCGGGCCCGGGCTGAGCCGCCGCTGCTGCTCCCGGGGGGGGCGGGTCTGTGCGGGGGGGCCCGGCCGGAGGGGTTTCTCCAGCTGGGCCCCGCCCCCCGGGCAGCCCCGGGCTCTGCCCGCCCCAGCCCCGCCCGGAGCCCCCGGGGAGTGAGAGACCCCGGGGGGGGGCGAGCACGTGACTCTGCCCCGGGGAACCCGGGAGAAGCCTCGGAGCCGCCTCGGCTCCAGCGGAGCCGCAGCAGGATCCGCCCCCCCCCCCCCCGCTGGGATGGGGGGGGCCCGGCGGGGGGGGTGTCGGGCGGGGGGGGAGAAGCTGGAGCGGTGGGGGGAAGGTCGGTGGGACGCGGGGGGGGAAGTGGCGGGCGGGCGAAGGGGGGAGGGGGGTTAATTGGATCCTGTCCCTGTTTGTGCCACTTGCCTCTCGCCCCCGATACAAATTCTCTCCAGTTCTGCCCCTTTTCTCGCTCAGTGTCTCACCCGGGCTGTAAAATCCGGGGCGATTCGCCCCTTTCCCCTCCAAGGAGCCGCTCTCCCGTCTCCCCCATTTCCCCCTGGTCTCTCCAGGAGTCTGATTCTCCACCTTCAGTTGCAGGTCGTGACACGTTTTCTCTGCACATCTCAAGGGTGGATGTGCCCAGCCCTGAGGCTGTGGGTCCTGGAGGTGGGTATCGCTGGGGGCCGTTGGCTGCAGAACAGCCGGGGTGGGTGTCTCTTGGGGAGGTGGGACAGGGGGTTAGAGGGAGCCTGGTGCTGTGCCAGGGGCTCCGTCTGGGCTTCCCTGGCTGGCTCCTGGCATCGCTGCCGTGCCCAGTGCACAGAGCTGGGGGAGGGGATCCCTGGCACTAGGTCAGGGGATGCCAGGGAAGCAGAGTGAGGGGTCCCACTGAAAAGCATCGGGGGGTCCCGCTGGGTGGAGGAGGGGGTCCCAGACAAACGGCAGGGCAGATCCTGCTGGTGGTGGTGTGCGGGGCGGGTCCTAGGCAGGCAGTGAGGAACTGAGTTCCCAGTAGGCGAGTCTCTGGCTGCTGGGGGCTCTTGGTCGGGGGAACCCTTTGGGATTCCCAACCTGACAGTTATGGTCTGGTGGGGCTTCCCTGGCCGGTGGGGCTTTGAGGGGTATCTGGGGTCCCTGGCTGGGGACTCTGGGGTCTGCGTCCCAGGGAATAGCTGCTGGGCCCCTGGCTGTGGGAACTTCTACTAACCATGATCCTTCTCTCTGATCAACTCGTGTCAGAGTCCTGGCTCCAAGCACTGCCCGGCATTCCCCAGTCACCGTCCCTGTCACTGTGATAACTTTCTGTCCACTTATCAGACACTGTGAGTGTGAAATCACAGATTTTGCTTTTCTCCTCTTTTGAAAACTGCAGGAACTTTCGGTTCTGTTTGGAAAATTTGTGCCCCCCAATCCTTGTCCTCGATCTGGGGGGTGAGGGAGGTGGGCAGGGGGTCAGCACTGCCACACAGTGGTCTCTTCCACAGCGTTCTGGACTCATTCTTTCTGAACTCTGGTTTCATTGAGACCATTGTTAATCCAGAGTCACTGCATGGAAAGACAAGGAGTGACTCTGGATCGACAGTGGGGCTAATGAGACCAGCAATTCTCCCTGTGAGGAGGGGCTCTCATTAGCTGCTCTCCCCAGAGAGCTAAAGGAGGGAAGCTGCTCAGACGCGCTGTCCCTCTCTGCTCAGGATATTGGGGTTCAGCTTCCTGGGTCAGACGCTGCAGCCTCCATTGTGATCTGGGAGACCAGGCTTAGCAGCTGCTGCTCCCCCAGTGGGGTTCTGTGCTGGGAAGTGACCTGAATTAAAGCTGCTTCTCTGCCTGGCCCAGGGGATGACTTTCTCCAGCTGGTCCTAGCCCCCTAGGGCAGCCCTGGGCCCTGTTAATACTAAATTCTGAGCCAGACATTCCAAGTAACTGAAAGAAACAAAAGGAAAATGCTGGGGTCTGGCCTTAAAATGACTCTACACAAACAGACTCCCCCCTCTCATTTCTCATCCAATTAACAATTGCAGGAGCAAATCCAGCCCTGGGGGAGCAAACTACCCAGGAATGGGACTTTCCTACCAGACGGGCAGGGAGAGGGGAAAAGGAGATAGAAGGAGAAAGAGAGACTGAAAGGGGCTGTGGGAGAGAAGAGTTTGGAGAGAGATTTCCAGATCTCTAATCTGCCCAGACAGATGTATTACTGCACCCTGGGTAGAGTCACTTTCCTGTGGAAAAGATGAGAATCAGACAGAGGAAAATCCAGTTCCTGACTCCATATCCCTCCTGCTGGAGTGTGGCTGCCATGGGGTCAGTGTCCGAGGGAATCCCCCCCAGTGACTCCTTTGGTTCTGCTTTTTTCTAGCCTTGTGTTCAGAGACTTTGTTACGGGGTGATGGGAGGGAGATGGGAGGTTGAAAATGTCTCTGTGGGCTTAGCCTGGCAGGAGAGGCCAGGTCTACACTGTACAAAGAGATCAAGCCTTTCTCAGCATGGCAGACTCTAGGGTGTCTGTCTGCAGGGAAAGGGCCTGGGGGAATCATGCTGTGAAATGAATTAAAGCCTGTTCTGAAACCTTCACAACTGCCCTTCTCGCCCTGCCAGGCTGCGGAATAATGTCCATGTTTCGCTCCAGTTCATCCCGTCCTCTTGTTGGACAGGGGAGAGAAATGGCTGCAGAGGAGCCAGTTCAGGTAGGTATTATCAGGGGGTTGCTGGTGGGTTCCTCCAGGGGGGGAGAGGGTCAGCAAATCCGTGGGAGATGGAAAGTTTGCACAGGCTGGTTTGGAGGTTGCAGTCTGGTTTGCAGGAAATGCACAGGGTGGAGAAAGGGAGGAGGACAGGGGTGTGCGGAACCTGCTGGGAGTTATTTAATATGCGGCCTAGATTCTAGGAACAGACCCAGGAGGTTCGGCGGTGGAAATGCTCTAGTTTGTGGAGCAGAAAATAACCCAGCTGCGTGGGGCTGGGAAAACTGACCAGACTCATAGTGCTGGAGCCCGACCTGGCTAACCAGCGGCTGCTGTGAGATATGAAGGGGGCACCCACCAGTGAGGCTTAGGGGAGATTCCCCTCCCTTCCCATCCAGCTCTTCAGAATGGGGAGGTTGTTGGGCTTCCTACCAGGGAGCTCTCCCTGGACCCTGCTAGGGGCTCCATCTCCTGAATCAGTCTGTGGCTAGTAGGGGGGTGATGGCTCTGCTGGGAGAGAGGAGGGGCTCTCGCTTTGTCCCCTCCCCCTGGTGTTTCCTGGATGCTCTGAGCAGGGTGGGGGTGGGACTCTGACTGCAATCCACCCAGAGTTTCTGTTTGGCTCCTGTCCTCCATGTATAGGGGGGCTGTGAGTGGGGCAGCAGGTACTGAGTGTTGGACTCTTGCTCTTTCAGGGGCCGGTGACCTTCGAGGAGGTGGCTGTGTACTTCACCAGGGAAGAGGGGGCTCTGCTGGACCCCACTCAGAGAGCCCTTTACTGGGATGTCATGCAGGAGAACTATGAGAATGTGACCTCGCTGGGTAAGGGTTACTCTCCCCTCTGTTCTTGGAAGAGGAAAAGAAGGGACATGGTTCACAGCAGCCCCACAATGCCACCTCTACTCTGCCCTGTTTCAGCATCACCCCAATATGCCAGTGACACACACGCTACCAGAGACCCTCCCCTGCTGCAGAACACTTTGGGATCAGAGCACAGGAGCCGTATCGCACAGTGTCAAATAGCTCCTGTTTCCTCAAGTAAAACTGAGGGTTCAGTGCGGCATAATCAGCAGAAGCTTCCTACCCCTGACCTCTCAAACCCTGAGCCTTCTCCACCCAGACCACAATAATGCTTGGGGTGTAACGAGCAGGCTGCTGGAGTCAGAGCTGCTGGCCCAGGGTCACTTATCACACAGACAGTCCGTGCGTCCTTGGATGCTGGCTGGGGGTATCCAGAGAAGGAAGCTCAGTGGCGGATTTAGCGTTAGTTGGGCCCTGTGCTCAGCTCCATTTTAGGGGTCCCTCCTGGGGACATAGGCAAGAAAAAGAACATTCTCTCATTTCCCTCCCACCCCCATTTTTCATTCTTTTTTTCCTTCCTCCTCCTCTTATAAGTAATAGGAAGTAAATGAAAATAAAGTGAGGTACCTTGATTGTTTTTGTTGTCTAACCGATTTTTTCCACAGACCACTTGAAAATCGCTGAGAGTCTTGGTGCACCACTTAATGATCTTTCCATATATTGTTTGTACTGTTAGCTAACTATTGTAAAGCGCTTTGGATAAGAGCCCTTTATTAAAAATTAAAAATGTTGGCGTGCAGGGTCTGGCCAGGAGTTAGGGTGTGGGAGGGGGCAGGGGGTTGGGGTGTGGAGCACTTACCTGAGCAGCTCCTGTTTCATTCGAGCAATGCAGGTGAGGATGTGGGAGGGCAGGAGTCAGGGTGGGCAGGAGGCTTCTGGGAGGGGGGCAGGAGTCAGGAGTCAGGGCTGGGGGTGTGTGATGGGCAGGGGGTGGGGGATAAGTGGTTATGGGTGGTTGCAGGAATCAGGGAGGGCAGGGAACTGGGGTGTGTTTGAGAGGGGTGAAGGAGTAAGGGCTGGGGGTGTGAGGGGGTGCAGGAGTCAGGGAGGGCAGGGTGTTCAGGGGGCAGGAGTCAGGGCTGGGGGTGCAGGGTCTGGGAGGGAGTTGGGGTGCAGGAGCAGCTGGGGATTGGGGGTGCAGGGTCTGGCCAGGTTTTAGGATGCAGGAGGGGGCTCAGGGTTGGGGCAGGAGGTTGGGGTGTGAAGTGCTTACTTGGGGCAGCTCCCATGTGGTGTGAGGGGTGCAGGTGGCAGTGTAGAGGGGGGTGTGCAGGAGCTCCCATTTGGTGCTCAGGGTGCGGTTGAGGATGTGGGGGGGTGGTGCAGGAGTCAGAGCATGGGGTGTGAGGGCTCCTTATGGGGAGGGGATGCAGGAGTCAGGTCTGGGGGCTGGGAGGGTGGGCTGGGGTACTGGGGGTGCTCCCAGCCCCCTACCCTGAGTGGCTCAAGCAGGGGCTGGGGGCAGTGGGGTATGTGATAGGGGAGTGCTTTGGAAAGCAGTGAGCAAGTGACCAGGGAGCTTTTCAAACAGGGCTGCTAATGGGGAGTTTTGTGAGGGAGTTTGGAAGGGGAGTGGGAAGGGGGCGAGGTACTCTTGCCATTCTTTAAAACATTTAAGCTATAATACAAACTTCTTGGTTGAAACAAAACCCCTGTTGTTAACCTAGGTAGCTGTAAGAGAGAATGCAGGCAGAAGCCCAGCAGCTGAGTGGGGGCTATCCTGTTTATTGCTATCCTGTTTATTGCTCTCAATGTAGCATGTATGATTACCTGCCCTGTGGGCGGGTGGCTTACGTGTGCATTCGGTGCAAGGAGCTCCTGGCCCTCAGAGACCGCGTGGAGGCTTTGGAGGCCAGGGTGATGGAACTGGAGATGCTAAAGGAGGCAGAGAAGTATGTTGATGAGGCTTTCCAGGACACTTGTAGATTTCTCCCACCTCTGGTCAGACAGCCACTGCGCTGATGAGGAGGATGAAAGGCCCAGGGAAGGAGAACTGTCAATGGGAGCAGAGGGAAACCTTCCCATAGTTGGGACCCTCCTCCCAGATGGTGTTGGGGTAACCTCTTGCACTGAGGTTACCTTGCCAGGGGAGGGAACCCCAGTCATTAAGAAAAGGCAGCTGTTAGTAATGGGAGATTTGATCATTAGAAACAAGGATAGCTGGGTTTGTGATGACCGGGAGAACCGTATGGTGACTTGTCTCCCTGGTGCAAAGGTTGCTGATTTCTTGAGGCATCTAGATAGATTTATGTGTAGTGCTGGGGAGGAGCCGGTGGTCGTGGTACATGTAGGCACCAATGACATAAGGAACGGTAGGTGAGACGTACTGGAGGCCAAATTTAGTCTGCGAGGAAAGAGACTGAAATCTGGGACCTCTATGGTGGCATTCTCAGAAATGCTTCCAGTTCCATGCACAGGGCCAGGTAGGCAGGCAGAGCTTCAGTGTCTCAATGAATGAATGGATGAGATGATGGTGTAGAGAGGAGGTGTTTAGATTGATTAGGAACTGGGGAAACTTTGGGGATGGGTGAGCCTATACAGGAAGGATGGGCTCCACCTAAACCAAAGTGGAACCAGACTGCTGGCACTTAACATTAAAAAGGTTGCAGAGCAGTTTTTAAACTAAGATGGAGGAAAGTCAATGGCTGCAGAGGAGCTCGTGGATCGGACAGAGACTTGTCTTAGAGGAGAGTCTAGTGATAGAGATTTTCTAGTTCTAGTCAGGCAGAGAGGCTGGAAGAGGATAAAGTAGGGGCCAGATCAGACAAGAAGCATTCACACACACAAGAATCTGACACATCAGAAAAGGGCAGACAAATAAACAGTGACGAGTTTTTAAAGTGCTTGTACACAAATGCTAGAAGTCTAAATAATAGGATGGGTGAATTAGAGTGCCTCGTGTCAAAGGAGGATATTGACATAATAGGCATCACAGAAACCTGGTGGAGTGAGGACAATCGATGGGACACAATCATTCCAGGGTACAAAATATATCGGAAGGACAGAGCAGGTCATCCTCGGGGGGGGGGGGGGGGGAGTGGCACTGTATGTTTAAGAAAATGTAAACTCAAATGAAGTAAAAATCTTAAATGAAACCGCATGTTCCATAGAATCTCTATGGATAGTAATTCCATGCTCTAATAAGAATATAATAATAGGGATCTGTTATCGACCACCTGTCAAAGACAGTGACAGTGAGGATGAAATGCGAAGGGAGATTAGAGAGGCTATCAAAATAAAGAACTCCATAATAGTGGGAGATTTCAATTATCCCCATATTGACTGGGTACATGTCACCTCAGGACAAAATGCAGAGACAAAATTTCTGGATACTTTAAATGACTGTTTCTTGGAGCAGCTGGTGGTAAGAACCCGCAATGGGAGAAGCAACTCTCGATTTAGTGCTGAGTGGAGCGCAGGATCTAGTCCAAGGGCTAACTGTAACATGACCACTTGGAAATAGTGACCATAATATAACAACATATAACATTCCTGTGGTGGGAAAAACAGCTCAACACTGGCATTTAATTTCAGGAAGGGGAACTATGCAAAAATGAGGGGGTTAGTTAAACAGAAATTAAAAGGTACAATGACTAGAGTGAAATCCCTGCAAGCTGCATGGACACTTTTCAAAAACACAATATGAGAGGCCCAACTTAAATATATACCCCAAATTAAAAAACACAGCAAAAGAACTAAAAAAGAGTCACCGTGGCTTAATGACCATGTAAAAGAAGCAGTGAGAGATAAAAAGGCATCTTCTAAAAAGTGGAAGTCAAATCCTAGTGAGGTACATAGAAAGGAGCATAAACACTACCAAATTAAGTGTAAAAATGTAATTAGAAAAGCCAAAGAGGAGTTTGAAGAAGGGGCTAGCCAAAAACCTCAAAAGGTAATAACAAAACAGGAAGCCTGCTAAACAACCAGTGGGACCACTGGACGATTGAGATACAAAAGGAGCCCTTAAAGACGATAAAGTCATTGTGGAGAAACTAAATGGATTCTTTGCTTCAGTCTTCATGGCTGAGGATGTTGGTGAGATTTGTGGGTGACAAATCTGAGAAATTGCCACAGATTGAAGTGTGACTAGAGGGGGTTTTGGAACTACTTGATAAACTTAACTGTAACAAGTCACCGGAACCAGATGGTATTTACCAAGAGTTCTGAAGGAACTCAAATGTGAAATTGGGGAACTATTAGCTATGGTTTGTAACCTGTCCTTTAAATCGGTTTCTGTACCCAATGACTGGAAGATTGCTAATGTAACGCCAATATTTAAAAAGGGCTCTAGAGGCGATCCTGGCAGTTGCAGACTGGTAAGTCTAACGTCTGTACCAGGCAAATTAGTTGAAACAGTAGTAAAGGAATAAAATTGTCAGGCACATAGAAGAACAAAAATTGTTGAACAAAAGTCAATATGGTTTCTGTAAAGGGAAATCATGTCTTACTAATCTATTAGAGTTCTTTGAAGGTGTCAACAAACATGTGGACAAGGGGGATCCAGTGGACATAGTGTACTTAGATTTCCAGAAAGCATTTGAGAAGGTCCCTCACCAAAGGCTCTTACATAAATTATGTTATGGGATAAGAGGGAAGATCTGGTTAAAAGACAGGGAACAAAGGGTAGGAATAAATGGTAAATTTTCAGAATGGAGAGGAGTAACTAGTGATGTTCCCCAAGGGTCAGTCCTAGGACCAATCCTATTCAACATATTCATAAATGATCTGGAGAAAGGGGTAAACAGTGAGGTGGCAAAGTTTGCAGATGATACTTGTGATGATGCGGTTCTGGTGGGACCCAATTGAGAGTGACAAATCGCTTAAAACAGAGCAGTTACAGCCCAAGGCTGGGATTTTTCCACCTCTAAGGCAAACCAAACCAGCCAGACAAAGAGGACTTTGGTTTCACCCCACTGGTTAACCACAAGTCACACAAGCAATTCCCTTAGACACTCCAGTCTTCCAGTATCACCACCAGTGCACTGATGAATGGGATGAACCAACACCCCAATAAAAGAAAAAGGTTCTCTCGATCCCAAAGAATCAAACCCCAGACCCGGGTCAATGAACAAATCAGATCTTACCCACAAATCACGCTGTTGCCAATCCTTTAGAATCTAAAGGTTTATTCATCAAAGGAAAAACATAGAGATGAGAGCTAGAATTGGTTAAATGGAATCAATTACATGCAGTAATGGCAAAGTTCTTAGTTCAGGCTTGTAGCAGTGATGGAGTAAATTGCAGGGTCAAATCAAGTCTCTGGAGTACATCCTCCTCAGGGATGGGTCAGTCAGTCCTTTGTTGAGAGCTTCAGTTTGTAGCAAAGTTCCTCCAGAGGTAAGAAGCAGGATTGAAAACAAGATGGAGATGAGGCATCAGGAAAAAGATCTTTTTGTCATTGTGGATAGTTCTCTGAAGACATCCAGCAGTGTGCAGCGGAAGTCAAAAAAGCAAACAGGATGTTAGGAATTATTTAGAAAGGGATAGACGGTAATACAGAGAATATCTTAGTGCCCTTGTATAAATCAATGGAAATAACTAATTTAGACCCCATCATTTTATATGTATATTTGGGATTATGTTTGCCAATGGGCTGCAATATGTGTTATCCTGACATCTAGTACTGCTGAGATCCTGCATTCAATAATATCCCTGCCTTTCCTGTTCCCGTTCTCCACTGAGCCCCACGCTTATGTTCCCAGCTTCCCCAGGACTCTGTCTTTGTCTCTGGACACATCTGTCAGCAAGAAGCAGTGCCAGGGAGACTTCGATTTCTGGAACATGGATTTACTTTCTGTGTGTTTTAGGAGACTCTTTGAAATTGAGTGTCTGTGACATTAAGCACAGTACAATCTGGACTGTTAACAGCTGTGTCCCCTCAGTTCCCCAGGCGGGGTGCCTTTTACACTGCTCTACTGTGAGAGCAGCCACTCCTGGGCAGTTCACACTCAGTCTCCAGCATGTAACTCGCTCCCAGCTACACAGTATTGAGTGCTGCTAGACAGTGACTCACAAATTACAGTGCCCCACAGGAGAACCCCAGAAAATTCTCTGGTCCCAGACTTCCCCCAGAAATGTGCATCTTGCACTGTCTAGCACACTACTGAACAATGGGAGCTCATATGAAATCTGTTGTTTCATCAGTGGAAAATGACATGCACCAGCCTTGTTATTCCAAATGGAGTTTCCAACACACTTTAATCCAAACACACTGGTTTGATTTAAAAAAAAGGAAACAAAATTAACTACTGAAAAAAAAGATTTGAAGTGACTATAAGTAATGAGGCATAAAAGTCAGAATTGTTTATGAAAGAAATGCAAAGATAAAACACAAACTAATGTTTAACTTAACAAGCTAAAAGGGATTTAAAACAAATGTTTCTCTCACCATCTGCTGAGACAGGCTGGTTTTCCTTTCAGCCAGGACTCCCCCTCACCTGCCCCTGCCGCCCACATTCAGTTCTTCAGGAGTTGTCATGAACAGAGGGAAAAGGGGGAGAGAGAGAGAGAGTCTCATGCATTTTCCTCACCTCTTTTTATAATTCAGTCCTTTGTACTAGAAACCACTTCAGTTCTCAGCTGAGTCATGGTGACAGGCTGTCATAGATACGAGCTTCAAGTGTCCCTGTGATGGAATGTAAATGTCTTTTTCACACCTTCCCCATGGTGGAGAATGGCTATTTGACCAGCTGTTTGCCTTGCTGTCTCTGAGGAATTTAAGGTTAGGGCTGCAGCTTTTTCAGTAATATCATACCGTAAAATCTCATCACTTTACATACAATGTTGCTACACAGTTTAACAGGAGGATAAACAGTAGATTATGTCTTTTCAAATGGTACCTAACAAGCCATACAGTGATAAATGAAGGGGAGGGGAGGGGAGGGATCTCCCTTTTATAAACACCCAGCCAGCCAGTTGGCTGTAAAATCCCTGTTGGTGCGAGTTCTCTGCTTGCTCTACCTCTAAAGGGTTAACAAGCCAACAGGGTTTAAAAAAAACGAAAAAAGTATTGGGCACCTGAGCAAAAGAGCCAATGGAAAGGCTAGAACTTTGTTAAATGTCTATGTGTTCCCAACATATATATGGGTATTATAGTCCCTCACAAGCAAGGTGTTCGGCATCTTCAAACACCTGAGGAACCGGTCCTGGGAATTGACTGGTTTATTAAGTGACACTGTATGGAATTGAGAGACACTTTATATTATTATTATATTATTATAAATACTGTGGCAAATTGCCGGTACTGTTATGCTGGGTCTCGCGCTTTCTCTTCTTTGGGGAAGGTTCAGGGCACCATTGCTTGCCTCTGAATCGGTATTTTAATTACCCCACTAGTGTCCTTGAGGAGGGGAGTGGAGAGGGAGGGACCTGGGCCCGCCCTCTTCTCCAGGTCCCAACCCAGGGGCCCTGAGGTTAGTGGTGAACCACTTGAACTGGCAGTTCCTTCCCCTGGGCTACTTCCCTCTCCTGCCCTTCAGCTTGTGGAGGGGCTTCTTGCCCTCCTTCTACACAAGCCAGGTGCCCCTTACCTAGGGTTTTTGGATTTCTCAGCCCACCGCAGCACTCCTCCAAACTTTCCTTTTGTCTCTCTTCAAAACTGTTCTCTGCTCCAACTCCTTCAAACTGCTCTCTGCTCCAACCAAACCTTCCTGCTCCAACTCCCACACTGTCTGACTGAAGCAGGGTTTTTTTATCACCTGACTGACTGCTGGTGCTCTAATTGGCTTCAGGTGCTCTAGTTAATCTATAGCAAACCTTCCTCCCCTTGTAGGGAATAAGGTTCCCTGCTAACACTCTCCTGCTGCCCTCTGGCCATGCTGTATCACATATCCCCCCCCCAGCTGAACACCAAGGGGTTGGGCTTCTTGGGATGAGAGGCAGTGCAGTCGCGATAGGCCATCAGTGTTGCCATGTTGGCTTCCAGCCCTATGCTGGACCCGGAAATGGAAAGGCTGCAGAGAGAGGAACCACCTCATCACTCTAGCGTTCCTCTCCTTGTTCCTGTGCATCCACTGGAGGGGGGCATGGTCTGTCACGAGGGTAAACCGCCGCCCCAGGAGATAGTAGCGGAGAGTCTCCATAGCCCATTTTATCGCCAGACATTCCTTTTCGACAACAGCGTACTTTTGTTCCCTGGGGAGGAGCTTCCGGCTGAGGTACAAGATGGGGTGCTCCTCCTCCCCTACCATCTGGGAAAGGACGGCACCGAGCCCCACCTCCGAGGCATCCGTTTGTAGGATGAATTCCTTCTCGAAGTCTGGGGCTATGAGTACTGGATGGCAGCATAGGGCTGTCCGTAAATCTACAAATGCTTCTTCAGTTGCATCAGTCCACTTAACTATCTCGGGGCCTCGAGCTTTTATCAGATCCATCAGTGGCCCTGCTCTTGTGGCAAAATGAGGGATGAATCTCCGATAGAATCCTACTATCCCTAAAAACGTTCTGACCTGCTGTTTGCGGATTGGTCGAGGCCAACCTTGTATTGCCTCCACTTTGTTCCATTGGGGTTTTACCAAACCTCTCCCTACTACATGCCCGAGGTATCTGGCCTCAGCTAGTCCTATCACGCACTTGAGAGGGTTAGCAGTGAGACCAGCCTTTCGCAGGGCGTCCAGCACTGCTTCTACTTTTCCTAGGTGCATTTCCCAGTCAGGGCTATGGATGACTATGTCGTCTAGCTAGGCGGCGGCATACTTGGCACGGGGTCGTAGTAACTTATCCATAAGTCGTTGGAATGTTGCAGGGGCCCCATGGAGTCCAAAAGGGAGGACAGTGTATTGAAACAGGCCATCGGGTGTAGAGAAGGCAGTCTTTTCCTTGGCATCCTTGGCCAGGGGAATTTGCCAATGTCCTTTGGTCAGATCCAGAGTGATTAGGTATCAGGCCTTGCCTAACTGATCAACTAGCTCGTCAGTGCGTGGTATCGGGTAGGCATTGAAGTGAGATACTTCATTCAATTTCCGGAAGTCGTTACAAAACCTCAGGGTGCCATCAGGCTTGGGGACTAGGACGATCGGACTGGACCACTGACTGTGGGATTCTTCAATGACCCCGAGTTCCAGCATCTTCTTCACTTCCATCCTAATTTCTTCCCTTTTAGCGTCCGGTATTCGATGTGGTCTTATCGTCACCCTTACTCTGGGGCTGGTGACAATATGATGTTGGACTAGTGTCGTTCATCCCGGTTATGTACAGAATACGTCCTGGTTCCGGTGGATCATTTCAATGACCTCTGTTCGTTGTTCTGGGGTTAATTCTGGAGATATCTTTACCTGTCTCCGTGGGTCGTCTGTCTGAGGGTGGAGCTCCTCGAATGACCAGACACGTCTCTCATTCATGCCAGGGCTTCAGTAAGTTGAATTGGTAGATTTGCTCTGGCTTTCGGTGGTCTGGTTGTCTAACCTTATAGTTCACTTCCCCAATGGCCTCCACTATCTCATATGGTCCGTGCCAGCTGACTAGAAGTTTGCTTTCTGCTGTCGGCACTAACACCATCACCCGTTCCCCTGGCTGAAATCTCCGTTCTTTCGCCCGACAGTTGTAATATGTCCGCTGGGCCTCTTGTGCTTTTTCCAAATGTTCCCGTACTATCGGAGTTACTCGAGTTATTCGCTCTCTCATCTGTGTCATGTGCTCAATGACATTCTTTCCTGGGTTGGGTTGTTCCTCCCAGTCTTCCTTGGCGATATCTAATATCCCGCATGGGTGGTGTCCATATAATAGTTCAAAGGGAGAAAAACCCGTGGACGCCTGGGGGACTTCCCGTATAGCGAACATTAAATACGGTAGAAGGGTATCCCAGTCTTTTCCATCCTGTGCTACCACCTTCCGGATCATACTTTTAAGGGTACGATTAAATCGCTCGACCAGTCCATCTGTTTGTGGATGGTAGACTGAGGTCTGTATGGCCTGGATGCGGAGCAGGGCACATAAGTCTTTCATTAGCTTTGACATGAACGGGGTTCCTTGGTCTGTCAGGATCTCCTTAGGGATGCCCACTCTGGTGAATACCTGTAGTAGTTCCTTTGCTATTGCCTTGGATGTGGGGTTTCTTAAAGGAATGGCCTCTGGATACCGCGTGGCATAGTCAAGGATGACTAGTGCGTTTCGGTGGTCCCGTGCCGATTTTTCTAATGGGCCCACTATGTCCATGGCTATCCTCTCGAAAGGGACGTCAATAATAGGCAAAGGTACTAATGGGGCCCGCAAGTGAGGTCGGGGCTATGCAACTGGAATTCAGGGCTGGAGGCACAATAACGCTGGACTTCTGCTCGTATCCCTGGCCAATAAAACCTCCTTAGGATTCTATCCAGTGTCTTGTCTACCCTTAGATGTCCCCCAAATAGATGGCTGTGAGCTAACTCTAGTACTGCCCTTATGTGTTTCCGTGGGACTAAGAGTTGCTCTACTTCTTCCCCTCGAATTTGCTCTATTCTGTACAAAAGATCGCGTTTGAGCACATAATATGGCCTTGGGCCTTTGATCTTTCCTTCCACAGGCACACCATTTACTTCCGCTACCTCCTCCCTCACGTTTGCATATAACAGATCATCGGTCTGGTCCTGCCCAAAAGTCTCACGTGCAGTACCCAACTGACCTAATTCTAGGGGGCCTATTTCTACTCTTCCCCCTGGGGTGCTCCCACTTGGGCTAGGAACCGCCTCCGAGTCTTCCTTGGCCTGAATTATCTCCTGCTCTCCTGAGCGGGTTCGCTTACCCACAAGGGAAGTTTTTTGATTCTCTGCTAGAATCCTGGTCCCTAATCTTTTATCTGCCCTTCGTTCTCACCTAGACTTTCGGGGTTTCCCAGAGGATGAGAATAACCCTGGAGCAAATTTGGCAAACATTGGGCTGATGCTATTTGTAGGTGCCTCCGTCTCAGCCTGGGGGTTGCTACCCTCCCCTGGCTCTATTGGGGTAAGTAAGCTCTTAAACCCGGGGAAGTCTACCAATTAAAACAGGGTAGGGGAGCTTGGGGACCACCCCTGCAGAAACCCTGGTAGTATTCCCCTGGATCTCAATCTGCACCGGGATTGTAGGGTAAAAATTCACAGTGCCATGTATGCACGTTACCCCTGTGTTTTTGGCCCGGGTTAGTTGGTCTGTTCCCACCAACTTCCCTGAGACCAGCGTGACAGCACTCCCGGAATCTATTAATGCTATGGTCTTTATACCATTCATTTTTACTGGTCTGGTATATCCATATGAGGTCATTGTGACCCCTACCAGACCGATTAGGCCACATTGCTCCCCGTAATTCCCCAGATTACACTGCATAGGTTCTTCCTTGTTGGGGCATTGGGCTGGTATATGCCCCAATTCCCCACACTCATAACACCGCCCACATATTCCGGTTGTCACCTCTGCCTGGGACTGTTTGGCCGGCCCCCCACCTCTCTTCCCAAACCCCCAAGGTCCCTTCCTGGCCTCGAGCCATTCCTCGGTGTCTTTCCTCCCATTTACAGTTCTCCTATAGTTCTCGAAAGCCCGGGGCCTTGGGTTTGGGGTTGGCTTCCTGGATTGCCATGACTCCCTGCCTGGGGTCTGGAACAGTTCGCGGGCTGCCAGCTGTCTTTCCATGAGGGAGACCAACTCATCATAGGTAGAGGGATCATTCTGGCCAACCTGAGACCTGGTGGTAGCCCCGTCATATACCGGTCCAATACCAGAACCTCCATCATCTTCTCAGAGCTAAGGGCCTCAGGGTCAGGTGTATCAGGTCAAACAATTGTGATCGGGGTGTCTTGTCCTCCGTATACCGCCACTCATGGAACCTCTGGGCTCGCAATGTCGTTACTCCGAACCTGGCCAGGATCTCTGCCTTCAGCTGGGAATAATCTGCTGCAGCCTCTGCAGCCATATCGTAATTGACCTTCTGGGCTTTCCCACACAGGAATGGGGCAAGGATACCAGACCACTGATCTCAGGGCCAGGCCTCCCGCAGGGCTGCTCTTTCAAAAGTCAGGAGGTTTGCCTCCACATCATCCTCCCGTGTCATTTTCTGTAGGCAATGGCTAGCCCGTAAGGTCCGGGTCCCTTCACAGTTGCGATTCTGCTCCATAAGGGCCTTCATCTGGTTCACCAGGTCTTTCAGCAGGGCTTGGTCTTGAGCAGCCTGACTCATCAACAGATGATTGGTCCTGCTGCATTCTAGTCACCTCCTGTTGGGCGGTTGCTTGGACTCGGGCAGTCTCCTGCTGGGCCGCGGTGGCTTGTATAAGGGCCTTGACCACGTCGTCCATCTTAAGGATAGGAGGGTTTTGCCTAACCCTGGTCTAAGTCCCCAGCGCGCAGATCCCACTCCTGACACCACGTGTGGCAAATTGCCGGTAATGTTATGCTGGGTCTCGCGCTCTCTCTTCTTTGGGGAAGGTTCAGGGCGCCATTGCTTGCCTGTGAATCGGTATTTTAATTACCCCAGTAGTGTCCTTGAGGAGGGGAGTGGAGAGGGAGGGACCTGGGCCCGCCCTCTACTCCAGGTCCCAGCCCAGTGGCCCTGAGGATAGTGGTGAACCACTTGAACTGATGGTTCCTTCCCCTGGGCTACTTCCCGCTCCTACCCTTCAGCTTGTGGGGGCTTCCTGCCCTCCCTCTGTACAAGCCAGGTGCCCCTTACCTAGGGTCTTGGACTTCTTAGCCCACTGCAGCACTTCTCCAAACTTTCCTCTGCTTCCCTTCAAACTGTTCTCTGCTCCAATACCAATCCCCTCTGCTCCAACTCCTTCCCTGACTGATTGGAGCAAGGGTCTTTATCAGGTGACTGACTGCTGGGGCTCTAATTGGCTTCAGGTGCTCTAGTTAATCTATAGCAAACTTTCTTCCCTCTGCAGGGAATAAGGCTCCCTGCTAACCCTCTCCTGCTGCCCTCTGGCCAGGCTGTATCGCACTGTGTACTGAGAACTCCAAGGCTTTTCCATGCCATGTGCTGTGAAGCTTGTGTTTGGGACATAGGAAGTAGAAGCCACTTGGCAAAAGGAATATAAAGGGCAGCTGCATCATCTCCATTTTGTCTTCAATTCCTCTTCCTACCTCTGGAGCAACTTCTCTACAAACTGAAGGCTTGAACAAAGGACTGAATAATGTGGATGTGTACCAGAGAGCCTTTCAAGCCAGAAACTCACCAATACTGCTAAGAACCAGATGTATAGATTTCTGAATGTGTCTGACTGCTTTCCCATTTAACAACTCCCTTTTTCTTTTTCTTTTATAATAAACCTTTAGTTTAGATGCTTTTTTGCTTATAAACCTTTAGTTTAGATGCCAATGATTGGCTGGCATCGTAGTATTTTGAGTAAGATCCAAACCTATACTGACCTGGTAATGTGGCTGACTCTGGGGTCAGAAGAACACTTTGTTTATGTGAGTAGAGTTTTTAAATAACCTCTCACTGTGCTGGACCTAGGTGCTGATTGGGAGTCAGAGAACTGGAATGCAATAAAGGGGACCGTGTGATTTCTTTTTTCAGTTTCTCGATAACCAGTGTGGGGGATCAGAAGCACAGTTGGTGACTGGTTGGTGAGTTTAACTTCCATGTTAACCACCAGTTTGGGGAGCCTCTGCTCTCCCTTTTTCAGCCTGCCCTGGTCTTGGCATTTTCAGTGAGGACTAGCCCAGGCACACTGGGTCACACTAAGTATTAAAGTTAAATTAATAGAATGTTTTTTTATGACAAAGTTTTATGAAATCAACGGAACTCCTTTGTTTTCTTTCATCTGAGCAGGGTTTCCATTTTCCAAACCTGATGTGATCTCCCAGCTGGAACAAGGGGAAGAGCCGTGGGTCTCAGACCTGCAGGGTTCAGAGGGAAAACAGACCCTGAGATCTTCCTGCAGAGGTGAGGAAACATTAAACCAACTCTGAGTGTGAAAGTGCCTGAAGGAAACATCTGGGATGCCCTACCAAGCCCTTGAGAGGTCTCTCAGTTCATTATTGTTGCCAGCAGGGGTCATATTCTCAGGGTAATTATAGCTCATGGCTTCACATAGATTCTAGCAGACACCAGGCAGTAGCTTCCTCCCTTCCCCCTGAGAATTTGGATGGGATTTGAAAGCCAAATTGATCCCCTCCTCTCTCCTATTTTGGGGAAGAGTATGGGGGAGTTCAGTTTGTGATTTTTATTTGACCTCCCTCCAGCACTTAGGTTGTTTTGGCTTTTCACTTTTCATCCCTGTTTGATGTTTCTGTCTTTTTCACCGCAGGTGATGCAATGGCATGTGAGAAAGAGGAGCAGAATTCTCAGCAGAAAAATGTTCAGCAAGTGGATAAGCACAGAGCATTATTGCAAAGATCAAAAAGCAATGTGTCCAGGAGTCATGAGGAGGAAAACTCCTGTGAGATTCAGCACAGACCAGAAAGAGAACAAGGAAACCAGCCGGGGGTGAAAATGGGTAAACGTATTTCCTCTCAGGGAACTCAGAAGGACCTCAAGGAAACCACAACAAAGCAGGAAATCATCATTGGAAAGAGAAAAAATACATGCACAGAGTGTGGAAAAAACTTATGTGACTACTCAGCCCTTCTTAATCATCAGAGAATCCACACAAGGGACAGGCCCTACGAATGCCGTGAGTGTGGGAAAACCTTCAATCGCAGATCAGCCCTTTCTGTTCATCAGAGAATCCACACAGGGGACAGGCCCTACGAATGCCGTGAGTGTGGGAAAACCTTCAATCGCAGATCAGCCCTTTCTGTTCATCAGAGAATCCACACAGGGGACAGGCCCTACGAATGCCGTGAGTGTGGGAAAACCTTCAATCGCAGATCAGACCTTTCTGAACATCAGAGAATCCACACAGGGGACAGGCCCTACGAATGCCGTGAGTGTGGGAAAAGCTTCAATCGCATATCAGCCTTTTCTAGACATCAGAGAATCCACACAGGGGACAGGCCCTATGAATGCCGTGAGTGTGGGAAAACCTTCAATCGCAGATCAGCCCTTTCTGTTCATCAGAGAATCCACACAGGGGACAGGCCCTACGAATGCTGTGAGTGTGGGAAAACCTTCAATCGCCGATCAGACCTTTCTAAACATCAGAGAATCCACACGGGGGAAAGGCCCTATGAATGCCGTGAGTGTGGGAAAACCTTCACTAGCAGCTCAGCCCTTTTTAGACATCAGAGAATCCACATGGGGGACAGGCCCTACGAATGCCGTGAGTGTGGGAAAACCTTCAATTGCAGATCAAACCTTTCTGTTCATCAGAGAATCCACACAGGGGACAGGCCCTACGAATGCCGTGAGTGTGGGAAAACCTTCAGTCGCAGCTCAGACGTTTCTAAACATCAGAGAATCCACACAGGGGAGAGGCCCTACGAATGCAGTGAGTGTGGGAAAAGCTTCACTAGCAGCTCAGCCCTTTCTCAACATCAGAGAATCCACACGGGGGAAAGGCCCTACGAATGCCGTGAGTGTGGGAAAAGCTTCACTCAAAGATCAAACCTTTCTGAACATCAGAGAATCCACACGGGGGACAGGCCCTACGAATGCCGTGAGTGTGGGAAAACCTTCAATCGTAGATCAGCCCTTTCTGTTCATCAGAGAATCCACACAGGGGACCGGCCCTACAAATGCAGTGAGTGTGGGAAAACCTTCACTCAAACATCAACCCTTTCTGTTCATCAGAGGATCCACACAGGGGAGAGGCCCTACGAATGCCGTGAGTGTGGGAAAACCTTCTCTTGGCACTCAGCTCATATTAGCCATCAGAGAATCTGCAAGGGCAATGAACACCATAAAACCCTCTAGGGCTATCAATTTTTTTTCTTTCATACTTTTCCTGATTCCCACATAATAACTTTTTTAATCTGTTTGAACTGTTTGCAGCACTGTTATCCCTCAGCTTGGCCAGATGAGTGGCCCATTTATGCCTTTTGTAGTTTGCCTTCTTTTGAGGTGGGCCCATTTGTCCTTTCTATCAACTCAATTATCCCACAAGTAACTGGAGTGTGCCCTTCCTATGAGGAACCAGGGAGCGTCACATTTATACCTTTCCTCCTATTGCAAAGTTATTGTTAGAGTCGCCAGTGATACAGATTGAATCCTTGCCAGTTGTTCTCACGTTGCTCTGGGTTGTGCTAAAGAGCAGTTACATTGGGAATTTTTCATGTTATAGTTAAATAAAGAGGAGCAGGGGAAAAAAGTGTCATTTCAGCCTCTGTGACACTGGAAGGAGATGGGGTGGTTCAGAGATTCCCTCCTTCCCCCTCACTCCAGAACTGTTACATTTTGGCTTCTCTGTGCAGAGTTTATTTTCATCACATTCTATCCCTCCACTTCTCAGAATGTCATATGAGGAAGAGTTCTCAGCTGTCTGTGCTTGGAGGTGATGCTTTGATTTCTTTCCTCCTATATCAGAGTCGCTATGACTGGAGCTGAAAGTGTCAAAGACCTGGAAGGGGAATTTGAATGGATCCCAAACATAGTGTGATTATTTGGCGTTTAAATTCCAGGTTTCATCTATTGGTAAAGCCACTTCTGGCAAGAGGACTGTTTTGTCCCCCATTATGGGGATGCTGGGATACTTACAATTTTGTAAATAACATAACTGACTATTGAGAGAGTGCTGAGTGAAGCTGCTTTGAATGGATCAGAGGAGAATGTGATGGGAGAATCTCTTGTCCTGATTCTAAATAATCAGATGCAACCTGCTCTGGAATTGCAGTGATTTAAAATCTCTATTCGGAAATGGTGAACAACAGCAGAACCCCAACTAACTGAGGGAAGTGCATATGATCACAGTGTAGTTCAATTATTTAAGTCAGTATTTTCTCAGATGATTTGGGGAGAGAATTCCACATTAAGTGATTTTTAACTTGGCAAAATGCCCATGTATTTGGTTCCCAAAGCATTTTTGTAACCCATGCCCCACAGAAGATCTTTCCTATTCGGAATGCTCCCCTTCATGATGCAGATGTTGAGGAAAGAGAAGTGGTATTTTTGTTCAATTTATCCTTAATAGATGCTCAAAATGTGTATAAAATGAAATCAACGTTGGAAATCTAATAGCAGCAGAAAAATAGCTCTTTTTAAATAGAAATTATAGCTCTGGTAACGAAGATTCTGATCCAGGCCTGTATCCAGTCCCTTGCCTGGACCCGTGTCACCAAATTAAAGAAAAGCTGGGCACGTTTCCGGAAGCCATTGCTTACGACACTGCTGAGCTTTTGAGTGGTTTTGTAAAGGATTCTACTTCTGAGAAGTGTCAATTTACCCTAAAAAGGGAAAGGAAACAGGGCATCAGGAATGTATGTTTTTTCGGATGAGGCAAGAAAAGGGAGTTGCATTGTCCCCCTTGGGTAGCCCCTGTTCAATTCCAGGTCAGAAAGCAAAACTCTTCTGCAAGAATATCCAAAAAAATATTGTGTTTCACTTCACTTCATAAGTACAGGTGTGTGGCAATTAAATGATGACCCTAAAATTTCATAAAAGCAAAGAACGCTGAACAAAAAAGTGTGGGAAATACGGCTGTATCTGAGAAAATGGCTTGGAATGAAGGAAGACAAAAATTGATCGGTCGAGAGAAAAGGCCCTGTTTCCCCCTAGTTTGGAACTTCTCTCACAACTACTGGAATAGAAAAGCTAAACAAATGGTGTCCTATTGTTGCAAAGGAGATTGAAGTGAGGCCATTTTCTCCAGATAAAAGAAAATGGTCATGTCAGGAGTGGGATTTGAAACCACGTCTCTATGCAGAAACCAGAACACCCAAGAGAGAGGAAAAAAAACTGAGAGTCTTAAAACTGGCACTTTGGACCAGTCCACAAGCCTAACGCTACAAAGAATGTGACTTATCAACCCTAGTTTTCATTAATATTTGATGATACTCTTTAGGGAGGCCAAGATGGCACATCTCTTTCAACTCCTAGAGACCTTCTCCAGCACAGCTGATTTTTAGGCACACTCATCCGGACCTAAAGTTACACGTTTCCTGGAGTTCCATGAGTTCTGCAGTGTTGGAATCTCCCTGCTCACGTTTTAAGCGAACAAAAGATGGGTGCTGGCATTCTGAGACCCTCAAAATCCTGCCCTGGGGGCCAGACAGTTAAGCAACCAGCATCCACAACCTCTACGATGATAGCATCCTGTCTGGCAACAACTCACTTATCAATAGCTGGGGTCTGAAATCTTCATTTCTTTGTTGTTCTATCACTGTAGTCTCCACTTTCCTGTTGCTTGTCTGTATAATCTGTGTCTGATTCTGTGATTGTTTCTGGCTGCTGTATAATTAATTTGTTGGGTGTAAAGCAATTCAGGTGGTGGGGTATAACTGGTTAGATAAGCATGTTACAATATGTTGGGATTGGTTAGTTACATTTCAGTAAAATGATTGGTTAAGGTATAGCTAAGCAGAACTCCAGTTTTACTATATAGTCTGCAGTCAATCAGGAAGTAAGGGGGGGAATGGGAATGGGGGTAGGGGAATTGGAGTTATGTTTTGCTAAGGGGGGGGAATAGGAGGAGGGAATGGGAACAGGGACACAGACAAGCCCCTGTGGTGTGAGAGCTGGGAAGGGCGATACCGAGGAAGGAAATTGGAATCATTGCTTGCTGGAAGTTCACCCCAATAAACATTGAATTGTTTGCACTTCTTGAACTGCGGGTATTGCTGCTCTCAGGTCATGCGAGAAGGACCAGGGAATGGGAGGGTGATGGGATAACCCCTCTAAGAAGTACGTCTTTCAGGGTGTGAAAAACCCTGGAATCAGTATAATTAAGCTGCCCTAAACCATGGTTAGATAGTGCTAAATGAAAGGACAGATTGTTCTGTCAATGTAGCTATTACAGGGATGGAAAACCCCTCCACTCACTGTAGCAACTGTCTACTCCACAGTGCTATAGCAGTGTCACAGCAGCATTTTAAGTGTAGACAGCCTCAGAGTGAGACCAGGTCTGGCTCTGTGGATGCTCAGGCACTACAACAAGAGCAGTGACAATACACTGATGTTTCCGTAGTTGGCAGGATTCAAACTTGCCTGGGCAGACCCCAATGGATTTCTAGTCCATCGCCTTAACCACTCAGCCACAACTACTCGGTATATAGGTGCTTCACTACACAATGATTCTGTTCTCACTGAATTGTCACTTCACATTGCTCAGACCAGCTCCCCCAGCACACTCCTGGCTGTGCATTAGTGTAAGTGTGTCCATGGCTGAACAACAAGGGTTCCTGCCCATTTCCCTTCCGGCTGGAGCATGATTAGAGTGTGTTTGTGGATAACGACATTGCTATAGATTGTTGTTCATTCCCCACACTGACAATTCAGACTGTCCCGTTCCTACTCGAATCTCCACCAGATCATGCCAATAGCCGGAGTCAGGATTTCTCTGGGGCACTGAAATGTTTCAGGGGGTTGGTGCATGAACTCAGCCTTGCATCCATCCCTGATGTTTCATGGACTAACAGCAGCAGCGTAAAGAAAGAGCTGATCCAATATCTCACTGTCAGAGGTGAAGGTGGCCTCGTCCCGTCTGCATGACCATTGCCATTGCAGGAGAGAAGGTTTCAATGGAATCGAATGCCCTGGCTCAGACAAGAGACACACGGAGGTTTTGCTGTTCATGGATCTGTGCAAAGGAAATTGTGTCTCTGTGTGAAATCGAGGAGGGAAATGAAACGTCCACATGGTGGCCCAATGCACTAAGGAATGTGGGCAATGGACTCCGGCTGGGAAATGATTTCACGGGATCAATGTATTGCCCTGATTAAAAGCTATGGCTAAAAGGCAGCCACTGTTGTTAGTACCTGAACCTGGGTAGAGACGCCCGAGTGGGTATCAAGTCCATTGCCTTAACCAGGGGTAGTCAATTATTTTATCAGGATTCAAATTTCTTGGTCAAGGCATAGTCAATGTATAGACGCCAGAGAAAATAATACACTGATGATAAGAAGAAGAATATAGAAATATTTTGCAGTCACTATGGGCATAACTATGATAATTGTTTTGTGTTTCACTCTTTATTATGGCACCACCTTCCTTCCCTTTAGACTTCTAGTTTACCAAGGGTAAAACTAAACATCTCTTCAGATACCAGGGAGTGTTTGTGTTCATTCCTGCTAGCTACACAGGGATTTGATGTAGCTGCTTTCAATCCTCCGGCTCTGCCGGGATAAGTAACATTTGAGGCGGTCACTGAACCGAAGGAGGGAGATCATTTTTTGACAGGTTACGCCTCCTCTTAAAGGTGTTTGTCTGGCAGCCTCGGTTCCCAGGTCTCTCCTGAGGGAAGAAAGTTTCTGTGCAAAATACCAAACCTTTTAACAGAGCGGAGGGAAAGGCAACGGCCACATGCTGAGGCCAATATGTACCGCAACATGATTCTTTTATGTGGGATGACTCTGAACACGGACTGATCTGCACTCTCTTGTGTTTGAAGAGATGTTGAGTTTTGCACTTGGGAACCTATAAGGCTGAAGCAATGTTATGGATAGTGACACTGCGACTGAAGGGTGATTTAAGGTTGTAAAAATTGTTAAAAACACTGAGCTTAAACGTGAACTGCCTGTTATTAAAGGCTGGTTTCCCCACGTCGGTTCCATAAGCTCTGCTAGAAAGGCCCTGGGTTCTCTCCTGCCTCGGTGGGAACTCGAGGGAATCGTCCCCTGCTGCCCTTGGCTGCAGGCTGGTTTTTCTGGGGAGGGGGCGTGGAATTGATTTGTTTGCTGTTGAGAAGGGAGCCAGGCCAGTTCTCAGGGAACGAGAACTCCCAGCATCTGCCCAGTCCAGCCCAGGCTGCTGCCCTGTCCCAGCCTCTGTTCCCCTGGGGGCCCTGCATGTTTGACTCTAGAGCAGGCCGGGAGCAGCAGCTGAGGCAGAGGACACCTGGGCTGGGCAGATAGGAGGGAGTTTAGCAAGTGGAAATGGTAAAACCGCAGTGAAGTATTACCTTGGACTCGACGGCATTTCTCCATTGGTCTGTCTGCTTTGGGGCAGGGACAATGACACGTCCTGCTGCATTCGTCATTTCAAAGGGGGGTTTAGGATTTTCATTCTCAGACACGGTGCACAAAGCAGGACTCAACCCAGGGTGCAAACGAAATGAGCCACTCACAGGTTCTGGCAGCCACAATGAGCAGTTGGTGCGAGAGCTCAGACCTGCCCCTGTCCCAGAGGGCGGGGGGTGTCTACAAGGGGCTTGGACCACTGATCTATCAGTGCCTAACTCCCAAACTTTCAGTAACTCTATTATCAGTGCCCATGAGTGTAATTTAAACCATGAGAAAAACCACACTAGGCTAGACCAAAGGCCCATCTCGCTCTGAATCTTGTTCTCTGACAGTAGCCAATACCAGGTGCCCCAAAAGCCACCACTGGGAGTTGAACCCAGGATCACCTGTTTACAAGGTAGGTGCTTTAGCCAGCTAAGCCACGGTGCCTGCCTGAGTGTAAGATATAGTGTCTGCCCACACCTGACTCCCTGCCATCTCCACCAGGACCTGACAAGCTTTTCTTGTGTTTGGATTCTGCAAAGCAGAGGAGCAGGTGACGTTTTCCTTGCAAGCTGTGTGTGTGAGTGAATCTTTGGCCAGGTCTGCACTACAAAGTTGTTTCAGCAGAAATATATTGCTCAGGTGTGTGAAGAACACACAACGCTCCCTCGGTCGGCAGCTTGGTGTGGCTGGTGTACACACTGCAATGCCACGTCTGGTGACAAAACTGCCCTATTTTGGTGACAAAAGAAAACCACTTCGATGAGAGACCTAAATCTTTTTGCAGCAAACTTACAGTGACAGAGTGCCAGTGTAAATGCTGCTGGTCTTTAAATCACCATAACTGGCCTCCGCCAGTATCCCACAATGCCCGCCGTGAACTCACCTGCCCTGCATTCCTGCTAAAGAGGCTGGGCCTCTCCCCTTTCATAGCTCCAGGAAGTTTTGGCAGCTGAGCCTGCTGCTCTGCTTCGGCAGCCAGGAGCAAATCACTGCCGTGGGATGCTGCTCTCCGGCACTGCGAACACAGAGCAGGGGGCGGGAACTTCCTTACAGTGTGGGGTGCCACCGGCATCCGAAAAGTGACATCCCATGACACCCCTTCCCTTGAGAAGGCTCTTACCTTCTAAACAGGGACGGCTGTTTTCTAGCAAAATCACTAAAAGGAAAGGAGAAAACTCAAAAGAGGCTCCTCCTGGCGCTCACGTCCGTGAACCCGAATACTCTCTCAGTCCTCAGAGAGAGACCTGGAGAAGGAGACTTGCTGCAGCAAAGCCACAGGGGTCTCTGAGGTTTCCCTGGCCCCTCGCCCCTCTCCTGCCTGGCTGATGTCAGCATCTCTCTGTGAGGTCACCACCTCCCCACCACCTTGGACCAATAGTCTGAGGTCCTGCAAAAGGCCTTTGTGATGTCACTGCCACACCCCTCCCTTGCTGGGCTAATGTCCTGCCCCTGGCCAGGCACTGTGGAGGTTTGAGCTACTCCCTGTGGATCACCCCACTCAAGGAGCGTTCGTTCTAGGCAGCAAGCCGGCTAGACAGGGAAACATCAGACGCTGCTCCCAATGCTGCACTCAGTTTTTCAGAAATTAGTCGACTTTATGGCCAGAAGAGACCATTAGAGCATCTAATCTGACCCCCTGCATATCACAGGCCTCCTGTAGGACACAAGAGCTACTTTGGGGGCAAACACATTCCAGAAAGGCATCTAGTCTTCATGAAATGACATCAGGAGATGGAGAATCCACCACTTTCCTTGGTAGCTTGTTCCTGTGGTGAATCATCCTCCCTGTTGAATATTTGAGCCTTATTTGTAATATGAATTTGTCTCTTTTCACCTTCCAGCCATTGGGTCTTGTTATGCTTTTCTCTGCTTGATTCAAGAGCCCTTTAATACCCAATATTTTCTCTCCATTAAGGCCCTTCAACACTTCAGTGAAGTCACCTTTCAATCTTCTTTTGATAAGCTGGACAGGTTGAGCTCTTTCAATAGCTCACTAGAAGGCATTTTTCTCCAGCCCTCAGAACATTTGGTGGCTCTTTGCTGCCCCAGCTCTAATTTCACAACATCTTTTTCAAAGAAGGACACCAAAACTGGAGGCAGTATTCCCGTATCAGACTCACTGATGCCGTGTCACCTCCTGTGACGTTATTGACATAATCTTTAACTGTATAGATCACCGTTGCGACCGCTGTTCTATATTTGCAGCCAATATTGTAGAAAGATTGTTGTGTAAGGGGTCTATGGAGAGGTTCTGATTGGCTGATTATAATGATGCTATCTCTAGATGTGTATCATTTTTGTAGTTGACATTATGAATATTGGTTCTGTGCTGCCCGTATTTCAAAGTTGTGCTCTGCTTAAAGGGAACACCCCAGACAAGTTGGTGTCAGTTCTGCCTAGCCGGCTTGATGCAGGTTAGGCAAATGTGATAACCACTACACTACAGAAACTCCATTTCAGTGCACTGCCCTGCCCTGCCCTGCCCTCAAATTCCCTGCACTTTGGTGGTGCTCACCCTGGCACACACTGATGGGCAAACCTGGAGAAACTGGCAGCAGCTCTTTGATGGGTCAGCTGGAAGAACAGAGGACTGGAGCCAGAGATCAGGAAGTCGTCCTTACATCACCTTTGTGACTCTAGCTTGAAGGGGAGCTTCTTTTTCTTCCCATTGCTGAGAAACAGCAAGAGAAGAAAGAAAGGTCCGGTGGGCCAACTGGGTGCAGAAGCCAATGCTGCCTTTTCCTGCAGTGAAGCCCAAAATGAGGGACTTGCATTGAGTAAAGGCAGTGCTGTGCTTCCAGGAAAGAGCCCACTGCTGCAGGAAGAGAGATGAAACAGCCTGCTGAAGCCTGGGATGGAACCAGGGACCTTTAGATCTTCAGTCTAATGCTCTCCCAACTGAGCTACTTCAGCACCTACAGGAGGCCTTTTTGGGCTGCTGCTTCTCACCTTGAAGTTTATTCTCCATAAACCATCTCTCCAGTCAACAATGGCCAATGCAAGACGGCCCTCCCTTGCTATTTTAGCCCTTGGAAACGTCATCAACTAGTCTCTGGCTCTCTCAAATGCTATGCTTCAGTTCATGGGGGAAAGGCGAGAGAAGCGACCTTTGAACAAAGGGCCTGGGGTTAACATCCTAACGCTGTCTGTCTCCGACTGTAACACTATTTAATACCGGCCCGCCCTGTGCTGGTGAGTGCTCCATTTCTAGATGTTAGTACATTTCAGTTACTGTCAAAATTAAAAGTTTCTATATGCTTAAAAGAAATGATTTTTTAATTTGCTTGTATATGGCATGAATAAATACAGATTTACACATCCTAGCATGAACATTTATTGTCTTATATGATAGAGAAAATCCTGCATCCAAACTGTGCATCAAAATCATGAAATGAGCTACAAATGCAATAAAAATAAGGTATTCAATGGTTTAACATGGAGTGGGGCTGGGGGGGTTCCGAAGACACGTCTTGCCTGGGATGCCACTTGGTCTAGGGGAGGCCCTGTCAGGGAAAGCAGGAGTTAGTCTCACACGCCTATTTCCAGGCTGTAATCTGTGGGCGCCCTGCTCTGGGGGAGGGATCGCGGCAGCCCAGACTCAGGGCTGGAACAGGCCCCGAATTGAGGGGGTGGCTGCAGGGTTTGCAGCACTCTGATGTCTCAGACAATGTGTCTCCCCAAAGCCTCAGATCTGTGTCCCCAGAAGGCTCCTGCGCTGCCTCCGCTCCTTTCACAGTCTATAGCAAGGAGCAGCAGCAAGGGTCAGGGATGAGCCATAGGCACTCGGTGGGGGCAGAGGCTTCAGGAGGAAACCCAGCCCCCAGAGCAGAGGGGGATGGGAGGCTTTTTCTCTCTCCTTAGCCACAGGCTATAGCTCCGAGAGCTCTGTGAAATGCCTCCCCGCCCACAGCCTGGGGAAGGGGAAGGAGTCTCAGGTTCTAGCTCGGTTTGGAGGAGGATCACTGGACCCTAGAACCACTCGCTGCCCTTTCCCGGAGAAACCTGTGATGCCCAGAACGGGGCTGAGATAAATGCTGACAGGAGTCAGGAATTGCTCCCCTGGAATAGCAGCAGGACTGTGCAGCTGGAAATCTCCCCAAAGGAGCTGCAGCCTTGGTGGGTCAGACATAGATGCCCCAGGTACTGCATGGGGGGCTTAGGTTTGTTTCTGGACAAGAGCAGTGAGAGTTTTATTGCCTCAACATTTCAGTAGAAAAATTCAGACCCAACCTGTGTGTGGTGGGGAGGTCGATAGCGGTTTCTTTGGGTTTGATTTAGTTTGTTTTCTCATTCTCATTGTAAAAGCCCTGGATCATTTTGATGGGAACAATGTTTGTGGAAGGCCAAGGACAAGTAAGAAAAGTTAAAAATCTGCGTTGGAGTGAGGGGGTCTGTGTGGGCCAGGGCAGGGTGGAGATTTTCATGGGGAGGGGTTAGGGGATAAACGAGAGGCTTTTGCGGGAACACAGGAGGATGTTTTGCAGTTTAACCTCCCCACTTCCCTGTGCTGCTGCCCAGCTCCGACCCCACTGACACCCCTGTGACGAAGTGGGAATTTTCTGGATGTTTTGTTTGCATCTTGTGTGTACCTCAGTTTCCCCTATTTGTTGCACGATTATCTAGGTTAAAGGTCCAAAATGTGGGGTGCACCCTGCCAGGGGGATGGAGTAACATTCAGGGGGATGCAGCTGGGCCCGGGCCAGCCCCCATGGGGGTGGGGAAGGGGAGCCACCCAGCTCCACTCTTGGCTCCAGCTCTGGCCCCTGCCTCAGCCCCCTTACCCCTGCCTGTGTCCCTTCCCCCTTAGCTGCGGCCCCACTCCCAGCCACGACTCGGGGGGAGCATGGACGGGGTGGGGGGCATGACCCTGAAGTGCTTTGGGACCACGGATCTCGGTGGTGGGACAAGGGGGTTAAATCTTGGCAGAGACCCCCAAAGGGCAGGTGTGGCTGCTGTCTGGCTGCCTGGGCCCAGACAATGGCCACAAATTCTGTCTCCTAGCAACCGATGGCCGGGGCACACCTGCTGCAAGAGGCCAGCTGGCCAGGAGGAGTCGGAGAACAAAGAACGAGCTGGAGGCCAGGTGAGCAGGTTGCCAGGGAAACCAGACAAAGGACAGATGAGGGGCAAAGGGCCTGGCTGAGTCGGGCTGTTGGGAGCAAGGAGTCTGCTGGGTTGGGGACTCGAGGGGAGAGCCCAGGCTCTGAGTTCGGGGTCTGCCCAAGATGGACGTTGCTGAATCTTCCTGCTTCCTGTGCGAACACAGAACTTTCCCAAGCTGGATCCCAGACCCCTAACAAACCTTCTGTTGTACAGCGCTGGCGGAGAGTCACTGGTGACTGTGGAAGTTGGGGGTGCAGGACTCCCCTTCGGGGGGGGGGGTGAGGCTTTCCGAGGTGTCCGATTCAGGTGGACTCACTGCAGGAAGCTCCTGGTGTGGAACAGGGGGGCTGAAAGGTCCAAGGTCAGTCCCAGGAGGGGCTGAAGCCAAGGAGGCTTCTCCCAGTGAGGGCGTCTCCTGGGGGTGTCACACTGAGGAGGCTCCTGCCTGGGTTTGACTCCGAGCTGTTCCAGAGCACGGAGCCTGTGTGCCCGTCACAGCCCCCCAGCATGTGACCTACAGGCTCCACTCTGGCAAAGCTCCCTGTCCCTAGACTTTAGCATCACTAGCCCCTGCTTAGTGACTAGGGGTCAGTTTAGGGCAGCGGACCCCAAAATGTGGGGCGTGACTCCTAGGGGGACACAGAGGAAGATTGATGGGGGCACCTCAGGGCCTGAGCCAGCCCCCACGGAGGGCAGGGAGGGAGCCCCACTCAGCCCCACTCTGTCCCAGCTCTTCCCCAACCCCACCCTCAGCCTGGGCCCGTGGCTCCCAGCCCGGCCTCGACCCCCTTACCCCTGTCCGCACCCCTCTCCCCAGCAAGCAACGGCCCCACTCCCAGCCCCGGTTCTCGACCGCGGCTTCCGAGGGGCCACAGCCATGGATACGAGGGTGCAGTGTGAAATGTTTGGGGACGACTGGGTTAGGGTGACGTCCTCAATCACTTCTCTGCAGTCCAATGAAAGCGATTCCTCACCCACCCACCCCTCCGTCAGGACGGCCTAGGTACGTTCCGCTGCCCTTCACTCGTACAGGGAGGAGAATAACATTTCATTCCACTCAATGCTAAAGTGATTTGCAACCCACCACCATCCCAAACTGGTCATTTTGGGGAAGCGGCCCCATCATGCTGCATAGCTAGGCAGAGTAGGGGTGTCTATGCAAACACGGCCTGTTCCTGAAGTCTTCCCCCAGCTCCTCACTAGATGTGAGGGGGGAGCTCATTCAGCCCCTGCTTACGCTTAGTATTTAAAAACTCCTTAGTGTCCCTCTCTCTGCCGGCCTTAGATTTCTCCTCCTGTCCACTTCTTGCTAGCTCAGATGAGGTGGCCGAGTGGTTAAGGTGATGGATTGCTAATCCATTGTGCTCTGCACACATGGGTTCAAATCCCATCCGCATGGGCTGCATTTAATCTTTGTTCTCCTTTATAGGCAACCATCTCCCCCCTTTGGTACAATGACAGATCAAACAATGTTGCTTCTTGCAAACAAAAACCTTCTCAGAATCTCTCCCCCACCCCCCCTTTGCTTCAAATAAAATGTCTAAATACCAGATTTCTAAAAAAATTCTCTAGTCCTGCATTTCTTAGTTTTTATCTCAAAAGGGAACAGCCTCATAATCTCCCCCAAACACCCTGGGACCTCCCCAAATAATTAAAATACCCCCAACCTGAGCAAGGCCACAACAGTGAACCAGAGCTAGTGTCTAGGCCAAGCTGTTCCGAAGGAGACAACTCAACCATTTTCTCCCTGCTTCCCTTGGCAAAGTCTGACTGAGAAAACAAAATTCCCCAAACTGAAAATTTTCTGCTGAAAAACCACTACTAGTCTGTTTGGGGACTTTGGTTTGAATGTACTATTATTATTCTCTTCTGATTTCTGAATCAGTTTTGTCATCCAGGTGTGTTTCCAGCTGTTGAGTTGTGGGGGAGAGAGGCCAACTCATGATGTCTCTACTCCCCCTTTCATAGTTTCTTCCAACTGGCTAGGAAGTACCTTTGCTACGATGTGAGTCAAGCAGTGTCCATTGTCGCTGTGCTATCTCGGAGAAGTCTGCATTGTACACGGTTCCTGGGATAGTCCTTGGGAGTGTGGATCCCTTTAATGGGCCAGCAGCAGGTCTGGCTCCTCCATTGTCACACCTGAAAGGCTGGTGGTGGGCATTTCCCAACCTCATCTCAGTCACACACACAGAGCAAAACTTCCCAGCCAATGCTACACACACAATCCAACACAATAGTAATGTTCAACAGATCAAGACTTTTGAAATGATACCTCACCAGGCAGACTTTGTACAAACCGTATCATCATTGTATGAGAGTGGTGAATATGGGGCTTACAGGGTGCTGCTTTGAGCACAGCATGCCACACCTGGGTTCACATTGCTATGTGGAGACGGACCCTTAGAGTCCATCTCTCCTGGGATAAAGATGGCAGCATGGCTGGCCTGGACCATCTGACGTGGGCTCATGAAGCTAAAGCTGAGAGGCTAAAAACTGTGGTGCAGATATTTGTGTTCACACTGAAGCCTGCGTTCGGAAACCCTCACCCCTCGTGGGGTCTCAGAGGTTGGGCTCAAGCCCATCTGTCTGCCCTGTAATTTTATAGTCTTGCAGCTCAAGCCCCATAACCCTGAGTCAGCTGACCCGGGCTTTGAGACAGGTGCCCTGGGTGTGTTAATCACAGTGTAGACATAATATTAGGCTACGTCTCCAGTGCAATGAAACACCCATGACTGGCCCATGTCACATTAATCAGGGTCATGCGGCTTGGGTTGTAAAGTTGCAGTGTCCGTGTCTCGGCTCAGGCTCAGTCCCCTGCTCCAGGAGCCCAGAAGGTTGGGAGGGAGTTTAGCAAGTGGAAATGGTAAAACCGCAGGGGAGTATTACCCTGGACTCATGGCATTTCTCCATTGGTCTGTCTGCTCTGGGGCAGGGACAGAAACACGTCCTTCTGCTTTTGTTATTTCAAAGGGCGGGTCAGGATTTTCATTCGCAGATACGGTGCACAAAACAGGACTCAAGCCTCGGCATAAACTAAACGAGCTGCCCACAGATTCTGACAGCCACAATGAGCATCTGGTGTGAGAGCTCAGACCTGCCCCTGTCCCAGAGGGAGGGGGTCATCCATGAGGGGACTGGACCACTGACCTATCAGCTCCTAACTCCCAAACTTTCAGTAACTCTATCCTCAGTGCCTGTGAGTGTAATTTAAACCATAAGAAAAACCACACTAGGCTAGGCCGAAGGTCCATCTAGCTCTGAATCTTGTCTTCTGACAGCAGCCAATACCAGGTGCCCCAAAAGCAACTCAGTAAGGTACCACTGGAACTTGAACCCAGGATCTTCTGTATACACAGCAGTGGTTTTAGCCAGCTAAGCCCATGGTGCCTACAGCTGCCGAAGGGATCATGTCTGCACACACCTGACTCTCTGCCAACCTCCATCTGGGCCTGACAAGCTTTGCTTGTGTTTGGATTCAGTAAAGCAGAGGAGCAGGTGAAGTTTTACTCCCAAGGTTCTTTGGACAGATCTACACTACAAAATTAGATCGGTGTAACTACATTACTCAGGGGTGTGAAAAATTTACCTCCCTAAGCAATGCAGTTATATCAGCCTAACCCCGGTGCAGATAGCGCTGTGCCAACAGGAGGGCTTCTCCCATCAACATAGCTTGGGGAGGGGCTTGGTTAGTGAAGATGAAGAGAATAGGTGGCCCATGGCTCTTGCATTTGGGGAGGCTGGGTATGAGCGCTGGAAGCTCCCTAAAAGTGGGGGGCCCATTGGTGCCCAGACCATGCCACTGACCCCCCACCCTTCTCCTATCTCTGAGGCCCCACCTGTGCTCCCCCCTTGCTCCTGTTTGGCCACTTCCCACCCCCGCTCTTCCTCTTTGGCTGAGGACGGCTGAGCCACCTTTCGCTCGCTCCTCTCCTCCCCCAAGGCCTTCCTGCCTCCTGCTCGTGCCTCTCCACCCCCTACCACACGGTCTGCCCACCAGCCGCCACCTCGCTGACCCATCCCTGCAACCCACCCTGCCCACCACCCACACCTCAGTGCCCCTCCCCTGAGACCTGCCCTGCCCACCACTTGCACCTCTGTGCCCCTCCCTGGAGACCCACCCTGCCCACTTCTCTCACCTCTGCCCCTTCCCTGAGACCTGCCCTGCCCACTGCCCCCACCTCCGAGACCTGCTCTGCCCACCGCTCGAAACTCTCTGCCCCTCCCCGAGACCCACCCTGTCCACGTCTTTCTTCGGTCATCTGTTGTTATTCCATGAAGCATCAAGAATGGAATAAAAAGCTGAGTTTACTCCAGGGTGAGGAAAGAAAGGAGCCACCAACCCCCCGGCATTGCTGCTTTAGTTAAAGTGTTTTAACTAAACAGCTATTGAATGTCCTCCCTATGCCCCTTGTGTCACCAGAGCACATCCATGCTAGCAGTTCGTGGATGGTAACAGAGAGCAGTGCACTGTGGGCAACTATCCCACTGTGCAACTGGCTGCAGGGTGTTTTGGGAAGGGTTTGCAATGCCTCACGGACTGGTACAGCATCACATGATGCAGGTTTCTCTATCCCACCGTTCCACGGGCATTTTACTAGATTGCCAGCTGCTTTTCAACAGCAGTGTGCGTGGCGGGGTAGAGACTGTTTGTGTTCTGGGGAGAGACAGTGTGTGTGCTGGGGAAGAGTGAGCGTGTTGAGCTAGGTAGGAGCGGATCATTATTATCCCTTCTCGAAAGAGAGAGAAGCTCAGGCTGAGAAAGGAGAATTGACTTGTCTTAGGTCACACAGCCAGTCAGTGGCAGAGTTGGGAATAGGACCCAAGAGCCCTGATTTTCAAACTAACCTTTGGATCTTGAATTTCATACACTGAATGACCTGAATAAAGTGCTCTCAGATGAGCTCCAGACCAACAACAGTGATAGTAATTATTCAGCAAATATTTGAGAAGAACTGCAATGTTAGAGAGAATCATGAACTGCTCAGAGACCATTAATGCAGAGAAGCCGCAAAATTCATCAAACACAGAACTGGTTCTGACTTATTTACTTGGTCTTAAAAGATACCAACAAGGACCTGAGTCTCCTCCCTGTCAATAACCCCCTGCTCAGCCAATCAGGGTAGAGACTGAGGACGGGAGGCTGAGGGTTCTCACCAGAGAGCCCAAAGGATGGCCCAGGTCACTGGTGGGGATCACTGCCCGAGCACTATTTCAGCCCCACATTTTTGGGTGGACTTCCCACAGTGGGAGCTGCAGAGCACTCCCCTGCAACACACACACACACACACACACACACACCCTACCTCCTGGTGTTGGGAGGGGAACAGGAGAAAGGACAAAAGAAGCAAGAAACGAAGAGAAAGGAGGGAGGGAGGGATGGAGGAAAAGGGGAAACAAAAAGGACAAACCCTAATGTCCACAGTGATTCTGAGGGACAAAATCCCAGGTGCGCAATAAAATTCTGCCTCCTTAAGCTCGTGTTTTCCATGCCTAGAATTCAACTCTCACCAGATGGATCAGACTGAACAGGTTTCAAAGCTCCAGGAGGCTCTTACCTTCTAAACAGGGACGGCTGTTTTCTAGTAAAATCACTAAAAGGGAAGGAGAAAACTCGAAAGAGGTTCCTCCTGGCGCTCACGTCCGTGAACCCGAATACTCCCTCAGTCCTCAAAGAGAGACCTGGAGAAGGAGACTTGCTGCAGCAAAGCCACAGGGGTCTCTGAGGTTTCCCTGGCCCCTCGCCCCTGCCCTGCCTGGCTGATGTCAGCATCTCTCTGTGAGGTCACCACCTCCCCACCACCTTGGACCAATAGGCTGAGGTCCTGCCAAAGGCCTTTGTGATGTCACTGCCACACCCCTCCCTTGCTGGGCCAATGTCCTGCCCCTGGCCAGGCACTTTGCAGGTTTGAGCTACTCCCTGTGGATCACCCCACTCAAGGAGCGTTCGTTCTAGGCAGCAAGCCAGCTAGACAGGGAAACATCAGATGCTGCTCCCAATGCTACACTCAGTTTTTCAGAAATGAGTCGACTTTATGGCCAGAAGAGATCATTAGAGCATCTAATCTGACCCCCTGCATATCACAGGCCTCCTGTAGGACACAAGAGCTACTTTTGGGGCAAACACATTCCAGAAAGGCATCTAGTCTTTATGAAATGACATCAGGAGATGGAGAATCCATCACTTTCCTTGGTAGCTTGTTCCTGTGGTGAATCATCCTCGCTGTTGAATCTTTGTGCCTTAGTTGTAATATGAATTTGTCTCTTTTCACCTTCCAGCCATTGGCTCTTGTTATGCTTTTCTCTGCTCGATTAAAGAGCCCTTTAATACCCAATCTTTTCTCTCCATTAAGGCACTTCAACACTTCAATTAAGTCACCTTTCAATCTTCTTTTGATCAGCTAATCAGGTTGAGCTCTTTCAATAGCTCCCTAGAAGGCATTTTTCTCCAGCCCTCAGAACATTTGGTGGCTCTTTGCTGCCCCAGGTCCAGTTTCACACCATCTTTTTCAAATGAAGACACCAAAACTGGAGGCAGTATTCCAGTATCAGTCTCACTGATGCCGTGTCACCTCCTGTGACGTTATTGACATAATCTGTAACTGTATAGATCACCGTTGCGACCACTGTTCTATATTCACAGCCAATATTGTAGAAAGGCTGTTGTGTAAGGGGGTCTATGGAGAGGTTCTGATTGGCTGATTATAATTATGCCATCTCTAGATGTATCATTTTTGAAGTTGACGTTATATTGGCTCTCTGCTGTCCGTATTTCAAACCTGTGCTATGCTTCCAGGGAGACAAGTTGGTGTCAGTTCTGCCTATTTTGCTTGATGGCCCATTAAGGACCATCAGCTACACAATCGACCCACTGAGAGAAGGCAGATACGCGTTGTGATTCAGCAAGGTCTGCAGGGACCTGCCTATGGACAGAACTCTAAGGTTTTTCTATGCCATGTGCTCAGGGAGATGTATTTTCCATGCCCTGGTTCCTCGCTGACCCAGAGAGAACAAAGGAACACGAAAACAGAAACCTTCCCCCACAGATTTGAAAGTATTTTCTTCCCTTATTGGTCCTTTTGGTCCTGGGCCAACCAGGTTATCTGAGCTTTTTAACCCTTTACAGGGTATGTTATGCTACCTGTAGCTATACGTTTATGACACCCTGTAAATAGCAATCTGCAGAATCTGATTCTGAGAAAGGGCAGGGTGAAGGGCAGTGGCTTCAGCAGATTTACTGAGCATGCTCGGTTCATGTGAGCATGCTCAGTGCACCATAAGTAGCAAATTCCTACACACAGCAGTTTCTCACACTACACCTGAGGCAGCATGAGGCAGGGGCTCCATCACTGTCCAGAGCCCACCCAAGAGCAGATCCCCGGGGGCTGCGAGACCCTCAGCTTCTGGGACCTGTGTGTGGAGTCTCTCTTCTGCCCACCCAGGGCTGCCCCTGGGGTCCCTCTGGCCCCTAGCGCCTGCAGCCTCTGGCCAGGGGCAGCAGAGCCTGGGACTGGGTCCAGCTGGAGAAAGTCCCCACCTTGGATGGGCACAGAAAGTGCTTCAGTGAAAGTCTGTCCTTGGAGCAGCCCCTCTGGCGCCGCAGCAGCAGCCCGGAGCTCAGCCCCGGCTCCCAGCGCACACTGGAGGCAGCAGCACCAGCAGTGTCTGGTACCTTACAAAGCCCGGCCACCAGGAGCTGCCCCACGGATCTTTTCCTTGTTTTTCCTGCATCCTTCCTACCAGCCCCCCACTGCTCCGGCCCCTTCCTGGCTCCTTCAAGCCCAACCCAGGCTGCAGCTGCCACACTCACCGGGCCAGGGACTTTCTGAGGTGGGAACTAGCCCCATCTCTGCTCCTCCTCCTCCTGCCCCTGTGTGTCCCAGAGCCGCTGCAGGGACTGACACGCACCCAGGCTCTCGCTCCTATTAGCGCTCGCAGGGGCCAATCCAGCTACGGGAGAGTGAGCACCCCTGGGAGCAGGGAAGTGACCACGTCTCCCTGCCAGAGGGTAGGGGAGGAGGAAGAAAGGGAAAGAGGAGAGATTGAAAGGGGATAAGGAGAAATAAGTGAGGAAAGCAGCACCCAGCTCTTTTCTGCTGCATCACCCCTGAGCAGATTGCTCCTGAGCTCTGGGTAAATAGCCCCCAGTGTCTCCCAGATCCCCCTGCTCTCAAGACAATGCACATAGGGAGCTCCTTCCTGCCAGGCGTGATTACAAGTAGGTGTAGGTGTCACCCTTATGCCATGATTGGAGAAAGACAGCAAAGCTTGGGAACACGCATCTGTATTTCCAGTCCAGTGTGACAATCCCGGCTCCAGGAGGGGTTTGTTCTCTGCTCCTGCTGGATGGGCACAGAATGGGGCAGCAACAGGTTTGTGTCAGTTTTTGTTGCTCCACGTTCCTTAACTTAGAACAGTGTGAAATGAAGAAAATGGAGAGTGAATTAAAGGGAAATACACAAAGAAAAGTTCCAGCCCCTGTTGCTTATTGAAAGAAATGACTCAATTTCCCAGTTACTTGTTTTATTAACATGAACAAATAAATCCAAGAGCGCACGTCACTAAGGCTAAATGACTATAGACACCACTCAGCTAAGGGTTAAACAACACAGTGATAAAGTTCAGGTCAAATCAGGAAATCAATGAGATAACAAGGATATTGCGCTGGAATCAAGTCGTCAATTTAGTCCAACCGTCAGATTAATACAGCAGAAAAACCAACCCCTATAAATCCTGAAAGAGCAACCCAAGAAGGCAGGTGCACATTTAGTGATGCCGAAACCCCAGAGATTTTTCACCCAGGCAGTGCAACCCAGATTTACCCAGCTGAATATTTCAATGCCGAAACCTAATTATTGCTGACATTTAGCCCACAAGCTCAACGCTAATTACAGTTTTCTCCTTAGATTTCACTATTCTGTAGCTAATACTTCTCCTCGCCCTCTCGCCCCAAAACACATACAGACCTTAAGAGAGACATTAGTAAAAGAAGTTCAGACAGCTCTCGCTGAACAATACGTATCTGACCGCTCAATTCCTTGCGATGCTTGCACAGGTGAGGCGCATGCATTCTGTCATTTCATAGGGCAGGGTTTTAAGGCTATTAAGATTTGGGGAACTATTCTTCCTAGCATCTTCCCGTTGTAGATTTCAGAGGTGTTCACACCCTCACCAAGCTGCACTGTTACATCCCAATCGAATAGAAAGGCCGGGAGGTCTCCAACTTCATAAAAAGAAACAGACAAAACAATAGAAAAGGGAACAAAATGTTTCTAAGATAATAAGGGGTTGGATCTCTGCACCTCTCGGGCTTTGGAGTAGGAACTGTAGCTGCAGTTTAGGAACCAGGTACTGGCATAGATTTCCTCTCTCTCAAGTGCAGGGCGTGACCTATGTCTCATTCTCTCTGTCTCCCATCAGGTGATGGGACAGTGAGTGAGAATGAGGAGGGGAAACCCCAGCAGGAAGATGCTGAGGAATTAGAACCACCTGTGCTCTATTTTCACACTTTCTAATTTTTCAAAGAAGCAGGAGGCAGAGAGGTGATACAAATGCATTAGACTCAAGAGAAAAACTAACGACAGGTCTACACTAGGAGGGGGGATCGATCTAAGATACACAACTTCAGCTACGGGAATAGCAGACCTGAAGTCGACGTATGTAGGTCGACTTACCTCGGCATCTTCACGGCGCTGAGTCGACTGCTGCTGCTCCCCTGTCGACTCCGCTTGCGCCTCTCGTGGTGCTGGAGTACCAGAGTCGATGGGAGAGCGCTCAGGGATTGATTTATCATGTCTAGACTAGATGAGATAAATCAACACCCCAATAGATCGATCGCTACCCGCTGATCCGGTGAGTAGCATAGACCTGCCCTAAGAGACCAAACCACAGACTCTGGACTCAGCATTCAAGTATCCTGCAGTCTGAACTTCACATCTGATACATTCCCTCATTGGCTACCATTATTTGGCCAGCAAGGAAGTGATCCTTGTCCAACAAGGCAGCCAGATTGGGACCCATAGGCATGGAATGGCTCTGAAGGAATCAGCTGTTTCTCTCTGTGCTTCATCTAACTTTGGAGCCAGATGGTAAAAGACAGTTGTGCCCAGTTTAATCATGGTGTCCTTTAGGAATGTGATCAATGCCACTTAACTAGGGAGCAGGATTCTAAAAACACCATAGCTTCCATATCTGGGGTGAAAATCAACCACCACTACCTGCAGTTTCTACCTGAGTTCTTGTCAAATCTTTGACCTTGGAGTAATTTGACACTTCTCTGGCGTAGAATTCTTCACCAACCACACAACAGATCAGTAGCAACAGTGAGGTACAACTCCCCCTACTGTGCCCTTTTATTTCTTTAATCTGGTGGCACAGATTTAAATTAGGGACTAAATTCAGGTGTGGCTTAGAATCCCTGTAAGACAACAAATCTCGGGTCTCTATTAAAAATAGGTATCTTTCTGCAGATATATCACATTCAACATGGGTTTCAATTTCTACACATTTGCAGCATCCCCCAGGGATGAGCTGAACAGAAATGTCACCTCCATTTTTCCCCATCTCTACCTAGATAGGGATTGCATTTCCCAAATAATAGGCAACATGCACCTGATTAGGAAGGAGATCTCTTCAGGAGCGATAGGGCCTGGGCCACAATGGCTCTGGGAGCCCAATGCATGGGTATTTTGCTTAGTTCCAAGTCATTTACTAGGGTATCATCTTCCCAGCCCTTTAGAAAAAAGATTGACCTAACCAACTGCACAACAGGGGGACTGGGATGGTGATGGGGAATAAGGGAATCCCTCTGACTTACCCTATCTCCTTCTATTGTTACAGAGGGTGAAATGACATTTTCCCCTATCCCTGCCCTGTTCCTGCTCTTTGTTATAGTTCAATATAGTTTAAGTGAGGAAAATGGTAGTAAAAATATCTGTTCTCCAGCACAACCTGAACCAACATCAGAGCAACGGGGAAATGAAACAATTTGTTCCCAAAGGGGGAACTCGATGACTAACAATTGCTGTGAAATGGGGGAACAGTATAACCGTGATGCTCAGGGTTTGTTTAGACTAGGGAAAGTGATGGAGTTTAGGTCAGGACAAGGGGAAAGCTAATGCCAACCACTGCACCTGGGCTGCATCTGCTCTACAACTATAATTGTCTTTTTACACCAAGATCACTAATTTGAGCAGCCAACGCCATGTACAGCCCTAGTGGATGTCAGGCACAAGTAGTTTTTGCCTCAGTGTAGCTTGTTGGGAATCAAACCTCTCCCCCCCAACCTGGAGCTGACGGAGCTTGGCTGTTCTCAGTGGTAGCAGATGACAGAACAAGGAGCAATGGTCTCAAGTTGCAGTGGGAGCCATCTAGGTTGGATATTAGGAAACTAATTTTGCTAAGGTGGTGGTGAAGCACTGGAATGGGTTACCTAGGGACGTGGTGGAATCTCCATCCTGAGAGATTTTTAAGGCCTGGCTTGACAAAGCCTGGCTGGGTTGATTTAGTTGGGGTTGGTCCTGCTTTCAGGAGCATGGCCCAGATACCTCCCTGAGGTCCCTTCCAACCCTGATATTCTATGGTTCTATGACATACACTCCTACGACTCAATAGAAAAGATCATAGGACTGACCCCAAAGAAGGGTGAGCTGGAAAAGGCAGAAGCAGGCAACTCATCTGGGGGAGCTGAGCTACTAGGGTGAAGATGGTGCAAAGATCACTATGTGGGAATTAGCAAATGTGATTTAAAAAAAAAAATCTTTGCTCAGCCCTAGTCAAGGCATTTATTACAGTTCTCTCTTACGTGGATTTTCTGATGCCTGATAAGGTGTGAGCTCCAACTGAAGCTTTTCCCGCACTCAGAGCACCTGTAGGGCGTCTCCCCTGTGTGGATTCTCTGATGTGATATGAGGGCTGAACTATCAGTGAAGTGTTTCCCGCACTCAAAGCATGTGTAGGGCGTCTCTCCTGTGTGGATTCGAAGATGTGTGATAAGGTGTGAGCGCCGACTAAAGCTTTTCCCACACTCAGAGCACGTGTAGGGTCTCTCTCCTGTGTGAATTCGCTGATGTGAGAAGAGGGTTGAACTATCAATGAAGTGTTTCCCACACTCAGAACATCCATAAGGTTTCTCACCTGTGTGGATTCTCCGATGCGTCATAAGGGCAGAGCTTTGATTGAAACATTTCCCGCACTCAGAGCACATGTAGGGTTTCTCTCCAGTGTGGGTTCTCCAGTGTGTGATAAGGGTAGAGCTCTGACTGAAGCTTTTCCTGCACTCGGAGCACATGTAGGGTCTCTCTCCTCTGTGCATTCTCTGATGAGTGACAAGGTCTGAGCTCCCATTGAAGCTTTTTCCACACTCATGGCACGTGTAGCGTGTCTCTTCCAAGTTGATTCTCTCGTGTGGAATAAGGTCTGAGAGGCTACTTAAGTTTTCTTCTGACCTCTGCTGAGTCTCACAAGCTGTTTCTTTTTCTGGGAGTGCACAACTCCCGGAAACATTCCCTTTGGATCTTCCTGACAACGTTCCATGTGGTTCTACTTGCTCAGCATCTTCCTGCTGAGGTTTCTGCTCCTCATTCTCACTCACCATCCCAACACCTGATGGGAGACAGAGAGAATCCAGACATAGGTCACTCCCTGCACCGGAGAGAAAGGAAATGTCAGAGAGAGGAATGGAAAAAGGGATGAACAAACCAAAATATGCGTGGGAGAGATCAAATCGATCAGGAGCTGGTTTTCCCCAAACCCTTCCCCAGAGGAGAGAGGAAGGGATCAGCTTTAGTCCGCATCTCACCAGAACACTCTGGGGAAAGCTACATTGGGCAGGGACCTGCTGCCACTTGTCAGAGTATAGGTGGGAAGCCATGAGTCACATCTGCCTAATGATTCCACATCTGCAGGGAACAATCCTGAACTTGGAGAGCTCACAGGGTCTTTGTAGGGCATCCCAAATGTTTCCTGAATTCAGAGACAGTTTTTGAGTGGGTTTAACCAAGTCCCTACCTGTGAAGGCAGCTCTCAGGAGCACTTCTTTCTCAGAGCCCTGGAGATCTGGGACCCACGGCTCTTCCTCTCGTTCCAGCTGTGAGATCACATCAGGTTTGGAATCTGGAAGCCCTACTCCAGGCAAAGAAAACAAGGGAGGTCAGTGGAATTTGTGGGATACTTGTCACAAGGAATAGTCCATGGTTTTACCCCCAGCTCATTGTTAAGCAGTAACATCCCAAGGCCAGCTTCCCTTAGCTCAAAGTGGCAGGAGAGTTGTTAATCATATGCATTACCTTCGTGCCTAAGAACGAACTAACAGTGGGTCCCCATTGTGCTAGGCAAAGTACAACAGAGAATAGTACCTGGGCCATGCTCTGAAGAATTTACAGTTTAAATAGACCAGACAGACACAGAATGGGGGAAGGGGTAGAACCCACTGTTAGAATAGAGATATTCAGGCCTGCCTGTAAGGCCTATAGTCTAAGAACTTAGGTGTATTTTTATCACTTAGCTAGTTACAGAGGTATAAAAACAAAGAGAAAAAATCACTGTCTGTATTTGTAAGGGCCTTGTCTTACTGTGACAGTCTGAGGCCTTGTTCTTAGGCTAAGCAGCAGAGGCAGCCATAAGCTGGGAAGCGAAGGGTCACATCCTCACATCCCAAACCAGTCACACTGAAATAAGGTGCTATTGGGCTGTTAGGAAGACAATCCTGTCCTGATAGTGCCCATCACCACCAGATAAAGAAACAGATCTTAAGATGGTTAAAGAAAACTTAGTTTGACAGCAGCTGGTCTGGCAAGAAATCACTTCTCAATGGTTGTGAAACCCTCATTTCTGTATTGCTTTATATTTATGTCTCACAATTTTCCATTGTTAATCTGTCTGGTTCTCTAATTGTTTCTCTCTGCTGTATAATTAATTTTGCTAGGTGTAAGTTAATTTGGGTGGTGGGATGTAATTGGTTAGAGAATTATGTTACAATCTGTTAGAATTGGTTCATTAAATTTCAGTACAATGATTGGTTAACGTATAGCTGAGAATATTACTCTATAAACAGGAGGGGGAAGGGAAATTGGAATCATGTTTGTTAACAGGGGGGAACGTGGAACAGGAACACAGGCCAGGCTCTGCGGCATCAGAGCTGGGAAGGAAACACTGGGGAACAGACTCTATGGGAGTATAGAGATAAGCCCGACTGGTGTGAAGGGCTTCGGAATATGCTTGCTTAGAAACTAACCCCAATAAACGTGGCATTGTCTGCGCTTCAGACTTCTGGTCTTTTGCTGTTTGCTGTCTGCGTGACAAGAACCAGGGAAGCGGGAGGCCTCTAACATAACTGACATGACCTGATAACTAAGAGGTAAGCTTTTAAGGAAGATTTTAATACACGTTGGAAATGATCAGGGACTCCCATGAGCACTGATGAGGGGACCATGCAAAATATGCATTTAGATCCTTGTCTTGTTTTATATCCTTTCCCCATTAGGCACACTGTCATGGATCCATGGGATCTGTGCAATGCCTGGGCTTTTAAACAGTGCTTGGGAAGCCTCTGGCTTCAACACTCCTATTTCAACCTGTTAGCTCTGCCAGCAGGTCCAGCTGAACGACACTCCTGTTCAGAGACTGTTCCTCAGTCAATGCACAGAGCAAGTTTTTGCTGTGGCACTGGGCAGACTGTTAAAACATAGCAGGGTTCATTAGTGAACCGAAACACAGCACTGGAAAGTCCTTAGATTAGCACAGGGAAGCAAAGAAGACAATATAGTCCATACTGGCCAATGCCCTTGAGCCAGGCTGCTGTAGAAAACGCTTTGGTTTCCTTTAACTGCACCTGTCCATTTGTCTTTGCTCCAGTAGAGCTCCCTGCGCTTGCGAGCCCAGTTATTCCTGCTCCCAAAAAATGTAACGAGCCCATGTGTGCTTCACTCAGCCAAGCGGAGATCCTCCCATGGACAGGTGACAATTATTCCCTTGTCTCTGTCGGGTATTCCATTGATCTAGGTTGGTCCCAGTCTGTCCTTAATGACCCATTCATATCACCCCATGACAGCTACGTGACAAAACACCTCATGTCTCCTGCTTTTTATAATCATAGCAATACCAACCACAGAGGGAAACTGAGGTGCGTATTGGCATCATACAAGTATCACCAAAATTCCCACCTCTCTCACACACACACACTGCTCACAGCCCCTGGAGAGAAAGCAACGCACAGGAATTAGACGTTAGTCCAGTGAACACAGTGGAGGACAAGCTGCAATCCTCAAACCCTGGTGAAAAAGGAGAGGCATGCGAGTCCCTATCCAAGCACGTGCCTGGGATGGCAAGCCGCGGGGGCCGCCCGGGTGGTCCCTGTGAGGGCGGCAGTCAGGCAGCCTTCGGCGGCTTGCCTGCAGGAGGTCCGCCGGTCCCGTGGATTCTGCGCCAATTCAGCAACGGGTACATTATGTAGATTGATCCTTGCCTATGATTTCAGTTATAACTGTCTCCATTAAATCAAGTTTCTGTGTGTTCCACCAAATTTCATCTTCTCAATTAACTTTGAGTAGCCATGTACAAGGGCAAGTTGTGCCCCAATACGTAATCTTATAGGTGTAAAAATTGCACAGGCTACACCACCAGCCTGTGACATCATCAACAAAGTGCCCATTTGTGCCTGGGTAGGGGCCCTGCTGTGGGAGGGAGGATGCAGCAAGGACTCAGGATCGGTGGCCGGGGTCTCTGTGCACAGAGATGGGGAGGTTATACGGGGAGGGCGTAATGAGTGGGAGAGGGAGGTCAAGAGTTAAGATAATAATATTTGGGGAAAACATGTATATAAGTGAAACTGAACAGAAAGAAAACTGGAGTGTAGGCTCTAGAACAAGGCTTGGGTAGGGATTCGGGGTTAAAAGTCTGGGATCCCCCACAGCTCTGGATCCCCAAACCTCTCCTCTCTCCCACTGACCCACCCAGCCCACTTCCCAAGTGCCCTTCCCCGACACTCTCCTCCCCTTCTTCCCTTTACTCTCAGCTGGCATCACCTCCCGGCACCTTGGGAGCATCTTCTGTTCCTTCCTCGTCTCTCACAACCTCATCCCTCCTTTCTCCATCTTAACTCTAACCCTGCACACACCCGCCCCATGTCCTGGCACCCCAGAATTATCTACTCCCCCCCTTTGCCTCCTCTCACATGGCTCTGTTCTCCTTTCACCTTTGGGCTCCTGAATGACAATGTTATACTCTCTTCCATCAAAAGAGGAGCTCATCTGACTGTCACACAAGCCCTGCATCGGTCACACACTTATTTACTCAATTTAGAATTCTACAGGAGCCATATTTTCCTCTTAAAATGAGGGAAAGGCATGAAACCTACAGTTATTAATGTAGCCAATAAGGATACATTAAATGAAATTTAAAAATGACTGATGACAAATGTCTAAAAATTATTCTAGTGGGTGGGAGATGAGGCAAAAAACGGGAGGCAAGGAAACTTGTCAAAACTTTTATGACAAATGAAGGTATAAAGTTATTACTGCTCAGGTTCTTTAGAGACCCCACAGCTTGTACTGACCAAGGTAACAGGACTCCTTACCCAGCGAGGTCACCATCTCATAGTTCTCCTGCATGACATCCCAGTAGAGGGCTCTCTGAGCGGGGTCCAGCAGAGCCCCCTCTTCCCTGGTGAAGTACACAGCCACCTTCTCTAAGGTCACCAGCCCCTGAAAGAGCAAGAGTCCAACACTCGGTACCTGCTGCCCCAGTCACAGCCCCACACTCGTGGGGCAGAGGAGCCAATCAAATGGAAGCTCTGGGTGGCTCACAGGCAGAGTCCCACCCCCACCCCGCTCAGAGCAGCCAGGAAACGCCAGGGGGAGGGGACGAAGCGAGAGCCCCTTGTCTCTCCCAGCAGATCCATCACCTCCCTACTAGCCACAGACGGACACAGGAGATGGAGGCCCTGGCAGGTGCAGGGAGAGCTCGCTGGCAGGGAGCCCAGCGCTGTTCTCATTGTGAAGAGCTGGACGGGGCCAGACTCAGTGGGGGGCAGATGACACAATGGTCCAGGGGGGCCTTGCTGAGGGGGTTCCTCCAGCAGGGGTGTCCTGTCTCTCCTCCCCCCACTTCTCTTCAGCTGTCTGCCCCTGCACCTGTTCCTGCAGCCCTGCCCCCCACCCCCACTTGGAGCTGCCCCGGCCAAGCTGCTCCCAGGAGCCTCCTGTGCTGTGCGGGGGTGGGGTGGGGGAGGGGTTTGCTGATGTCGGGGTGGCCCCACCCTCCTGCCTCTGTGCCCAGTCTCTGCTGAGCTGAGGTGGGGGGACAAGATTCTGTGCTGCTGCCTCTGGGTCAGGAGTGGGAGCTGCTGGCCCCTGCTGCCGTGTGAACGAGCCTTCGGACTAGTGAGTGCCGCTGGGCTGGAAGTGACAGCGGGCTGGGTCTCACCCTCCCCCCACACACACACACATTCATCCCACCACAGACACGTCAGTTACTGTTGTTACTTCCTTTTACTTCCTGTCAAAATGCGCAAAGTACATGTAGTCTCTGTAATTTTATTCTTTCACATTCGGTCAGGATGACAGTGCTGGTAGTTTAGCTTTTTAATGGGTCTGTGCATTTCATCATTTTATTTCTGTCTTATGCTTAAATTCAGTTCTTTGAGTAACGAGTTCTAAAACGCCTCACCTGGCCTGGCTGGAGTAATTATCATTATTACTGTTATTGCCGTATTGTGCTTTGTCATTCGTTACACAGATTGTGTGTGTGTGATGAAGCAGGGAGTGGGGAGGATTGAGCTGGGGATGTTGCGGGGGAGTTTTACTGGGACTGTCTGCATTGGGGATGGGATATCAGGGTGTGACTTCACTTGAGGGGCGATAGCTGAGCATGTGACCTGAGCCGGGGGGGGGAGAATGGGCCCAGGTGACACCTTCTGCCCGGGAAACTGGACAAAGGCTGGAGGAGGAGCCGGGGGGTGTGGCTGGAGGAGATGGCTGGAGGGGGGCGGGTTCAGTTTGGAGCTGGCTGGGGAAATGGAGGGAGGCCAGAACCGGGTCTGGCTCCCTACCCCCCAAGATGGACCTGACCAAGGGGTCCTGTTGTCTGTACCTACGAGCTCTGTTTGGGACTGTGTTCCTGTCGTCTAACAACCCTTCTGCTCTACTGGCTGGCTGAGAGTCACAGTGAATAGCAGGAAGTGGGGGAGGTGCAGGGCCCCGTCTCCCCCAAACTTCATGGTACAGTTACATCTGGAAAGTAACTTAAAACTTCTATGAAAATAAATGCAGTTCCAAGTATGATACTGATAGCAGTGATGGAGTCAAATGTTAGTGAGTCACATACATGATTGTGATCAGTAAACATAAATGCTAAAATAACTAGAAAAATTAATTCCTGTTCTTAATAAAGGAGAAAAAACCATAATCACGTATATAAAAGTAAGTAAATACGTTATCAGTAGAATGAAAATCAAATTGACTAAAATAGAGGAGATAATGGCAGTAACACAGAGTGTGTCTGTTTTTATCTCTTTAGTAGAGAGGGTGCAAAGTATCAAACTTGTGTTTCTGACACCTGCATCTAAGCTCCAGAACTGATACCTCAAGGCTTGGGAGAGGGAATATCTTGCTGTATTATCTCCTGATTGTTCTAAATTTACTCTTAAATTTAATACGTGGCTGTAATTGGAATCAATATATATTTATCTTTCTTTATATAACAATTAGATAGAAATTTGCTGACAGAAGCATTTCTAAGTTATTTTCTGCAGAAAAACCTACAGTTTTCAGGTGCCTCAGTAGTCCCTGGAATCACAGTTAAAGTTGCCCCCTCCCCAAAATCTGAAATGGCCCCTGGTGAGCCAGGAGCGGCCACAGGGCTGCAGGGTATCTGGGGCTCCGGCAAGATGCAGCCCCCGTGTGAGTGCGCAAAGCTCATCTTGAGCTGCAGGCAGAGCGCCGGGCACCACAGGCCACAGCAGCAGTGTAGGAGTAAGGGTGGGAACGGCAGCCAGTGATTTTAGTTTACCGTTCATTTATTGTGTGGTGTTATAAATAACTAACAAGTTATGTCACATGGAATCACTGTGTGCTAAATAGAGAATCGATTGTTCGGTCTGTAGCAAGAATAACCATGTATTAGGTATCTACGTAAATAGGGCTGACAGGCAAGGCCTGTAGGCTGAGACCTGCAAGATTTTAGCTTCACTATTTTAGGCCTTGGAGCTAGGAAATGCTGACAGAAGTAAATGGCCGAGGAATAACCCGATGCCCTAAGATGATGGGAAAAGAGGTACCAAGTGGGAACAGGGTGAACAATTAGCCAGAAGATTAATTTTAAATAAAAAAATTTCTGGAAAGGCACCTCTGTTTCCAAATGTGCCTTAACCACAGGACACAGGTGGTGCGTCAATGCTAATGAGGTATAATCAGAATCACGTTATATAAAGGGGGTCCCCAGAGTGGGAAAATTGAGCTCCCTGTGGGAAATTCCTGCAGGAACCATCCCTCTACTGATGATCAATCCATGAGAGACACATCAGACCCTAATACTATTGTCAGGATGTGAGTGGAACTAGAGTTGTAACTTTTGCACAGGTCTTTATAGAATTTCTGTGCGCTTGGGTCGTCATAACCTTAACTGTAACTTTAATAAAACTTGTAAAACCGACTAGAACTTGTGCTTGTGAATGTCTGTGTGGTCACTTCCCTTGGTCTCTGTGTGTTCCTAGAGACTGTACATTTGAAGCAAGTAGCAGAGACGACTTTCACTCTGTTAAGCTTGAAACTGTCGCCACCAGAGCCGACCCTGCGGGGGTGAAATGCCACATTACAAACTGCACTTTACATAAAATAAAAGGCTGCACAATACACCACACACCAGGCCACCCTCACTTCAGCGCTGCTGCTGGCGGTGGCATGGCCTTCAGAGCTGGGCGCTCGGCCAGCAGCCGCCGCTGGGAGGCTGCCCAGCCAGTGCTGAATTTGTGCCAGGGCTGAGCTCTGGCGCCTCTTTCAATACAAACTAAGCCCTAGAGGGAGGCACCAGGGTCTGGACATGATGGTGGGGAGCACGTGAGGGCCAGGGGGGATGGGAGTTCACCCAGGGCGCCATTTTCTCTAAGGCCAGCCCTGGAGCTGGGTATGGGGGAGGGGCACATCCCCTAAGGCCGTGGTTCTCAGCTAGGGGTCCCTGGGCCTCTGGGGGGCTGCGAGCAGGTTTCAGGGGGGCCTCCAAGCAGGGCCCGTGTCAGACTCGCTTGGGCCCAGGGCAGAAAGCCCAAACCTCCCTGCCTGGGGCTGAAGCCTGGGGCCATGAGCCCTGCCACCAGGGGCTGAAGCCAAAGCTTGAGCAATTAGCTTTACGGGGGGGCCTGTCACATGGGGCCCCAGGCAATTGCCCTGGCTGCCGCCCCCTAACGCCAGCCCTGGCTTTTATATGCAGAGAACCAGGCACATGCAGGGCTGTGGAGTTTTTATAGCATGTTGGGGGCCTTAGAAAGAAAAAGATTAAGTACCACCCCCCCCCCAAGGCTCCCTGGTGGGTGCCCCTCACATCTCACAGCAGCCGCTGGTTAATCAGGTCGGGCTCCAGCCCAGGGAGTCTGGCCCATTTTCCTAGCCCCACCTAGGGGGGTTGTTTCCTGTCCCACAAATTAGAGCATTTCCACCCTCCAACCTCATGGGTCTGTTCCTAGATTGGAAGCCGCATATTGAACAAGTCCCAACAGGTTTGCTACACCCTGGCCTCCTCCCATTCTCCCCCCTGGGAATTTCCTGCCCCGCTCCAACCTCCAAACCAGACTGCCCAAACCTCCCTCCTCCTGTGTATTTGCTGTCCCTCTCTCTCCAGCAGGAACCCACCAGGACCTCCGCCCCCTACCATAATCCCTACCTGAGCTGGCTCCACTGCAGCCATTTCCCTTCCCTGTCCCATGGGAGGATGGGATGAGCTGGAGTGAAACATGGACGACATCCTGCAGCCTGGCAGGGCGAGAAAGGCAGTTGCGGAGGTTTCAGAACAGGCTTTAGTTCATGTCACATCACGACTCCCCCAGGATCTTTCCCTGCAGAGACACAGCCTAGGCTCTGCCATGCTGGGAACATGCTCCAGCTCTTTATTGCAGGGGAGACCTGGTCCCTCCTGCCAGGCTAAGCCCACAGGGAGATTTTTCAGCCTCCCCAGTAATAAAGTCTCTGAACAAAATGCTGGAAAGGAGCAGAACCAAAGGGGCTGGGCCGGCTCCATAGGGACACTGGCTCCTCCCTTCCCCTCCTGTGCGGCCATGTCCTGTCGCTGGCAGAGATCGGCCCCCCCATCTCCCCCCCCAGAGGCAGCCGTGTCTGCGGGCTCCTCCAGCCAGCACCTACTAACCCCCACCCACGCTGGGGGAGTGACACAGGACAGCAAATTCCACCTACCCAAGGACAAATTGCTGCAGATAAACGGGCTGGGTTCACATCCCAAAGCTGAGGAGAATTGAAGAAATAGGAAAAATGAGAGACGAGAGAGTCAATAATTTTAGGGTAAACGAGGGAATCTCCTTGGATTTTCTAGCCACATGTGGGGAGGGGAGAGAGAAGGGGAAGAACCAGAGAGAATTGTTCTCAGGTTTTGAGACGGAAAGAAATGGAACAAACAGGAAAAGGATGTGAGTAGCTCACCCCCGTGACCATAGGCGTGTGCAGCCCATTTCATTAGGGTGTGCACCCAGGGAGCCTTGCCCTAGCCCCACCCCATCCACTGCCTCCCCCTTCCTGCCCCCTGGCTGCCCCCCTCAGAACCCCCAACCCCCCCTGCTCCTTGTCCCCTGACTGCCCCCTCCTGGGATCCCCCCACTGTAACTGCCTCCCTAGGACCCAACCCCCTACCTGTCCCCCTGACCCTTATCTACCCCCCTGCCCCCAGACAGACCCCGGGGACTCCCACGCCCCATCCAACCGCTCCCCACCCCCTGATAGGACCCCCAGAACTCCCGACCCATCCAACTCCCTCTGCTCCCTGCCTGCCCCGACCCCGCTCCACCTCCCGAACCCTCAACCCATCCAATGCCCCTGCTCCTTGTCCCCTGACCGCCCCCTCCAGAGACCCCCCACCACTAATCACCCCCCCAACTATCCAACCCCCCTCCCCACCTCCTGGCAGCTCTGTCTAGTGGCTGCTCCCACCCACACACTCAAAGTGGCAGAGGAGGTTCCCTCTCCTTCGGGGGGAAGGTTGCCTAGTGGTTAAGGCACAGGACTCAGGCTCAGGTGCTCTGGGTTTGAGTCTCTGCTCTGCCACAGACTCCCTGCTTAGCCTTGGGAAAGTCACTTCACCTCATTGTGCCCTAGATCCCACCTGCTGAATGGGGCCAACACTTGACCCTACCTCCTGGGCTAAATCCATTCATGGCTGGGTGATGGGGGGGGAAATGGAGATACCAACATGGGGAGAGTTGGGCTGAATTTCTCCACAGCCGGAGAGTGGGAGCCAGCTCCACAGGGGGGATGGGAGCGAGAGGGGCTCAGGCCAGCTCCACACAGAGGGGGGTCAGGGCTTCAGCCCTGCAACCTTCACCACTAAGGTGGCTGGGGCTCCCGAGCCGGGGACTTCAGCCCCACATCTTCTGCCAGGGCCCAGGGTTCTCCTCCCGGCCCCAGGGGGGCTCCTCTCCCCCTCCATCCCCCCCAGTGCAGCTCCTACTGGGGTCTGGGCTCCCCCCCCCGCCTCCCAACCCAGCGGGGCTTCTCCTCCCCCCTCCAGCTCGGCTCCTCTCCCCCGCCCCCTGCCGGTATCTGGAGCTTCTCACCCCCCAACCTTCCCCCGCCCCAGCCCAGCTGGGCTCCCCGGGGCACCCGCCGCTGCTGTGGCCAGAGCCGATCCTGGCGGGCAGGGAGCAGCGATTCACGCGGGGGCCCTGGCAGAGCCCCCAGCCTGAGCGGGGCGGGGCAGCCCCAGGGGAGCGGGGGGGGCTCTGCTGCTGCTGGCCCCACCCCCCACGGACCCCTGGGGCTGTTTGGGGGAGCTCACTCAGCCCCCCAGGAGGGGGGGGAGCAGCCTCCCCAGCCGGGGCTCAGGGCATTGGGGTGCCGGGGCTCCCCCCATGCGCACGCCTGGGCCTGGGACACTCACACACACACTCTGCCCCGGGGCTCCCCTGGTGCCCAGAGACCGATCAACCCCCCGCCTGCCCCCCCGCCCTTCCCCGCCTGCCGCTTCGGCCTCTCCCCTCCCCTCCGCCAGCCGCACCCAGGGGAACCCCGGGCTCCAGGCTCTGTCCCCACCTGGAGCCCAGCGGGGCGGGGGCAGCTCCTGCTGCAGCTGAGAACAGCGGCTCCGCTCCGGCCCGGGCGGCTCCAGCGCTGTTGGCAGCACGTGGCCACCAGGGAGCAGCTGCTGAGCCCGGGCTCCGCGTCACAATGTGCCAGAGCCCCGCCCCCAGGAGCTGCCCCGCCCCCGGCCTGTGCCAGAGCCCCGCCCCCATGAGCTGCCCCGCCCCTGGGCTGTGCCAGAGCCCCGCACCCAGGAGCTGCCCCGCCCCCGGGCTGTGCAAGAGCCCCGCCCCCAGGAGCTCCCCCACCCCTGGGCTGTGCCAGAGCCCCGCCCCCAGGAGCTGCCCGCCCCTGGGCTGTGCCAGAGCCCCACCCCCAAGAGCTGCCCCACCCCCAGGCTGTGCCAGAGCCCCGCCTCCAGGAGCTCCCCCAACCCCGGGCTGTGCCGGAGCCCCGCCCCCAGGAGTGCCCGACCCCTGGCTGTGGCAATGCCCCGCCCCCCATGAGCTGCCCCGCCCCCGGGCTGTGCCAGAGCCCCGCCCCCAGGAGCTCCCCCACCCCTGGGCTGTGCCAGAGCCCCGCCCCCAGGAGCTGCCCGCCCCTGGGCTGTGCCAGAGCCCCACCCCCAAGAGCTGCCCCACCCCCAGGCTGTGCCAGAGCCCCGCCTCCAGGAGCTCCCCCACCCCCGGGCTGTGCCGGAGCCCCGCCCCCAGGAGCTGCCCCACCCCCTGGCTGTGCCAAAGCCCCGCCCCCCAGGAGCTGCCCCGCCCCCGGCCTGTGCCAAAGCCCCTCCCCCAGGAGCTGCCCCGCCCCCGGGCTGTGCCAGAGCCCCGCCCCCAGGAGCTGCCCCCGACCTCTGGGATTTCTTCTCCTGCCTCCTTCTTCCCAGAACCCCCTGTTCCCAGCTGCTCCCTTCCTGTGTCTGCAAACACCCCCCGGGCGGGCTGCACTGCTCGCTGGGGCTGGCTCCAGTGGCTGAAGTTGCCTCCATCTCTGATCACCCGGGGAGAACAAACAGAGGAGATGGGCCCAGGGAGTGAAAGCGGAATTAGGGGGCAGGGAAAGAAGGACTGTTTGGAAAGGTGGGTTTTTTGCAGGGGGGGGTGATCCAGATGGAGTCAGAAGCAGTTGGGCAGCAGAGGCTCAGGGAAATTGAGGGGAACCCCCTGGGTGTCCCAGTGTTGGCCAGGGATTGTACAGCACCTTGCACAATATGGGGTCCCAGAGCCGTAACTAGCTATTTTTGCACCCAACGCAAAAAATAAAATTGCGCCCCCCATAGGGTACAGGTGGGGGGGGGGAGCCCAGGGCTGGGGCAGCAGAGGGTGTGTGGGTGGGGGACCACTGGTGGGGAGGGGGGAGCACAGAGCTGAGGCAACATGGGGCATGTGTGGGGGAGAGCCCACGGCAGGAGGGTGCAGGACGGGGGCAGAGCCCAGAGTTAGGGTGGCAGGGGTGTGTGTGGGGGGGGAGAGCCCAGGACTGGGGCAGTAGAGGGTTCAAATGGGTGGGGGGGAGCCCAGGTGTTGGGCAGCAGGAGGGTGTGGGTGGGAGCAGCTAAATTTTTTTTTCCTTTGGGTGGCAAAAAAATCTATAGCCAGCCCTGCCTCCACCCACTGTGAGGTAGGTATAAGCGGATCATTATTATCCCTACTCGAAAGAGGGAGAAGCTAAGGCTGAGAAAGGAGAATTGACTTGTCTTAGGTCACACAGCCAGTCAGTGGCAGAGTTGGGAATAGGACCCAAGAGCCCTGATTTTCAAACTAACCATCGGATCTTGAATTTCAGACATTGAATGACCTGAATAAAGTGCTCTGATGAGCTCCAGACCAACAACAGTGACAGTAAATATTCAGCAAGTATTTGAGGAGAACTGCAATGTTAGAGAGAATCGTGAACTGCTTAGAGACAATTAATGCAGAGAAGCAGCAAAATTTATCAAACACAGAACTGGTTCTGACTTATTTACTTGGTCTTGAAAGAGAACAACAAGGATCTGAGTCTCCTCCCTGTCAATAACCCCCTGCTCAGCCAATCAGGGTAGAGACTGAGGACGGGAGGCTGAGGGTTCTCACCAGAGAGCCCAAAGGATGGCCCAGGTCACTGATGGGATCACTGCCCAAGCACTATTTCAGCCCCATATTTTTGGGTGGACCTCCCACAGTGGGAGCTGCAGAGCACTCCCCTGCCACACACACACACACCCCTCTCCTGGTGTTGGGAGGTGAACAGGAGAAAGGACAAAAGAAGCAAGAGACGAAGAGAAAGGAGGGAGGGAGGGAGGAAAAGGGGAAACAAAAAGGACAAACCCTAATCTCCCCAGTGATTCTAAGGGACAAAATCCCAGGTGCAGAATAAAATTCTGCCTCCTTAAGCTCGTGTTTTCCATGCCTAGAATTCAACTCTCACCAGCTGGATCAGACTGAACAGGTTTCAAACCTCCAGGAGGCTCTTACCTTCTAAACAGGTTGTTTTCTAGTAAAATCACTGAAAGGGAAGGAGAAAACTCGAAAGAGGTTCCTTCTGGCGCTCACGTCCGGGAACCCGAATACTCTCTCAGTCCTCAGAGAGAGACCTGGAGAAGGAGACTTGCTGGAGCAAAGCCACAGGGGTCTCTGAGGTCTCCCTGGCCCCTCGCCCCTCTCCTGCCTGGCTGATGTCAGCATCTCTCTGTGAAGTCACCACCTCCCCACCACCTTGGACCAATAGACTGAGGTCCTGCAAAAGGCCTTTGTGATGTCACTGCCACATCCCTCCCTTGCTGGGCTAATGTCCTGCCCCTGGCCAGGCACTTTGAAGGTTTGAGCTACTCCCTGTGGATCACCCCACTCACACCCAGCCTCCCCAAATGCAAGAGCCATGGGCCACCTATTCTCTTCATCTTCACTAACCAAGCCCCTCCCCAAGCTATGTTGTTGGGAGAAGCCCTCCTGTTGGCACAGCGCTATCTGCACCGGGGTTAGGCTGATATAACTGCATTGCTTAGGGAGGTAAATTTTTTACACCCCTGAGTAATGTAGTTACACCGATCTAATTTTGTAGTGTAGACCTGTCCAAAGAACCTTGGGAGTAAAATTTCACCTGCTCCTCTGCTTTACTGAATCCAAACACAAGCAAAGCTTGTCAGGCGCAGATGGAGGTTGGCAGAGAGTCAGGTCTGTGCAGACATGATCCCTTCAGCAGCTGTAGGCACCATGGCTTAGCTGGCTAAAACCACTGTTTTGTATACAGGAGATCCTGGGTTCAAGTTCCAGTGGTACCTTACTGAGTTGCTTTTGGGGCACCTGGAATTGGCTACTGTCAGAAGACAAGATTCAGAGTTAGATGGACCTTCGGACTAGCCTCGTGTGGTTTTTCTTATGGTTTAAATTACACTCACAGGCACTGAGGATAGAGTTACTGAAAGTTTGGGAGTTAGGAGCTGATAGGTCAGTGGTCCAGTCCCCTCTCAGACGACCCTGACCCTCTGGGACAGGGGCAGGTCTGAGCTCTCTCACCAAATGCTCATTGTGGCTGCCAGAATCTGTGGGCAGCTCGTTTAGTTTATGCCGAGGGTTGAGTCCTGTTTTGTGCACTGTGTCTGCGAATGAAAATCCTAAACCACCCTTTGAAATAACAAAAGCAGCAGGACGTGTTTCTGTCCCTGCCCCAGAGCAGACAGACCAATGGAGAAATGCCATGAGTCCAGGGTAATACTCCCCTGCGGTTTTACCATTTCCACTTGCTAAACTCCCTCCCAACCTTCTGGGCTCCTGGAGCAGGGGACTGAGCCTGAGCCGAGACACGGACACTGCAACTTTACAGCCCAAGCCGCATGACCCTGATTAATGTGACACGGGCCAGTCGTGGGTGTTTCATTGCACTGGAGACATAGCCTAATGTTATGTCTGCACTGCGATTAACACACCCAGGGCACCTGTCGCAAAGCCCGGGTCAGCTGACTCAGGGTTATGGGGCTTGGGCTGCAAGACTATAAAATTACAGTGCAGACAGATGGGCTTGAGCCCAGTCTCTGAGACCCCACGAGGGTTGAGGGTTTCCGAACCCAGGCTTCAATGTGAACACAAATATCTGCACCACAGTTTTTAGCCTCTCAGCTTTAGCTTCATGAGCCCACGTCAGATGGTCCAGGCCAGCCATGCTGCCATCTTTATCCCAGGAGAGATGGACTCTAAGGGTACGTCTCCACTGCAGTGTCAGCCCAGGGGTGGCACGCTGTGCTCAAAGCAGCACCCTGGAAGCCCCACGTTCCCCAGTCTCATATAATGATGATACGGTTTGTACAAAAGTCTTGGTCTGTTGAACCTTAATATTGTGTTGGATTGTGTGTGTAGCATTGGCTGGGAAGTTTTGCTCTGTGTGTGTGACTGAGATGAGGTTGGGAAATGCCCACCACCAGCCTTTCAGGTGTGACAATGGAGGAGCCAGACTCGCTGCTGGCCCATTAAAGGGATCCACACTCCCAAGGACTATCCCAGGAACCGGGTACAATGCAGACTTCTCCGAGATAGCACAGCGACAATAGGCACTGCTTGACTCACATCCTAGCAAAGGTACGTCCTAGCCAGTTGGAAGAAACTAAGAAAGGGGGGGTAGAGACATGAATTGGCCTCTCTCCCCCGCAACTCAACACCTGTAAACACATCTGGAGGACAAACACTGTTAGGTGTGAGAAGTATAAACTGTTCAATATGTTCAGTTAGTTGGTTAATAAGATGTTTATGAAGTAAATTGAAATTTAATGTGGATAAATGTAAAGTAATGCACATCGGAAAAAATAACCCCAACTATACATACAATATGATGGGGACTAATTTAGCTACAACGAGTCAGGAAAAAGATCTTGGAGTCATCGTGGATAGTTCTCTGAAGATGTCCACGCAGTGTGCAGAGGCAGTCAAAAAAGCAAACAGGATGTTAGGAATCATTAAAAAGGGGATAGAAAATAAGACTGAGAATATATTATTGCCCTTATATAAATCCATGGTACGCCCACATCTCGAATACTGTGTACAGATGTGGTCTCCTCACCTCAAAAAAGATATTCTAGCACTAGAAAAGGTTCAGAAAAGAGCAACTAAAATGATTAGGGGTTTAGAGAGGGTCCCATATGAGGAAAGATTAAAGAGGCTAGGTCTCTTCAGCTTGGAAAAGAGGAGACTAAGGGGGGATATGATAGAGGTCTATAAAATCATGAGTGATGTTGAGAAAGTGGATAAGGAAAAGTTATTTACTTATTCCCATAATACAAGAACTAGGGGTCACCAAATGAAATTAATAGGCAGCAGGTTTAAAACAAATAAAAGGACGTTCTTCTTCACGCAGCGCACGGTCAACTTGTGGAACTCCTTACCTGAGGAGGTTGTGAAGGACTATAACAATGTTTAAAAGGGGACTGGATAAATTCATGGTGGCTAAGTCCATAAATGGCTATTAGTCAGGATGGGTAAGAATGGTGTCCCTAGCCTCTGTTCATCAGAGGATGGAGATGGATGACAGGAGAGAGATCACTTGATCATTGCCTGTTAGGTTCACTCCCTCTGGGGCACCTGGCATTGGCCATTGTCGGTAGACAGATACTGGGCTAGATGGACCCTTGGTCTGACCCGGTACGGCCTTTCTTATGTTCTTATGTTAAATCACTGGCTTTAAAATAAGATCCAATCTGGAGCATATGAACTATTGACCCCTGGACTCCATCTCTGAGAGGGGACTTGTTTACCATCAGGACACAGGCTCAAACCAGTCCAAACCGGTTTTTCCCGCCAAAACCAGCCCTCAGCGTTCCATCTCCTCAGCACTTTTCCCGCCACAGAAGTGATATAAGGACGTGTTCAGCGCCTGTGTGGGGCCGTTCCCCGCCCCCCCCAGCGACGGCCCGTCCACGGTCGGGTCTTCCCAGTGCTCCCGAGCTGGAGAGTGACGAACCCCCTGGGTCCCGCCGTGAGACTGAGGAACAGGAGGCCTGTCACCACCATTCCTGCCGTCCTGCATCCCTGGTGTCCAGCCTCCCACAGGGCCTCCCTGCCAGCGACGAAACCCACCCGTCGTCTGGACTCCCCAGTGCTCCTCCTCAACGGCTCTAAACCAGCCGGAGAGTGGAAGGTCCTGGGCCTCGCGCCGGCCCGTGGGACCCGCTGCACCTGCACAGGGGGGGAAAGGTTTCTGTGCTGGGACATCGTTTAGTGTTTTCCGGTTTCCAAGGGAGGGTTTCTGGGCCTGAGCGTTAAGCTCCCAAAGCCAGTCGCTGTTTGATTGGATTCATTAAGTTTGCATTTTCCCTTCTTCCCCCAGTTTTCTGTACCTTTACCCTGACTACACTGACCTTTGTTTGTGCCAAACCACCTTGTTGCCTCTTTATTTTATTGACAGCTCACAAGGAGGGAGGCTAAATCCACTGGTGATAGAGACAGGAGGGAGTCGAGTTTGTATCTCCTGAGAAAAGGGGCGTTTTCCTTTCCTATTTCTCCCCTTCCACTTCTAACGTTTTCCTTTGAAGCGCTGCCTTATTCCCCTGGAGGTCACAGAGGGGACGTGGCCACCTTCCCCTCTGAGAGTGAGATATTGGCTCGGCTCTTTCTTTACGCTGCTGCTGTTAGTCCATGAAACATCAGGGATGGATGCAAGGCTGAGCTCACGCACCAACCCCCTGAAACATTTCAGTGGCCCAGAGAAATCCTGCCCCCGGCTATTGGCATCATCTGGTGGCCTCTGGGTGACTGGGCAGTGCTAAGATGTAGCCACCTCTGGGGTGGATCCATGGTGGCCATTATTTGCTAGTGACAGGCATGGACATTTCTTACCTAGTTTGTCCCTCCAGGCCTTCCATTCTCCTGTTCAAGAGACATCCCCCAGGGCTCCCTCTGCCTGTGTGACTGGCCAGCCGGGGGCGGTGATCACTCTCTATCCACTTCTCAGGCACTGTGAGGTAACAGTGTTGCTGGGTGGGGGTGGGGCTGTGTGGGGAGATAGCAGCTGAAGGGGGATTGTGGTGGGGGGAGGCCTCTGGGTGGCTGGGCAGGGGGTACCCTAGTGAGGTTGGTGGGTTCTAGAGATTTGGGGTTTCAGGGGGTGGTTGTGATGTGCCCAGCCCTGAGGCTGTGGGTCCTGGAGGTGGGTATCGCTGGGGGCCTGGTGGCTGCAGAACAGCCGGGGTGGGCGTCTCTTGGGGAGGTGGGACAGGGGGTTAGAGGGAGCCTGGTGCTGTGCCAGGGGCTCCGTCTGGGCTTCCCCCGCAGACTCCTGGGATCGCTGCCGTGCCCAGTGCACAGAGTGTGTGGGGGAGAATCCCCGGCGCTAGGCCAGGGGGTGCCCCTGTAAAGCATCAGGGGATCCATGCAGAGCACAATGGATTAGCAGTCCATCACCTTAACAACTCGGCCACCTCCTCTGAGCTGTCAAGAAGTGGACAGGAGGAGAAATCTAAGGCCAGCAGTGATAGGGCCACTAAGGAGTTTCCCAATACTAAGCGTAAGCAGGGTCTGAATGAGCTCCCCCCTCACATCTAGTGAGGAGCTGGGGGAAGACTTCAGGAACAGGCCATGTTTGCATAGACACCCCTACTCTGCCTAGCTATGCAGCATGAGGGGGCCGCTTCCCCAAAATGACCAGTTTGGGATGGTGGTGGGTTACACATCACTTTAGGATTGAGTGCGATGAAATGTTATTCTCCTTCCTGTACGAGTGAAGGGCAGCAGAACATACCTAGGCCGTCCTGATGGAGGGGTGGGTGGGTGAGGAATCGCTTTAATTGGACTGCAGAGAAGTGATTGAGGACGTCACCCTAACCCAGTAGTCCCCAAACATTTCACACTGCGCCCTCGTACCATGGCTGTGGCCCCTCGGAAGCCGCCGTCGAGAACCAGGGCTGGGAGTGGGGCCGTTGCTTGCTGGGGAGGGGGGTGCAGACAGGGGTAAGGGGGTCGAGGCTGGGCTGGGAGCCAGGGGCCCAGGCTGAGGGTGGGGTTGGGGAAGAGCTGGGACAGAGTGGGGCTGAGTGGGGCTCCCTCCCTGCCCTCCATGGGGGCTGGCTCAGGCCCTGAGGTGCCCCCATCAATCTTCCTCTGTGTCCCCCTAGGAGTCACCCCCCACATTTTGGGGACCACTGACCCCTACTCGCTAAGCAGGGGCTAGTGAGGCCAAAGCCCAGGGAAAGGGAGAACAAGTGCGGGGGCCCCAGCACTGGAACCATGGCCCCCCCACTTCTGTGTGTGGCTCCGCCCCCTTCCACACCTTCCACCCACGGCCCCACCCACTGTCACCTCTGTTCCACCCCTTCCCCCACTGGCCCCACCCGGTCACTCCTTTACCCCGGCCCCGCTGTGGCCCCGAGACCAGAGAAGCTCTGTGCCCCTGCTGCAGCCCCCGGGCCGTAGCAGGGAGTGGGAGCTCCTCCAGCCCTGGGGCTGACATGGGGGAGACTTTCCCAGGGGGGCCCAATTTGGCCAGGGCCCCTAGTCATGGGCGCCAGGGCCCCCTTGGCAACACAAGGTTTGGGGAGGCTGAGCCCCCCCCAAGCCTCCATTACGAGCCGCCCAGGCTACCTCTGCTCAGTGGGTGGCCAGTCTCCCTGTGTCTCTGCTGTTCGTGCTGGGGAGCCCGGCCGGCCTTAGGGGTGAGGTCCCTGGCAGCCGCCCAGGGCTCCAGGGGGTCAAAGGGCACCGTGTGGCCGTGCAAAGCTGCTCACTGCTCTCCCCTGCCCCAGTGCTCCTCCGTGGCCCCACAGAGGGTGGGGGGAGCGAGGAGCAGCACTATGTGCCCCATGCGTCCTGGTCACTTTCCCCACCTGGGCTGGGCTGTGAGGGGAGCATCAGAAGCTGCTGCTCTCTGCCCTCCCCTTACGCAGCCCGGCTGAGGAAAGTGACCTGGATGCAGGGAGCTCGGATGATGTCCCTTCTCGCCCCCCCCTGCCCCTGCTAGGCAAGGCTGCTGTGTGGTGTCTCCATGGCTGCACTTTCAGCGATGCAGGTTTCTCTCTCCCATTGTTCCAGGGGCATCCTACTAGATAAAATTGAGCAAGAAATGCTTCCCAGTGGTTTTTAGGACTGGAATTGCTATTTTCAACAGCCATTGCCATTTTTTTTTCTAGTTTTGTTTGTTTGAAAGGAAGACAGTGATATTGCACTGGCAAATTCCCCATAGAAACAAAGAATAATAAAGGCACCTCAACTTTTCCTCATTTATGGAGGACAATCTTATAATATGCATCCAGATCTCCTCCAGTCACACAAGCTGAAAATTGTTTCACTTTACTGCAGTTCTGTAACCATGCGGGAACCAATCCTGTCTGTGTTCTGTGCACATCCAAAATTCCTGCTGAATGACCCGCCTTGGGAGCAAGTTACCAGTGACCCAGGGCTGGGACAGAAGGAGGGTGCAGGTGTGGGGGGGAGCCCAGGGCTGGGGCAGCAGAGGGTGTGTGTGGGGAAGGGGCAGCCCAGGGCTGGGGCGGCAGGTGGGGGGGACGCCCAAAGCTGGGGCGGCAGGGGGGTGCGGGTAGGGGGGGCAGAGCCCAGGGCTCGGGCAGCAGGGGAGTGCGGGTAGGGGGGAGGCCCAGAGCTAGGGTGGCAGGGGGTGCGGGTGTGGGGGGCAGAGCCCAGGGCTCAGGCAGCAAGGGTTGTGGGGGGGAGCCCAGGGCTGGGGTGGGGGCAGCCACATTTTTTTTCCTTGGGGTGGCAAAAAACCTAGAGCCGGCCCTGCCTCCACCCACCGTGAAGTAGGTAGGAGCGGATCATTATTATCCCTACTTGAAAGAGGGAGAAGCTAAGGCTGAGAAAGGAGAATTGACTTGTCTTAGGTCACACATCCAGTCAGTGGCAGAGTTGGGAATAGGACCCAAGAGCCCTGATTTTCAATATACCTGCCCTGGAAATTTCCACTACATGCATCCGCTGAAGTGGGTATTCACCCACAAAAGCTCATGCTCCAAAACATCTGCTAGTCTATAAGGTGCCACAGGACTCTTTGCTGCTTTTACAAACTAACCATCAGATCTTGAATTTCAGACATTGAATGACCTGAATAAAGAGCTCTGTGATGAGCTCCAGATCAACAACAGTGCACAGTAATTATTCAGCAAGTATTTGAGGAGAACTGCAATGTCAGAGAGAATCATGAACTGCTCAGAGACCATTAATGCAGAGAAGCAGCAAAATTCATCAAACATAGAACTGGTTCTGACTTATTTCCTTGGTCTTAAAAGAGAACAAGGACCTGAGTCTCCTCCCTGTCAATAACCCCCTGCTCAGCCAATCAGGGTAGAGACTGAGGACTGTGGACCTCCCACAGTGGGAGCTGCAGAGCACTCCCCCGCAACACACACACCCACCACCTTGGACCAATAGTCTGAGGTCCTGCCAAAGGCCTTTGTGATGTCACTGCCACACCCCTCCCTTGCTGTGCCAATGTCCTGCCCCTGGCCAGGCACTTTGCAGGTTTGAGCTACTCCCTGGGGATCACCCCACTCAAGGAGCGTTCGTTCTAGGCAGCAAGCGGGCTAGACAGGGAAACATCAGACGCTGCTCCCAATGGTACACTCAGTTTGCCAGAAATTACTCAACTTTACGGCCAGAAGAAACCATTAGACCATCTAATCTGACCCCCTGCGTATCACAGGCCTCCTGTAGGACACAATAGCAGGTGAGGGAGGGGGTCTGAGGAGGCGAGTGGCGCGCAGTGGCAAGGGGGTGGGTGAGCCGGGCGAGTGGGCGGGCAGTGGCAAAGGGGTGGGTGAGCCGGCAGCATGAAGGGGGGGGGGATGAGGAGGCAAGTGGGAGGGGCTGGTGAGCCGGCAGCAGGGGACTGAGGAGACGAGCTGTGAGTCGGTGGCTGACCTGTTCTGCTGATCTGGTCTGGCTCCCAGCCCCTCTCCAAGGGTTGCAGCTGTCTGGAGGTGCTGCCTTCCTCAGTCCCACCTCAGTCACTCCACAGAGCAACTGATTACAAAGTGGGGGGAAGATCTTATTCTACTTCTAGCAAAAAGACATTTTCCTTTTACCTTAATTATACTACCTTAGAGGCCCGCTATAACATATTACCAAGGTTCAATGCCACCGTTTTGGCAGGACGGTGCTAGGGAAGGAGGGTTTGTTTCCATGGGGCGGGTGGCCCTTGGGGGGGATTTTTTCGGGGAGGGGCTCGGCAGCGCTGGGGGCTGGTGTTCAGTAAGGCCGGGGGGGTTTCATCCCTCAGCTGTTTTCTTTGGAGTAATATGGCCCTCGCCGCTTTATGAGTTGTGCAGGCCTAGACTAAATCAGAGACTCTGGACTCAGCATTCAAGTATCCTGCAGTCTGAACTTTGCATCTGATACATTCCCTCATTGGCTGCCATTGTTTGGCCAGCAGGGAAGTGCTTCTTGTCCAACAAGGCAGCCAGATTGGGACCCATAGGCACAGAATGGCTCTGAAGGAATCAGCTGTTTCTCTCTGTGCTTTGGATCCAAATGGTAAAAGACAGTTGTGCCCAATTTAATCATGGCGTCCTTTAGGAGTGTGACCAATGCCACTTAACTAGGGAGCAAGTTCTAAAAATAGTTTACCTGGGCCACAGGTCACCATAGCTTCCATCTCAGGGGTGAAAATCAACCACTAGTACCTGCAATTTCTACCTGAGCTCTTGTCAAATCTTTGACTTTCCTTGGATTAATTTGACACTTCTCTGGCGTAGAATTCTTCACCAACCGCACAACAGATCAGTAGCGACAGTGAGGTACAACTCCCCCAACTATGCCCTTTTATTTCTTTAATCTGGTGGCACAGATTTAAATTAGGGACTAAATTCAGGTGCGGCTTGGAATCCCTGTAAGACACCAAATGTCAGGTCTCTATTAAAAATAGGTATCTTTCTGCAGCTACAGCACATTCAACACGGATTTCATTTTCTACACATTTGCAGCATCTCCCAGGGGTGAGCTGAAGAGGAAAGTCACTTCCATTTTTCCCATCTCTACCTAGCTAGGGATTGTATTTCCCAAATAATAGGCAACATGCAGCTAATGAGGAAGGAGATCTCTTCAGGAGCCGTTTCCTGCAGGGCCTGGGCCACAACGGCGTTGGGAGCCCAATGCATGGGCACTTTGTTTAGTTACAAGTTATTTACGAGGGAATCCTCTTCCCAGCCCTTTAGAAAAAATACTGACCTAACCAACTGCACAACAGGGGGGGATTGGGATAGTGATGGGGAATAAGGGAATCCCTCTGATTTACCCCATCTTCTTCTGTTGTTCCAGAGGGTGAAATGACATTTTCCCCTATCCCTGCCCTGTTCCTGCTCTTTGTTATAGTTCAATATATTTTAAGTGAGAAAAATGGTAGTAAAAATATCTGCTCTGCAGCACAACCTGAACCAACATCAGAGCAACTGGGAGTGAAACAACTTCTTCCCCAAGAGTGAACTCGATGACTAACAATGCCTTTGAAATGGGGGAACAGTATAACCGTGATGCTCAGGGTTTGTTTAGACTAGGGAAAGTGATGGAGTTTAGGTCAGGTCAAGGGGGAAGCTAATGGCAACCCCTGCACCTGGGCTGCATCTGCACAACAACTATAATTGTCTTGTTACACCAAGATCACTAACTTGAGCAGCCAACACCATATACAGTCCTAGTGGATGTCAGGCACAGGTAGCTTTAGCCTCAGTGTAGCTTGTTGGGATCAAACCTCTCTCCCACCTGGAGCTGACGAACATTCCTGGCAGGAGGGAAACACACTCATTTGACTCAAAGGAAAGGAGTTGATAGAAAAGATCACAGGACTGACCCCAAAGAAGGATGAGCTGCAAAAGGCAGAAGCAGGCAACTGATGTGGTGGAGCTGAGACACCACGGTGAAGATGGTACAAAAATCACTGTGTGGGAATTAGCAAATGTGATTTAAAAAACAAAAACAAAAAACTTTCTCCAGCCCTAGTCAAGGGATTTAAAACAGTTCTCTCTCACGTGGATTTTCTGATGTGTAATAACGTGTGAGCTCTGTTTGAAGCTTTTCCCACACTCAGGGCACGTGTAGGGCTTCTCCCCTGTGTGGTTTCTCTGATGTACGATAAGGTGAGAGCTCCGCCCGAAGCTTTTCCCGCACTCAGAGCACGTGTAGGGCGTCTCCCCAGTGTGGATTCTCTGATGTTTGATAAGGATAGAGCTCTCCCTGAAGCTTTTCCTGCACTCAGAGCATGTGTAGGGCGTCTCCCCAGTGTGGCTTCTCTGATGTGCGATAAGGTTTGAGCGTCGATTGAAGCTTTTCCCGCACTCAGAGCACGTGTAGGGCGTCTCCCCTGTGTGGATTCTCTGATGTGTAATAAGGTTTGAGCATCGATTGAAGCTTTTCCCGCACTCAGAGCACGTGTAGGGCGTCTCCCCTGTGTGGATTCTCTCATGTCTGATAAGGTGAGCGCTCTCCCCGAAGCTTTTCCCGCACTCAGAGCACGTGTAGGACGTCTCCCCTGTGTGGATTCTCTGATGTGTAATAAGGTTTGAGCGTCGATTGAAGCTTTTCCCGCACTCAGAGCACGTGTAGGGCGTCTCCCCTGTGTGGATTCTCTCATGTCTGATAAGGTGAGAGCTCTCCCCGAAGCTTTTCCCGCACTCAGAGCACGGGTAGGGCGTCTCCCCAGTGTGGCTTCTCTGATGTGCGATAAGGTGAGAGCTCTGCCCGAAGCTTTTCCCGCACTCAGAGCACGTGTATGGCGTCTCCCCAGTGTGGATTCTCTGATGTGTGATAAGGTGTGAGCGCTGATTGAAGCTTTTCCCGCACTCATGGCACATGTAGCGTCTCTCTTCCAAGTTGATTCTGTTGTGTGGAATAAGGGCTGAGTGGCTACTGTAGTTTTCCTCTGGCCTCTGCTGAGTCTCACAGGCTTTTGTGTTTTCTAGGAGTGCACAACTCCTGGAAACATTCCCTTTGGATCTTCCTGATAACATCCAATGTGGATCTACTTGCACAGTGTCTTCCTGCTGGGGTTTCTCCTCCTCATTCTCACTCACCAGCCCATCGCCGGATGGGAGACAGAGAGAATCCAGACATAGGTCACTCCCTGTGCCTGAGAAAAAGGAAATGTCAGAGAGAGGAATGGAAACCAAAATATATCTGGGAGAGATCAAACCTATCAGGTGCTGATTTTCCCCAAACCCTTCCACAGAGAAGAGAGGAAGGGATCAGTTCTGGGTCCTCATTGCACCATAACTCTCAGGGAAAGTGAGATCAGGGAGGGACCTGCTGCCAGTTGTCAGTCAGAATAGGAGGGAAGCCATGAGTGACATCTGCCATAATGATTCCACATCTGCAGGGAACAATCCTGAACTTGAAGAGCTCACAGGGTCTTTGTAGGGCATCCCAAATGTTTCCTGCATTCCTAAGCAGTTGTTGAGTTGTTGAACCAATTCCTCACCTGCAAAGGAAGCTCTCGGGACCACTTCTTTCTCAGAGCCCTGGAGGTCCGGGACCCACGGCTCTTCCCCTCGTTCCAGCTGCGAGATCACATCAGGTTTGGAAACTGGAAACCCTACTGCAGGCAAAGAAAACAAGGGAGGTCAGTGGAATTTGTGGGATACTTGTCACAAAGAATATTCCATAGTTTTAACCCCATCTCATTTTTAGACAGTAACATCTGTAGCTCTCAGGATTCATCTGCTTGCCTGCATCAATATCTCTTTTCTTATAAGTACAGTATTGTGATAGGTTTATTAATTCATATTAAAAAAATATTTGGCTGTAATGCAAGAAACCTACAGGCCAAAAACCTGCATTTTAAGCTAAAGCAAAGTTAGCATAGCTACATCCTGTGCCCTTTTACTCAGAAAAGGAACTGTTTTTCCTATACCCAAACAAAGTGCCTATGCTTAGGTCTAAGACCCTTTACCTAGACCAACAGACAATGAAGAATAGCAAAGGGGATTTTTCAAAGTTGCACTCACAGACTGAACAAGTACCCCACAAGTGCGCAGATACCTGTCATCCATACGCACATACATACTAGCCTATGGAGTAAGCGTACCCTAACATTTCTATGGGGGAAGACTGAAATTTGGGCATAAGAGGAAGAATTTCCGGCATTTATTTCTATAAAAAGAGGTAACCTACCTCACTATGGTATCCCCACCCCCACCTCGACCTCCTCCTTCTTCTCTACACTTCACCATCTTCAACTACGTATTCATGCTATCCATCTACGACAGCTATTAACCAGTAATACGCTGCACTTATTTTCTTTTCAAACCTTAAGTTCAAAAGGGACTCGGCTAAGCTTGGTCTCTCTAAACTTTATTTTAATTTGTGTATCAGATTATTTAGTTGACCTAAAAAGTAAATTCCAAAGTAGATTTGACAGCTCTTTGCATTAGTTTCCCTTGCAAGAGCTGGGAAACCAGAACCGCCAGAGGCGAGGCCAACAGCAGTTTATCAAAACAGGGTGTGAATATTAACCGAAGTTTGCAGCACATAATATTGTATCATCATATGTATCTCCTGAACAACAGTAATACAATTGTAACTCTGTAATTCTACCTGTTTTACAATTTACTTACTATTTCATTGAGTTTAATAAAGTCTTTATGACTATATCTGTCTCCCTGTGAGCTTCCTGTCATACCCCCGAAGGTTCCTTTATCAATTCTGTGGAACCCGATTCGAAACACGAACTTTTATCTTTATCTTTTATCTTCTGATTAAACAAATTGGCAAGCCTAAACCCATATTAATTAATATAAATGATTAAGTATTATTAATTAATTAAAATAATTACAATACAAATTAAATTAAGTTGATATATCAAATCAACATTATTAACACACCCCAAATAAGGCTACGCATCCCAAGGCCATCTTCCTTGGCTCAAAGTGGCAGGAGAGTTACTATTATAACAAATCATATTCATTACCTTAGTGCCTAAGGACCAACTAACAGTGGGTCCCCATTGTGCTAGGCAAAGTGCAAACAGAGAATAGTAGATGGCCCATGCCCTGAAGAATTTACAATCTAAATCAGGGGTAGGCAACCTGCGGCACACAAGCTGATTTTCAGTGGCACTCACACTGCCTGGGTCCTGGCCCCTGGTCGGGGGGGCTCTGCATTTTAAATTAAGCTTCTTAAACATTTTAAAAACCTTATTTACTTTACATACAACAATAGTTTAGTTCTATATTATAGACTTATAGAAAGAGACCTTCTAAAAACATTAATATGTGTTACTGGCACACGGAACCTTAAATTAGAGTGAATAAATGAAGACTCAGCACAGCACTGCTGAAAGGTTGCCGACCCCGATCTAAATAGACAGGACAGACACAGAATGGGGGAAGGGGTAGAACTCACTGTTAGAATAGAGATATTCAGGCCTGCCTGTAAAGCCTAGACTTTAAGAACGTAGGTGTATTTTTATCACTTTGTCTTTATACCCCTGTAACTAGCTAATTATCAAAATCTCAGTCTGCCTGTGTAAGGGCCTTCTCTCACTAGGATAGGCTGAGGCCTTGTTCTTAGGCTAAGGCCTTTGGCTAAGCAGCAGGGGCAGCCATAAGCTGGGAAGCGAAGGGTCACATCCTCACATCCCAAACCAGTCACACTGAAATAAGGTGCTATTGGGCTGTTAGGAAGATGATCCTGTCCTGATAGTGCCCATCGCCACCAGATAAAGATACAGATCTTAAGATGGATAAAGAAAACTTAGTTTGATAGCAGCCTGTCTGGAAAGAAATCACTTATCAATGGTTGTGAAACCCTCATTTCTGTACTGTTTTATCTTTATGGCCACCACTTTAACCTTGTTAATCAGTCTGGTTCTCTAATTGTTTCTGTCTGCTGCATAATTATTTTTTCTAGGTGTAAGTTCATTAGGGCAGTGGAATATGCTTGCTTGGAAATAAACCCAATAAACATCGCATTATCTGTGCTTCAGACTTCTGGTCATTTGCTGCTTGCTGTCTGCGTGACAAGAACCAGGGAAGTGGGAGGGTGAAGGGAAAACCCTCTAACAAATGGACATGACCTGATAACCAAGAGGTAAGCCTTTAAGGAAGGTTTTAATACACTTTGGAACAGATCAGGGATTCCCCTGAGGACTGAGAGGGAGCGATGGTAAACACGCATTTAGATACTTTTCTTGTTTTATATATTTTTCCCATAAGGCTGAACCTCTGGCACGGTCATGGATCCATAGGATCTGTGCAATGCCCTGGCTTTTAAACAGTCCTTGGGAGGTGCCCCTTGAGTGCACTAGACCCTCAAGGGCTCCCACTCTTCCACAAGGACAGGCCACTTAGCTTCAGCACCTGACAACGAGCCACTTCCTCGGTGCCCTTCCTCCACACTCCTCTCCACTTCTTCCCATTACTCTCAGCCAGCACCACCTGCCGGCACCTTGGGAGCTTCTTGTGTTCCCTCCTCATCTCTCACAACCTCATCCCTCCCTGCTGCTTCTTAGCTCTAACCCTGCACACACCCTCCCCATGTCCTGACACCCCAGAATTATCTACTCCCCTCTTCTCCTCCCTTCCCACAGCTCTGTCCTCCCTTCATCCGTGGGGTCCTGAATGGCAACATTATACGCTCTCCTATCAAAATAGGAGCTCATCTGACTGTCACACAAGCCATGCATGAGTCATACACCTATTTACTCAATTTAGAATTCTATAGGAGGTATATTTTCCTCTTAAAATGAGGAATAGGCATGAAAGCTACAGTTATTAATGTATCCAATAAGGATACATTAAATGCAATTTTAAAATGACTGACGGCACCAAAAAGGCAAATGATACTAGTGGGTGGGAGATAAGGCAAAAAAAGGGGGAGCAAGGAAACTTGTATGACAAATAAAGGTATAAAGTTATTACTACTCAGGTTCTTCAGAGACCCCACAGCTTCTAATAAGCCAGGGGACAGGACTCCTTACCCAGCGAGGTCACATTCTCATAGTTCTCCTGCATGACACCCCTGTAGAGGGCTCTCTGAGTGGGGTCCAGCAGAGCCCCCTCTTCCCTGGTGAAATACACAGCCACCTCCTCAAAGGTCACCGGCCCCTGAAAGAGCAAGAGTCCAACACTCAGTACCTGCTGCCCCACTCACAGCCCCACTATTCACGGAACAGCAGCACCAGGGAAATGGAAGCTCTGGGAGTCACATGTTAACAGAGTCCCACCCCACCTTGCTTAGAGCAGCCAGGAGGCATCAGAGGGTGGAAAGAGAGAACCTCTGTGTCTCCCAGCTGACAGACGGAGGCAGGATCTTCACATTTATCACATACCTACTAGCCAGAGCTTAATATAGGAGATGGGGCTGGCTCTGGACCCTGCTGGTGGCTCCCTGGTAGGAATCCCACCACTCTCCAAATAAAATATATGGAAGAAAGGGGAAGTCAATAGTAAAGAATAGAAGGTCAGAATTGTAGAAAGTTGGCAAGGGAAGCTATCAGAAATCAATGACCAATTAATGAAAATAAGAAGGAAGTTTTTAAAAAGTATATTAAGTACAAAATTAATCCTAACAATGGAAGTGGCAAATTACTAGATGGAAATGGCAGAATTATCAAAAATAATGTAGAAGAGGTAAAAGCGTTCAATAAATATTTCTCTCCTGGATTTGGAGAAAAACGGATGATGTAAGTCATATAAGACGTTGACGACGACAGTCTTTCCATTCCAACAATAACTCACGAGGATGTTGAACAGCAGCTATTACAGTTAGACATGTTTAAATAAGCAGGTCCAGATAACTTGTATCCCAAGAGTTTTGAAAGACCTGGTGGAGGAGTGTGGTGGACTTTTAATGGTGATTATAATTAGGACTTGGAACACTGGGGAAATTCCAGAAGACTGGACTAAAGCTAATGCCGTGCCAATATTTTAAAAGTGTAAAAGAGATGACCCAGCTAATTATGAGAGTGTTAGTCTGATACTGGGCAAGATAATGGAGCAGCGAATATGGATTTAATTAATAAAGAATGAAAGGAGGGTAATATAATTAGTACCAATTAACAAAGGTTCAGAGACAACAGATCCAATCAAACTAACTGGATATCCTTATTGCATGAGATCAAAAGTTTGGTTGCAACTAATAGTATTGATGAAATACACCTAAACTTCTGTAAGGCATATGACTTGGTTCAGCACAACATTTTGACTAGAAAACTAGAATGATACAAAATAAACACAACATACATTAAATAGATTAAAAACTATGATTGTAAATGGGGAACCATGCTTGAGTAGATTTCTTTCTAGGGGGTTCCCACAAGGATTGGTTCTTGGCCCTGTGTTATTTAACATTCTTATCAATGACCTGGAAGAGAATATAAAATCATCACGGATAAAGTTCGCAGTTGCCACAAAGATCGGGGTTGGTGGTAACTAATGAAGTGTCAGTTGGTTCAGGCTTCAGCACTGGGAGTCTGGGTAGTTTTCACAGCCATGGCTAGAGGGTTATTTCCTGTTCCACAAAGAGGGGAAGTTTCATTCCCAAACACCTGTGCCTTGAAATTAGGCCCTGACACTACACCCCACATGCAGCCTAGTGGTATGATTATCAAATGATTAGGACATAATTATGAGGCATTTTGTGCAAGATGCGTCATGTTCAGTGTCATTGGAAAAGTTATGATTTGCTGAATATGATTGTCCTATTTAGAATCATAGAATCATAGAATTCAAGATCAGAAGGGACCATTATGATCATCTAGTCTGACCTCCTGCAAGATGCAGGCCACATAAGCCGCTCCACCCACTCCTTTAGCAAGCGACCCCTGCCCCATGCTTCGGAGGAAGGCGAAAAACCTCCAGGGCCACTGCCAATCTTCCCTGGAGGAAAATTCCTTCCCGACCCAAATATGGCGGTCAGCTGAACCCCGAGCATGCGGGCAAGACTCTCCAGCTATACCCTCTTGAAAAATGTTATATCATATCATTGACCCATTGTACTATTTACTTCAGTGTGGCCCTTAATTGACCTATTGACTAAGCCCGTTATCCTATCATACCATCTCCTCCATAAACTTATCTAGCTTAATCTTAAAGTCATGGAGGTCCTTCGCCCCCACTGTTTCCCTCGGTAGGCTGTTCCAGTATTGCACTCCCCTGATGGTTAGAAACCTTCGTCTAATTTCAAGCCTGAATTTCCTGACTGACAATTTATATCCGTTTGTCCTCGTGTCCACATTAGCACTGAGCTGAAATAATTCCTCTCCTTCCCTGGTATTTATCCCTCTGATATATTTAAAGAGTGCAATCATATCTCCTCTTATCCTTCTTTTGGTTAAGGAAAACAAACCGAGCTCCTCAAGTCTCCTTTCATACGACAGGCCTTCCATTCCTCGGATCATTCTAGTGGCCCTTCTTTGTACCCGTTCCAGTTTGAATTCATCCTTCTTAAACATGGGAGACCAAAACTGCACACAATACTCCAAATGAGGTCTCACCAACGCCTTATATAACGGGACTAGCACCTCCTTATCCCTACTAGAAATACCTCGCCTAATGCATCCCAAGACCGCATTAGCTTTTTTAACGGCCACATCACATTGCCTACTCATAGTCATCCTACGATCAACCAGGACTCCTAGGTCCTTCTCCTCCTCCGTTACTTCCAACTGGTGCGTCCCCAGCTTATAACTAAAATTCATGTTAGTCATCCCTAAATGCATAACCTTACACTTTTCACTATTGAATTTCATCCTGTTTCTAATACTCCAGTTTACAAGGTCATCCAAATCTCCCTGGAGGATATCCCGATCCTTTTCCGAATTGGCAATACCTCCCAACTTGGTGTCATCCGCAAACTTTATTAGCCCACTCCTACTCTTGGTTCCCAGGTCAGCAATAAATAGATTGAATAAAATCGGACCCAAAACCGAACCTTGAGGAACTCCACTGGTAACCCCCCTCCACCCTGACAGTTCCCCCTTCAATACGACCCTCTGCAGTCTCCCCTTTAACCAGCTCCTTATCCACCTCTGGATTTTCATTTCGATCCCCATCTTTTCCAATTTAACCAGTAATTCCTCATGCGGTACCGTATCAAACGCCTTACTGAAATCCAGATATATTAGATCTACCGCATTTCCCTTGTCTAAAAAATCTGTCACTTTCTCAAAGAAGGAGATCAGGTTGGTTTGGCACGATCTACCTTTCGTAAATCCATGCTGTAATCTATCCCAGTTGCCATCGGACTCATGCTCCGGAACCACTCTCTCTTTTAAGATTTTCTCCATGACTTTGCATACTACAGATGTCAAACTAACAGGCCTGTAGTTACCCGGGTCACTTTTTTTCCCCTTCTTGAATATAGGAACTACATTCGCTAATCTCCAGTCAAACGGTACAATCCCCGAATTTAGAGATTTATTAAAAATTATCGCTAACGGGCTAGCAATATCACTCGCCAATTCCCTTAATATTCTAGGATGAAGATTATCCGGGCCCCCCGATTTACTTCCGTTAAGCTGTTCAAGTTTGGCTTTTACCTCAGATACCGTAATGTCTACCCCCATATTTTCATTCCCATCGGTCCCTCTATCACTATTCCTTAGCCCTTCATTAGCCTCATTAAAGACCGAGGCAAAATATTCGTTCAGATATTGTGCCATTCCAAGATTATCCCTAATCTCCACTCCGTTTAAAGTTTTAAGCGGTCCCACTTCTTCTTTCTTGGTTTTCTTCCTATTTATATGGCTAAAAAAACCGTTTGCTATTGGTTTTAATCCCCTTCGCTAGGTCCATCTCCACCCGTCGCTTTGCCTTTCTTACTGCTTCCCTACACCCTCTGACCTCAATAAGGTAGGTTTCTTTGCTGATCCCTCCCATTTTCCACTCCTGGTACGCTTTCTGTTTTTTCTTAATGACCCCTCTAAGACGCTTGCTCATCCAGCTCGGTCTAAAACTGCTACCTATGAGCCATTTTCCCCTTCTCGGGATACATGCCTCTGACAACTCCTGCAACTTCAACCTGAAGTAACTCCAGGCGTCATCTGCCTTTAGATCCCCAAGTATGTTAGTCCAGTCCACTTCCCTAACTAGTCGCCTTAATTTAGTAAAGTTAGCCCTTTTGAAATCATAAATCCTAGTCTCAGATGCACTATTGATTATCCTCCCATTTATTTTGAAACGAATTAGCTCATGATCACTCGAGCCAAGGTTGTCCCCTACAACAATTTCCTCAACAAGGTCCTCGTTACTCACCAAAATCAAATCTAAAATGGCATCCCCCCTCGTCAGTTCAGCAACCACTTGATGAAGGAATTCATTAGCTATCACGTCTAGGAAAAGCTGAGCCCTATTATTATTACTAGCATTTGTTTCCCAATCTATATCCGGGAAGTTAAAGTCCCCCATGATCAAGCAGTTCCTATTAGTATTTACTTCCTTAAAAACATTAAAGAGCTCTCTATCTGTCTCCAAGCTAGATCCCGGCGGTCTATAGCACACCCCAAGCACTATCCCGGGTGAGGCTCTGGTAGTTTTCTTCCCCAATGTGACCATTGCCCAGACAGACTCCGTATTATCCATTGCATTGCTAGTTATTTCATTACATTTCACCTCATTATTGATATACAATGCTACTCCCCCACCTTTACCTTTGCATCGGTCCTTCCTAAATAGCACATACCCTTCCATACCTGTACTCCAGTCATGGCTACCGTTCCACCATGTTTCGGTTATTCCTACGATATCCGGTTTCAATTCTCGGACCAGGAGCTCCAGTTCCTCCATTTTGTTACCTAAGCTTCTCGCATTGGTGAACAAACATCCTAATTTTTCCTGTTGGGCTCCTCTCCCTCTTTTCACCCAACTTGTTAGGGACCCAGTACTTCCAGTATGACTTGTAGATCTAGTATCCGTCCCCCCCCTCTTCCTTACACCTAACTGTCCCCCTCTGGCTATATCTGTTGTTATCTTGTTGTTCTCACTCCCAATGTACAAATCTGGCGTGGAGAGCACCAGGACCTCTCCCAACAGTCTCCCCCCAGTGTCTAGTTTAAAGCTCTTTTAATCAGATGAGCCAGCCTCCCTCCTAGAAGTCTACTTCCTTCCCTACTTAGGTGGAGCCCATCCCGTGAGAACAGTTGTCTGTCCCCAAAAGCCTCCCAGTGCCCATACATCCCAAAGCCCTCCTTGTAACACCACTCCCTCAGCCAACTATTAATCGTCACGATCCTGTCACCCCTTTGGCGCCCTTCCCTAGGGACAGGTAGGATCCCACTGAAGATCACCTGAGCCTCAATTTCCTTGAGCGTCTTACCCAACCTAGCATAGTCTCCCTTGATCCTTTCTAGCGAGAATCTAGCCGTGTCATTCGTTCCCACATGTAGGATGACCAAAGGGTTCTTACCTGCTCCTCTTAGGATCCTTTTCAACCTCAGTCCACATCCCGTATTTTAGCGCCCGGTAGACAGCACACCCTTCTGTTCTCCGGATCGGCCCTGGTCACAGGCCTGTCCAACCTTCTCAGTATGGAATCCCCAATCACGTAGACCTGCCTTCGCCTGGGGACAGTGCGGTCCTCTAACCTATCCTCCGTCCCCCCCTGGTTGCAAGCTCCTTCCATTCCTATCATCCCTTGTGGTTCCCCTTAAGCCATCCTGTATCCTCCCTGGGCCCAAACTTGGTGCTACCTCCATAGACTCCTCCCCTTTTTCTATGGGACTGGCCGCTCGTCTCTTTTTCCTTGGCCTCCCACCGTCAGCTACCACCTGCTTTACCCCTTCCTCATTCTCCAAACCTTCAAACCTGTTCCTTAGCTCAATTTCCCCCTCACTGGCTCTCCTTTTCCTTGGCCTGCTTCTCACGGTCACATGCTTCCACCGCCCATCTGCCTCATCTGGTGGTCCCCCCTCATTGGCCTCAGCCCCTGCTCCCCCCTGTGCCCCTGGGCGTTCCCCTTCAGTTACTGCTTGCCATTGCTCCATCAGCTGCTCAAACCCCCTTCTATTCTCTATCAGAGTTTCTACCTGCAGCTCTAGGCCCTGGATCTTTTCCTCCAGCAGCTCTATTAGGCGGCACTTCATGCATACATAGTACTGTTCTGGGTCCCCCGCTAGGACCAGGTACATACCGCAGCTGCTGCATGCTCTCATCCTCGGTGTGTCCTCTGCTTCTTGGCTCATGGCTGCTGCTGTCTCGGCCTCGCTCGGCATTCTTACCTGGGGAGCACAGGGGACACGGTGCCTCCCCCTTCCACCTCCCCCTGCAAACTCCCCTGTTGGCAGCCCTGTGTGCACATATCATGTTCGTATCTGAAGTTATGGATATTGACTCTGTATCTGTATTTCAACTGTGCTTACTCTGGGTAACAGCCACAACAAGCCTTTCAGGTACAACAAAGAAGCCAGACAGTGTTCATGGCTCATCAACAAAGACAATGGACCGTGGAAGAGCTTAGCCTTCCTGTGAATGTTTCAGCCAGCCTATGAGTCACGGCTACTATGACTCAGCAGGACATGCTAGAGCATGTGACCAGACCATTTGACACTAAACTCCATTTAGTGTCACAAACTGGACTGGGAACTGAGTTTGGAACAAAGGGTTCCTGCCATATGGAAAAGCTACATAAGGTGGGGTGTGATGGCATCTCTTGGCCTCATTCCGCACACAAAAGAACTCCTGGAAGCACCTGAGGAACAAAGACTGAACTGGGGGATGTGCTGGTCCCAGGGTAAAGGGATTTCTAGCTTGTGTATGGAAACTTGGGGGACTGCTTCTATCATCAGTCAGGGTGAGAAATTGCTAATTCAAAAATTCTATCCAGATAGTATGTTAGGCTTTTTTGAGTTTTTGGTCATTTGCTAAGTCACCTGCTTTGATCTGTTTGCTAACACTTATTGCAGGGAAATTGGCTGTTGTCTTCTCTCTCTCCTTGAGTGGCTTAG